>NW_028288538.1:9203787-9506818 GCF_059628265.1 Tinamus guttatus | reverse complement strand
CTTGATGGTAAAATAAGTAAGTTCAGTCACTCTTGCAGAACAGCTTTTCTCTGCATCTAGTGCGTCTTGCAACTCTTCCCAGCAATGTTGATTTGAATTGTTTTTGCAATGCACAGACTGGTGCTCCTCATTGTGGTGGGGAGCACTGCATATAAAAATATTCTTACATCTTGCAGTGTAGTCTGTTATTGTTTCATATATATCCTAATTTTTTTTTGAGTATACATGTATGAGAAGTGATCATCATAAAGTTGTTCTCGGTAATGAATAGGACTCACAGCTGATGAGATAGATCCTAAATTGCTCCTCAAAACTATACTGTTTTATACAGTTTTTATACAGTTTCATGTCCAATTTTGCCTTCCAATATATGGCACTTCATATTTCACATGTCACAAGTTACTAGCTTTTTTCACTCAAAGTTTATTTTGGTCATTTTCTTTTTAAATCCACAAAAGAACAACTAAAATACACCCCATTTGCAAATACAAATGATGATGCTTGTTTTGTTCCAGTCTCATATCACAGATTCCATTTGTGATTTATATAATGCAACTTAGAGCAATTGGGCACCAGCTCTGCAGATGTGATAGATTATTTTTCTTCTTAAACTAATTCCAATCAAAAATTTTGTCCAAGCAAGTCAGATTGTACAAGAAACAGGAAAAGGAAAAAAAACTATATGCCTTGCCTGTTAGAAACAGGACCCTCATGTTGTGAATTGGCTGTGATGGTGGCAGCCAAAGCTACTAGTAGAGAAGCAGATAATACAGACGGGAAAAAGATTTTTTTTTTTTTTTTGGTGAAAGAAGCTTAATTTTCCAACACAGAGAACTGCAGGACTATTCATTTTAGCAAACCATTTTGCTCACATGTAAATTTTCTTGTAGCTCAGAGATTTTAATTCCCAGACCCTTTTTACCATCTGTAACTCAATCTCTATTTTTTAAAGAAATTGCAGACATCTGTTTGAATACCCATCTCTTCCGTCACATGGAATTTTGGATTCAAAAAAAAAAAAAATCTCAGCTCGAAAATACTACCCAAGTTGGATTACATTTCCAAGCAACCGCAGACTGGCACTCGGATGCTGTCTTTTTAATGAGCCCATGGCACTGTAGCGGCTGGGACACTCCGCAACGCGTGACAGTGCCTGCTGCTGGGGACCAGGGAGCAGAGCCAGGGCCATGGCAGGGACCCCTGGCCATGTCTGTGCCCGCTCTGCTCCCCTGGCAGGGGAAGGGGAGGGCTGCGGCCCCATGGCCAAGCCCGGCGCTCTGCTGTGATCCTGCACTGCCCGTGAGAGCAGAGCCAGGGACCTCTGCCCTCGCACCCTTCTCCCCAGCTCCCCGACAGGCCAGCAAGCAGCTCCCCCAGGCTCATTCTGCGGACCCACCCTCCCAGCTCTCCAAAGAAAACATCATTCCCACCTCCTCTTCCATAAAAGAGAAGAGGCTGTGGCTACACCAGTCCTTTCAGGGCACATTAGAGCTCCAAAGAGTTTTCTTTGCCTTCATATACACACCCGTACTCCCAACTTGTGCAAAGTATCTCATTCTCTGGGTTTCTTTAGAACTCACCAGCAGGCTTTGACCCTTAATCTGCTCCTTGCCTGCCTTATTGGAAACAAAAAACAGCTATTACCACAGGTAAGAGAGGTCTGATTCATTTACTTGGAGGTCTTTTGGCCTGATAAGGGACAGTCTTGCAGCCAGATGTCTGGATCCCTCTCCTACATGAATGTCTTCCCTAAATAAAGCTAGTTCAAAGGGAAGCTCTCCGCAGTTCAAAGGGAGGTTCTCCATTCCTAAAACTACCTAATCTTAACTTTGTTCTTCAACAATACCTGCATGACAAAATAAGCAAATGCTATGTACCAGTTAAACAAATGCATCAGCCCCATATTTTGCTTCTCATAAAGCATATGAGAAGCATATGAACTTCTGTATATAAATTCCAGAATACAGAAAAATCAGAGGGGAGATTTTATTCACATACAAATCTTCAAACAAACAAACAAAACAAAACACCAAAAAAACAACTTTAGGGACATGTTTGTGGCTGAAGCAGCTCAGGAGTGCTGCTCTAGATCCAGAGCATCTCCCTGGGTTTTGAGGAAGCAGTGAAAATACAGCAGGCAGCTGCACCCATATATTAACATCAAATTAAGTTTCTCTAGCAGTGTTCACTTACTGCTTTGGAACCAGAGGATGGATCCCAAGGCAACACCACAGGAGGTGGCACCAAAAGTCAACACGACTTGGCGGAAGGTGGGTAAGGACTCTGATGACTTGCAGAAAAACTCTGAGCTTTGCATTTCAAAAGTTTTAAATAAACCTTGGCCAATGGAATAATATTTATATATGCATATCAAAACTTTTTATACCTGAGAGAACGAAATTAACTCAATATTGTATAATATGGATGACACATACCCTCTGATTTTCATTTACTGTTCACTTGCAGAACAGCATATGATTTATGTTGTGTATGTATCAACATTTTTCTAAATTTAATTTGGTAGTTTTCCTACAGGAAACCGCCAACCTTCACCCATACCCACCTTTAATAATATTTATTGCAGCTCTTCTGTTCCTCAGTGGCTGGCTGGATATTCTCTTTTATTGCTACGTCCATCTGCTGAGTACACTTTTCCCAAAATAGTCCATGACCACTCTTTCCTATATTTGCACAAGAGATGTACTATTATTATATTTGCACGGAAGAAGTTAGGTGATCCTGCAAAAATGTTTTTCAGTGATCTTGTCTATCCACCTTGAAAGTTGATTTACAATTTGAAATGTGACATTTTAAGTGGCACATTGACACAAGAGCTAAGCGGAAAATATTTCACAACCTCTTACAGATCTAGCCAGAGTTGCTCTTTTTTTAGACCATCTGTTTGCCAAGAAGAATTAACATTTGGTCAAAGAAAATGACCAGCAAGTATTGTTACTTAACTGTTCAACTTGCTTCCAATACTTACAGCTGGATTCTTGATGGCTTTGAGAACCTGCCTTAGTATACAATTCCACACCATTAGCTGAATTAGGAAAAGAGCAGGAGCCAGCCCTGAGAGCCTAACAAGGACTTTTCTGAATGCACAGGGCATGCAAAGCCACAACTGTCAGGCAATGAAAAACAGGTGCTCTAAGTCACCTTCAAAGAACTGGGATTTCTTCATGCACAATAATGCCTGATCTGAAAGCAGTTATACTCCTGAGGAAAGAGCCTTTAAAATGTGTTTTTCTCTGCAGCTAAAGGAATTCTTGTGAAACTGACCATCTTCAGCAAGGTAATGCCTTGCATTTTTTAAAAAGAATTTTTGTTTTTACAAGCAGGAATCTCAAAACAGCAATACGTACACAGAAGCAAACTGGGTGCCAGTGATATCAGTGGAAAGACACTTCTTTTGATCCAGCCATAATTGACAAATCTTCATTCTGTTCCTGTGAGACAAGTGAGGGATATATAGAGATCACTTCGCACCCCACTGCAGGGCGGCAGCCTCTAGAAAATATCAACTATTAGAAAACACAGAGGAGCACAGCACAGTTTGGAACAGGATGTGAAAGCCAATACAATATCCATCTGGAACAATGCAAAAAAGGCTGATAGCAGGAGTAGAGTTACCTAAAATAGATTTTGGCCAGCACACTGGGATTAAGAGTTCAACTTTCCAAAAGGTGAGCTGTGACCTCTAATAGCCATAAATAGTTGGGACTTTGTTTTTGTGGATCAGTGGAAAGATGGCACCAGTAGCAATGTGGCATTTGCTCATAACATCCTGATCCATTGCTTCATTACTGGATCATCTGCACAGTTTTCAATGGGACTGAAGTAGCTTCCTGGTCAAATGCAGAGCCAATACAAAGTCCTGACCCTACTGAAGACAGTATCAAAATCTATTTGGAACCTGCAGAACCAAGACTGATCTTCCAGAAAATAGCCTGAGAGATGTAGCAGCAGCATTTCCCATCAGACAGTAATTGTGAGATCTTTCATATCATATGTAACTGTAATCCTTAAATAAAACATTTATTTAGCTCATCTTTTTTTTTTTCCTGATTTAATTAGAATCTTGCCTGGTTTTCCAGGTTGGAAAAGTCTTATCTTGCAATATGCTGCGGATGATACTGCTTGGAGATTAATGTCTGCTTTTTAATTAAAGTTTTTACTCAATAAGTTTGTCATACCCTCACAGCAGCATTTAAGACCACGAAAATAATTGTTATTATTCTTAGAATGAGCAGCCCGATATAAAAATTCCACACTCAAAGTATTACCAAAACTTAGTTTGTGGTTTTCACAAGCATATGTACTTTTCTGAGCTTGTTTTTTATGTGCCTCCATCAGAACTTTGCATATACCAAGGTAACATATTTTAAAATTTGGACTCTGTTCTGCAGCAAACATGCTCTTCCACACGGGTTCCCAAAGAACACTGGAGTTGCACTCTGCTGAGGGCTAGCAAGGCATTAGATGGCCGAGTTGCCAGCACAGCACTCCTGCTGGCAGTGAGGGGATAAGAAATAAACAGGCACAACTCAACACAAGGATAAAAAGAGAGTGACCTGAAGTTGCGAGAGTGAGAAGAGCAGGGACATGAAAACAGAAGCACTGTGGAAAAGCTCCGGACAAGACACTGCAGCAAGAGCCAAGGGGCAAAGAAAGAATTAGAGCAGCCAAGAGCTGGGCAAGGCCAACGTGCCTTGTCAGCCCCATCAGAGGTCTCAGGAAGGAAGGGGAAGCAGAAGGGTGACAGGCACAGTAGCCTCCTGAAAAATTAGGAGCTGTTGTCCAATGGAAAGAATGATCTCCAGTCCTAATTTAGCGACAAGAGCGACAGTTATTACTGTTCGTAGTGGCAGTGAAACAGAGCTCCAGTCGGGAACCAGCCCCAGTGCAGCACAAACATAAAATGAAAAGATGGTATCTGCCCTAAGACTTTCCAAATTCTGTACAGAACAAGGGATGACCGGAGGAAGGGCAAGGGAGCAGGCAGCAGCAGCGAGGCAAGGCCAGAAAAAGAAACAGACTTTTCAGCCCAACTTTGCAAAATTCTACAGGCTTCTCTTCACCAAATACATTTACATCACACCCAGCTTTAACACAGTGTGGTCTTAATGTGGATTGGATACAGGTCTCAGCTGTCTGGCCTTTTAAAAATGTTTCAGATTTAGAAGACACACTGAGCTTGAAGTGGTACAAAGTTGACTCTGCCTTCTCTAATGACCCTTTTTCTGAGAAGGAACTAGGGGGAACTTCCAAGAAGCCTCTCTGATATGCCGACAGAGGGAAGGCAATGAAGAAGGGAAACAAATTCCTCAAGTGTGGGGCCCTGAGAAAATATCTGAGCTCCGCATTAGGAACTTCAGACCAGCTCTCTAGTGCCTGGGGAATGTAATTATCAAGAAAAGTGAAACAGAGAATAAAAGGGGACATGTGGGTATACTATTTAGTGGTTGAATATTTGGCTTTGTATCTGAGGGAACTATCAAAAACAGTAAAAACGCTAGATATTTACCAAAAAGGCATAAGCAATTCCTCCTGCTAGATCCTACATTCTGTAAGAATCTGAGATTCTGATATAAACATAAGAAATTGTTTTCCCACATGTAACTGCCAGGCCCTGAGTGCACTAACAGCCTTTAACTGCCCTGATCAGGCTCATCTCCAGCAACGGGCCCGGGCAATGCTGGGTGTCAGACCAGGCTGTGGCGCAGCCCTACACTGCCCAATTGTGGGCTCCACTGATATACCATAATTTGAACATCTCCTTTATATTTTGTGAATCTTTTCAACAGGCAAATCCACGGTAGCACTGATTTATACATCCTCTCGCGAACAGCTGCTTGAAATCTAATATGCAGCTGAACAGGAGTTTGGACAACTTGATAACTACGATGAGTTAGTAACTGGCTACTTCATTCTCTGACTTTCAGGTAGTTGCACTGAACTTGCTTTAAGCACCTGAATATCCCTCTCACCCTGTTTTGTCTGTGCAGTACTACGTCCAGGAAAGAGCACAACCTGTGCACCGGGTGTGCTATGTGAGAGTCCCCACCTGCCCTTCAGACACAACCCGCACCACCTCCGTCCGGGACAGGGAACATGTGGAGCACCACGAGCGGCACACAGGGCTTCTCTGAACCACATGCCCCGTATCAAAGGCACTCTGTCTTGCCTTCTTTGATGCTCCTCTGGGTAGTCATGAGGAAAGAACGGAACATTTGGAAGTCTCCTGAGGACAAATTCATTTCTAGTCTGAAAGCAGTGGTGTTCCGCCATGGATAAAAATGGCACCATAATATTAAAAAAAAAACAAAGACAGCCTAGTACCCTGTAATTAGTGTCTAAGAAAGAAAAAATAATATAAATGATTCATTCTTATAGACCCCAGGGGCACAGCCGGCTTATTCAGTTTAAAAGGTGAAAAAAAAAAAAAAAGAGGGCGGGGATAGAATATACTGATTTTTAATGTGTGTGTGTGTATGCACACACACATATATATATAAAATGATAGTTGCATAATACCACCTCTGCACTAATTTTAAGAATAAGCCAGAAATGTAATTTAATGTGACTGCATGATTTAAAAGACTGATAACATGAACAGCTCTTTGGATAAACAAAGGTCTTCTTTCATCTTGGCATAAATTAGGAATAAACTCTTTCTAATCAAGAGTTATTGTTATAAGTTTAATGTAAGGGTACCGGGCCCTGCAGCACCAGAATGGTTATTGTATAACACAGTCAAACACCGTGAATTAGGCTTTCTCCTTCAGAACAATGTTCTGGTTTTTTGGCAGTTAACATTTAAGGTCATTAAGGAAAGGCAACTTTCTTTGTATTAACTTAGTGAAGTTGGCAGGAACCTGCAATCTGTTCCTTTATGGACTTCACTGTACAATACCATACGGAGGAATGGAAGAGACACTCTGAAGTGTCTCAGTGATGTTGTACAATACAGGATAATGGCACAGGCAAGACAGATCTGACAATTACTGCACAGGCCTCGGACACATTTGTCAGGAACAGCTGCTATATCTTGACCTTCCTTCCTATGTGAGATTCATCTAAACAATCATCCTTTCCAGCCAAAGGAGTAATGCCCACTAATAAGAACTAATCTGGTAAGCACAGGAAGTCCTGAAGAGCCCAACTTTAAATATTTCTACAGACTGGCTGAAGAGTATCTCTGCTTATTTATCTCTCAGCACAACAAATGATACAGCAAATAGTTTATGGTCATTAGTTACTCAACTGTCCCCTCATGGGACACTCTCTGTTAGTAGGTAATCCATAAAACATACATGCCCTTTGTACCTGCTCACAGCCAGAACACGAAGTCGTTGTCTCCCTGCCAGTGCCAGACATTTCCATTTCCTAGAATGAATTATGAATTATCTGGAGAAGTCAGTTTTTATTGCACACACAAAACAGGCTTCCACCTATGGCAGAACTGAGAAAATGAAAAAGAAAAGAAAAAAGAAAAAAAAAAAGGAGTGTGCTAATCACCTAACAGGGAATCACTGAACAGCTTCAGCAAGCAAGTAAAAAAATCAGAGTTTTGAAGACACTGTTTTAGCAAAAATGTATCTATCTCATACAAGAAGTATCTATTTTGTGCTAAAATCAGCAGGAGTCATAAAATATTTGCAGTTTTCTCTGCTTGCTCATATATAAACCGATATTTCTCTGATCAGATAGAACAAAATTACAGGGAAGTATTAGTTCCTTAGTTGATTTCTCAAGGTAGATATTAACATTTGATTAAAAGGATTCCTCCTGTTTAAAGATACAGAAACGCACAGCAAATGTAGTTTCCCCTATTTCTTGGAGCCAAGATACATGCTGATTTTTCATTAAAAATGTCACAGCCATCACCCTCAACTGATATAAAACAATGAATCTAGTCACACAAAGAAAGGAAAATTGTAAAAAAAATAAATAAGTAAGCATGATTTTAAACCTGTAGGACTTTAATAACATTATTCTATTTGTTTCTTGGAAAAGGCTGGGAAGACTGAGGAACCTATACTGAGACTTATTTCCTTTTCAAAAAAAAGTGTCCATAATCGCAACAGCTAGATTTTTTTAAAGTCAAATACATTGAAAACATTTGAGTCTGGAAGCTGTGCACTTGTGTAGAACGTCCAACATAAAATCTTGCGACAGAACTGTACATTGTCAACACTAATTATAAAGAAAACTGTCTTTTACCACTGTTTTAAGGCAAAAAAAAAGATTTTGCTAGTCTTTCCTATTTATTCCTTTGTTCAGCCAGGAAGCATCATACTACAAAAGCTCCATTAATTTCAGATAGGTTGAAAGGAACAGTTCCTAGTTTACAATTTGCAAGATAAGACTTTATCTAAAAGCACTATATTTAACATAATAAATTTCATGGAAAAAAAAAAAGGCAAGAGCTCTGAGGCTTTATCACACTACAGTAGACTTCAGAGGTGCTGATTATAAGATTTTGTTTGCACAAAAACAACACATTAATTACTTGAAGAGAAGATTACAAGAGCAGATTATCAAGACCTCAGTCTTGACAACAGTCGCAGCTAGACCCTGTAAGTACTCGGCCACCTGCAAATATTCAGGAGGCACTTAGGGAGCACTGAAAGTCCTACTTGGTGCTATTATTCATGTTTAAGTGCTTTTATTCCTTTAAAAATCACCCATTCCTTTGGCTTTTTTTTTTTTTGTTACCTGCAACTGGAACTTCCATATAATGTCTGTAAGTCTTTGCAACCTGCCACCTGGCTTGTTAGTGCCTTACTGAGGCTCTAACCCACAGTGAGCACAAAGATATTGTATGAAAAAAAGATCTAATGCCCAAAACAACACAAGATTTTGAATATATGTGCAATCCTGATCTAGCCATTCTAGCCATTCAGAAGTGTTCTTCTAAATCACAACAGCCTAGCAAAATTGTCCTTCGCACAGAATACTGCTCAAAGGGTTTACAACAAGCCTGTACCTTCAAAAGCACTATATATATGCTTAGATTATGCATCTATTTAAATGAATGGATGATTCTGGTCTATAATTAAAAGTTTAATATTAAAATAACCCTTGTCTTTTAACAAAAAAAAAAAAATTCATTCATGAAGCAGCAGCCTAGAAGCTTTACAAAGATCTCTCTTTTATTAAGGATCACCTCATGAATTTTATGCATGAAATTCCCTGTAGACCCAGGTCAACCTGTAATATCCAGTGGCCAAAATGAGAGATCAAGGAAGAAATAAAATCCCTATTTGTTTCTGATCATTTTTAAAGGGCAGTCGCTAGGACAGGGATTATATGAGGAAAACTTAAGCTAAAATATATTATTTTTTCAATCTCAATAACAAGCTGTTTGACTTCAAACTAAATACTCCAGGCTAAGATATTTGCATTGGGCTGTTTAGATTGAGGCAAGTCATGCCAGAGAGTAAGTTTTAATTATGTCTGTGTTTATGTCAAATGAAAAACACTTGTTTGGGTCTAATGTATTTGGAGTGTGGGATGCCAGAAGCGCTGCTGCTGGGGTATCTGCATTAGGCAACATATTTCAGTATCAGTCTCTAAGCTTTGCTGGTGCCTGCAAACAGGAAGGAGACTCTAGCACAGCACAGTCAGCTCCAGGTCCCCCAACTTATAAACCTTAAAGATACACTGCTTTCTGAAAAGGTCCCAAAAGAAATTAATTTCCTACACAGTGCGGGAAAACACTTTCTTTTTTTTTTTTTTAATTGGCTCAGAAATTGTGGAAAAGAGCAATAAAAATACTTGTGAAAGGTGTGGAAACAAGCCAAATGGGGGAACAGGGACACACGCACCGCCTCCTCTGTAGGAAGGTCTCAAAGTCTCCGTCCCTCTGGGAGAGAGGGGCAGAGCGGGTCCCTCTGCTGGGAATCCTTTGGACAGGGTCGGAGTGCCCAATGCCCTGCGGGCCATGAACAGCAGCCAGAACCAGAGGAGCGAGAGGAGGTGCAGCCCCTGCCCGCAGCCGGGTACGTACCTGCGGCCTGCCCCGGGCTGCCCGGTCTCACGCGTTTGTCACGGAGGCAGCGGGCCTGACCGCCACAGGCAGCGCCGCGCAAGGGGCAGCACACGGGAGCAGCCTGCACTGTCACCGCTGCGCGGGCGTCCTCGCTGCGGCGGGGACCAGGCGCCTCTCCGACCCCGACTT
Source organism: Tinamus guttatus (assembly GCF_059628265.1). Taxonomy (NCBI): domain Eukaryota; kingdom Metazoa; phylum Chordata; class Aves; order Tinamiformes; family Tinamidae; genus Tinamus; species Tinamus guttatus. Next base: position 9,496,632 of record NW_028288538.1, on the reverse strand, counting down.
CAGGGAGGGCAGCCGCCATCCCCTGCCCTTGCCCGGAGCTTTTGGGTTAGACGTCAGCATTTCTGAAACGGCTCTGAGGGCCACGCGAGGGGCCGCGCACAACCCGCAACAACGCGGCCCGCCCGGCGTCGTCTGCGGCCACGCGGCCTGGCCGCGCCCGCCGCAACCGCCCCGAGGCGGCGGGAACCGCCCCGGACCGGCGGGGACCGCCCCAGAGCGGCCGGGAGCGGCGGAAGCGGAGCGCGCCCGCCCCGGAACAGGAAGGCTGCGGCGGCTGGCGGCGGCGCAGGGTGAGGGTGGCGGCGGGACCGGGCCTGCTTTATCCTCTGCGGTCTCCGCTCTCCGCGCGTGGCGCCTCCCGCGGGGGCAGCGGCCCCGGGAGGGAGAGCGAGGAGCGGGCGGCGGACGCGGCGCCCGGGCTGCCCCCGAGGCCGGGCCGCGCGGGGCTCGGGTTAGCCACGCTCGTGGGAGCGGAGCCGTGGGGCCCAACTCGCACCGGGTGCGGAGGCGGGCGGCAGCGGCTCGTGAGGGAGCCGTGCACACAGGCGCGTCCAGCACCGGCTCCCCGTGACAGGGAACATGAGCTGCCAGATAAACTAATTACTCTGCCTTGCTGGCTATTTATATCTGCAGCGTTTGCGTGAAATCCTGCCTCAGCAAACTCTGCACGCTGCCTTTAGTCTTTCTGATGTCAAGAAGGGGTTGGGAGTAGACTGGGAGCTGTCTTTTTTTTTTTTTTTTTTTTTCTCATTCTGTTAGTAATTGTGAACATAGAAATGCCCTGCTAATTTCTGCAACAGTTTCTGCCCATCTAACTCAGGTCTCTCAAAACCGACCCGAAGGCACTGCTGTGGAATGGGTGACTGTAGTAGCTACTAGTTGTCTCATTCTGATTTATCCAGTGTAGATGCAGTCCCTCAAAAACACTGATTTAGATAAATTCCTGGGATTTCCAGTACATTTATCAAAGATTGGATGTTGGAAGAACTGGAATTGCTTTCTGCTAGGGACAACCTATTCAGGGGAGCTGAGGCAGTGGAGGGTGCTTCGTTTGTATTTGCAGGCTTAGATGATAAAATTTAAGAATCAGGCATCTTTACTGTTAGCCCAGAACTCAACTACTGTGTTAATCAAAGTGCAGCATTTCATTATCCTTGATTTGCCCTAAGTAGATTTTGGTAACTATTACAGGGAAAGTCTTCATATACCACTAAACCTATTTCTGTTGTATTCCATGTTTAAATTTTTCAGGATGGCTTCTTCAGTTGACGTGCCCGGGAAGTATGAAACAATGTTTGCTCATCGCTTTACGCTAGACGATAAGGAATACCAGGAGTACCTGAAACGCCCTGCGGATCCACCGCCCATAGTTGAAGAGTGGAGAAATAGATCGGGTGGCAACAGAAACAGAGATCGGTACTGTTTTATTTTTTATTTTGTTTTTACAGATCTTGATACTTTCACAAATACATGGTAGGGTGAATTTCAAAACAGAGAAGTAATGTGCTAATAGAAGTTGTTTGTTACTTCATAGGCTTCTATATTGAAAAGAAGCAGTTTCCTCTAAAAAGTAGGGAAAAGATTTAAAAACCATTAAATACCATAAGCAACTCCTCAAATGTATCTGAGTTATGTGCTTGCACCTGGTCACTGCTAAAAGACCTCAAAAATGGTAGCATTGTGTTTTAAAGAATATGCAATTTTCAAGACCTCGGGCTGTTTGGTAGCTAAGTTGTACTGAAACCTGCCTTGCCACAGCTTTCAGATATTATCAAGGAGGCTAGATTGAAACTCTCTTGGAATTAGCTCTCTCTAGAGCTAGACTATCTGGCCACTTTTTAGGTAAGATGTCCTGGAGTCTTTACTCAAAGTTCTAGGAGTTCCTCTAGTACATTGTGAATGCTTTGTGTTAGGAAGCACTCTGTCCTTCCCTGCTCAGCAAATGATATGCTGGGTAATAGTAGGAAATGAACAAACAATTTCAGATTATTATATTTTTATCAGAGTTATAAAAACAGTAAGTAATGGAGACTGTAAGTAGTCGAGTGACAGTTCTTGTGGAAATATTTAAAAGTTTATATTTTAAAATCTCTTGTTTGTGCAAAATTTTAAGACGCTTCTTTTCATTACAGATTTCAGGATGGCAGATACTTTAGAGGGGACAGATACAACTGGCAAGGTGACCACAGATCTAATCAGAGGCCAGAAAGAAGTTGGGGCAATAACTACCAGCAGCACAGACAAGGACAATCTTATTCTTCCCCCTATGGACAGTATGGCTACAACTCCTATAACCCTGGGCCTCGTTACCATCCCTACTGATGATACTTGTGCTTTGAAGGTCCCGTAACAACATGTAAAAAAAGTCAGTTGGGCTTTGGGCTTTGTCTCTTTTCAGTTTTCTAAGTTTTCCACAGTCTATTAGATAACTGAAGAGTCAGGTTTGAAGTCCATTTCTGTTTATGTGTAGTGAAAACTAAAAAAAGAAGAACCCTTTGTGAGTAATAGAGGCATATCTGAAGTTTGTGTAGACACTGCAGATCTTAGATTAAATTTCTGTCTCCTTTGTATGATTATTAGTATGCTTTTCTGTTACACTTTGGAAAACAGGTCAGGGGACTAGTGTGCAACTTACAATACTAGCACATGGTCTTAATACGGTTCTTTCTGAAAGGCACATACTGTGTCTTTCTTTAGAGAGAAGTTCTAAGTTTGGTTCTTACTACTGAGAAAAAGTTTGGTTTGAATTTCAGATGTTTTAAAAGGAGAAGAGATGCTATAACAGATGCTATAGTGTGCTGACATGAGATCTCGAGAGAGGAACTATTGATGAGCATGCGTGGCTTCTCAATGTTTAATTTATTGGACTAAAAAGAATTGTATCAAAGAAACAAGATTTCCCAAACAAGATAAATTCTTGTCTGTTGAATCAATAGTTTCAATTTATATGAAGTATTCCTCTTAAAGCATGGTAACAACTGCAATAAATTAAGTGGCTTAAGTACGCATCTTCTTTCTCTAGTAGTCCACTGGTAAACAAGTTTTATCTGAAAAGCAGTACCAAAGTTGGATTAATTTATAGCATCTTAAAATTATTTTGGTATGTGCATGTCACACTTTGGTATTCCTGTTTAAGTAAAGCTGTAAAATCGTCATGACTGTAATTAGTTTTTATGAAGATTTTTGTGGATGTCTTGAACAATAACTACTATTCTGTACTTTTTGCATGAAAAAAATAACAAACAGTATAGGGTATGTTTTTGTTTTTTAAATTTAAATTTGAGTTCTCTATTTTTTTTCAATATTCACACAAATAAAAGCATATCAGGCTTAAAGATGTTTTTGAATTTTTCTGAAATTTATTCTTGAAATGTCTACAATTACAACACAGGCAGCTAGGCTGACAGCTGCACAAGAATCAGCACTAAGTGGTAAGTGTTAATATTGGACAGCTGCTAGTTTAAATTAGAAAAGTGGCCCACTCAGCTAAAATCAAGAGGATGAGACATATTGTGGTTAATTAGAAGTCTGGAGTGTTAATCCAATACCTTATATTCTACTATAATTAGGTCAAAGTTCTCTGTTTTGCTGTTTACTTGGTAAGCTAATTTGTATCAGAACAGTGATTTTTTTTGTACTTGACGTTTTCTTCAGCTATTGTACAGTAACACTCTCAGCTGAGGGCAGTAAGTCATTGCATCACATCTTGTCCTGTGATGAGTTCAGATTAGTGGATCTTGATTGAAAAGCAAAGAATAAATACAGAAGTTAAAAGCATCATCTTCCAGCTCCTAATATACTTGGAAACGCTGAAGAGTATGCTTGCTTCTGATCATAGAAATGTGTGCTCTTGCAGCTTTTAGTCTTGGAATGCCAAAGCTAGGCTGCTTACAAGTGTCTCTGCCTACTGCTGAAGTATTTCTCTTCATATATGGTAGAGAGCTCTGATACAGTTATTACTCTACTCCCTGAAGCATTTGCCTTCAATTTGATTGTTGAACCTGAGAAATTGGGCAGCATGTGGTTGGTTTTCCTTTCAGGAGTTCTGGATGAAATGCAACTTTTTTTTTTTTTAACCCTTGATGGATAGTGGCAGAGTTGTTACGTGAGTGCAGTAAGATTATCCAGAGTTTTTCTATGCACTGTAGGAAGGCTGCAAGATGGTACCACAGAATTCCTTTTTCTTTTTTAAATGCAGAAACACATGCAAGGTGCCAGATATTCCAGACTCCCACTTTCAAGAAAAGAGTGTATCTCTTCCTGCAAAGACTAAGCCCGACCCTGCCAGCTATGCCATGGAAGCCAGCCTGAGCCAGGATATTCTTCCTAGTTACCATCTGGAGTAGCATCTCCGGCTGAAATAAAACCTGGCATAAGGAATGGATTTTGTCTTATGTGGTGCTTTCCTCAAGCCTAGTAACTATTTTATTTTATTGTCTTTCAATTAGTGAATAAAGAAGGGGTCTACCAAGGTGTTACCAAACTGGAGAAGCAGGTATGTTAGGGGGGCCTGTTCAAGTGGAAGTTAAGACTTAGAATCACTAATCCCATGATCTTGGCTTGAGTGGTCTAAGTTTCTTGGCTAAGTCAGCAAGACAATCACATGGATCACTGCAGTTTCCTTGTTTCTGCTTTATATTCTTGACTCCTGTTATTCACTACCTGCCTCAGCACTCTCAGCACTGCAACGCCTGAATCAAGTTTTAAGACTTACAAGGTTTACAAAATGTTTTCAGAACAATTATAACAACTATCTGTTTTTCTGTTTGTTTGTTTTTTGATATATCCAAAACAAATGCATACCTTGCAGCGGAGAGATACATAATTAGAATTCAATAATTATTACCTGCAGCAGTGTCCATTTAAAGGCTACTACTTAGGATAGAGTCGCTTTTACTGTTCTCTATCGCACTACTGCCTGCAATTAAGGTTTATTCACATTTTTTTCTCTCTCTGCATAACACAGTGCTACAGATAAAACCCTAACATTTGCAACTGTAAGAAATGTTTAAATATTATGGAGATTATAGGGTAAACATTAAAATTCGGTGCCTGAAATTTGACTTGAACATTTTCCCCTGACATTTGCCTAGCCATCATTATTAAGATGCATAAAAGAAAAGATAAACTAGTGTTCTCAAAATGGTTAAATACCTTCAAACAGTACTACGCTGAAAGCCACTGGAATCCAAAAAAAAAGTGACAGAAAAAAATCCTAGTGTGATTTGTGAGAGAGAATTTTACAACTGTTCACTGCTATTCAGCATCTATTTTATCCTAGCGCTAGCGCTGGCAGCAGCAATGTGCCGACGTGCTCTGAAAGGTTAGCTAGAAGCTGAGATACTATCAAGAGACTCTAATAGAGATTTCAGACAAGGAAGGGAAGTGCAATTCTTTCAATATGTGTATAATCAACATTCCGTTTCTAGAATCACAGCATATTTAAATCCTACTGTTTAAGTATCCTTATATATTTTAAATTCCCGCTATTAATTTGCTAAGAAATATTTTGCTTAACTAAGACACGTTCACATTTGTTGCTGAGATGCTGCAGGGAGAGTTCAAGCAGTATCAAATTTAACTCCTGCCCCCTCTATTTCTTAGGAAAACCACTCTACATTAGCCACTCTACACTAACTGCATTAGCTGATGCAGCCGGTGCGGTCGCCCGTTGTCCAGCCCACTGACAAAAGCCAGGGGAAGGAACATGTGGGCCAGGAAGGGAGAACAGGCCTGTCCCTCACAGCAGCTTATCAGCATTTTAATGAAACTGCAACTCCCTTACCTTTCATTTGCCGATCAGGAAATATTACTGTAATCTGTCCTGTTGTCCTCATGTGTTGGAAGACAGCTATATAACCCTGCTTAAATTATGCGTAGTGCTGATATTTTAACAACCAGAAAGTAAGAAAGATTATAGGGCAGATCAGGTTGCCCTGACAGTACCGAGGAAATATGCAGCCTGATTCAACGCACGTGGACATAAATCCTGGAGTCCAGCAGCTCCAGAATTGTCAGGATAGTAGATGGCAACTTTAGTGTGGTGGTGCATAATGATCTTTCCTCTCAAGAGGATTATTTTTTCATTAGGCCCTGCAGGCCTGGATTTATTTTTGTTTACCATGGCTTATATTCTTCTTCAGAAGAGCACCGACTGCGCTCAGTGGTTGTCAGTCTTCATTCGCTTACGAGAATAGTGATGCCAAAATGCTACCTCTGTCCAGCTCGCCCTCTGACTTCTCAAACACTCCGTTCTATTAAAATGCAAATTTATTACAAGAGATGGTAAAAGTTGGGATTAAGTACCTTTTCCTGTAAGTCTAATAAAAGCATAGAAGATGATAAATCATATAATCATTTCTACTGATAACCTTTTTTATTTCTAACAAGCAGGAATATAAATTAACAATATCTTATTCCTAATACTCACATGCCTCTTTCAACAGCTTGATGACTTTTCCTCACAAAAATATTTCCCCCTCTTTTTTTGCATGTTGTGTGATTCAAATCTTGCCTCACTAATAAAAGGTGATATTGTTTCACTAGCTAGTCCTGCTCGTTATTTGAAGAAAAACTCCTCAAAGATTAGTTAAAATTAAGGAAACTATTTGTTATAGAAATAAAAAAGCAACCAAAGTCATTTTTTTTTCCAGAGAAAAATAATGAGGGAAGACAGTATTTTCAAACTGAACATACTGCTTATTAGAAGATTCATTAAGAATCTTCAGCTCTTCAAGGTTCTTTTTCAGTGTGAGGAAAAATAATTTGGTATTTATATATCCACATAAATATTTAAGATTATAATTAGTGTTGTTGAGATATAGGTTAAAAAATACCAATAAGCAATAGGATGATACAGCTTTTGGCCATCATGCCCTCAGCTTTTAAACGTGCAGCAGGAATTTTAGAGCAGATCAGATGGTGGATTATATTTTGTCCAAAGTCATGCATGAAACCTGCTTCCTATGGGAAATATCCTTAATAAAAATAAATTAATACTACTAATAATTAGTGAATACATCCAGCCCACACTATTACCTATCATTTCTACAAAATAAAAAGATTAACACACAAGCCTTATATCCCCCCAAAAGTTATATTTAGGAATAGTGCTTCAGTGGTGTTAATTGGTATGAGCCTTTAAATTTGGCAAGCAGAAACCTTTGGAGCTTAGATGAGTTTAGAGCTCTGTTCTCCACAAACCAATCTCATTTTACATGTTTATGTGGCACCGTCTCAAAACACCCACGTGGGAGCGCCCCGCGTGGGGTGCGCAGCCTCATCACCCTGCAGCGCAGCCGAGCTGCTGCGTGACGGAGCGCAGCCTTAGACTGCCACGGGGGCAGACCCCATGTCCCTGCCCTGCGCCTCGGGGGGCACCTCCAGCAGCAGGACTGCGCTTCGGGTTGTTCTAAAACCAGAAGGGAGCGGGAAGGCGATGCCGCACAGCCCCGCAAAGCTGGGGAACAGCACGGCTCACTTAAAGGCAGGATTGTTTAACACTCTTTTATTCTTGTACCCTGAATCTACAGGGAAAATACGAATGGAGATTTGATTAGTGGTTATTGTAGGCCTCTGGGGGAGCAAATGCATCATCATTTCCCCCCTGGAGGCCCCAGGGACCTCCCCAGCACACAGCGCGGCGCAGGACTATAGACCTCAGTGCCTGCAAGTAGGGGAGCAGCTGCCCTGTCACACCAGCACGGTTTGCACAGGCAGCTAGATCCAGGGAATGACAAACCAGTGCCTATAGATCACATACCCCACAGCCTCCCTAAACCCGATGGAAGAACCTCTCCAGGCCTCACCAGCAGGATTCTAGCTCTCAGAGACAACGTAGATTTAGCACTGGCTAATGAAAGATCAGCCTAATCCTACCCCCTTACACATCTGCTATAGACATATTCTTACTACTGCCACAAAAATGTTTTTAAAACATTGCTCTCTGCATCTTATCACTATGTAGGCATCAGGCTACTCTGTATCAGATACCCCTGTTTTACTGGCTCCTCATACTCTTCAATGCTCCTAAACATAGACTTTTTAAAGCTATTTAAAACTTCCAAAAAGTCAATTTTACCACAATACGAGTCACTCCATCTGGACTAAAAGGGAAGACAAATGGAGAGGATGCTGTAGAAGACAGAACTGGATACACGGGTGAATTCCCACTTCAGCTACAGATCACTGTTAACTCTTTTGTGTCTCAGTTTCCTATCCATAAAATAGTGATAATTTCCCCCGCTTTCCTTCTTCTGTCCAATCCATGTCAGCTACCAGGTCTCCTTGGCAGGGCCTGCCCCATTTAGAGCACATGTATGGAGTGTAGCAAAGCCTCACCTGGGCCCTGCACGTTCCAACACTGCACTGGAAAGATATTCACAAAGGCATCAATTGTTTTCAGATTTTCTTTAAACTAAAACTAAACACATTACAAACAATATGCTGGCAATTACTTCATTTAAAGCTTGCCTTTGTTTCTCTGCGTTGTTATATAGCTGACTATTCACCGGCTGCACCCCTGGGATTCAGCGGCCTAGAAAACACTCTTAAGTGTTGTACTGCTAGACTTGCACTCAATAAAAATGATTCTAACTCTTATGGACATCAAAGAAATATCTTTCAAAATAAGCTGCATGAAGACAGCCTTATCATAGCTAAGAACTAGAGTTAATTCAATAGCTAATTTGAAACTGGAGAGAGTTGGATTAAAAATGTGGGAGCAATCCATACAAACTAGATAGATTCACCATCAACATAACTTGTCATGGCTGCTGTACTGAATGCATTATTCACTTAAATTTAATTGGTTTCAAAAGCATTCACATTCACACACATACCATAAAACCATCGTCCAAAAATGCCACCCTCTGAAAGTATTGCAGTTTGGGTTTTTTTTTTTTCTTTTGTATTTTTTTTAATCTAGTAGATGGAAAAAAAGATGTAATACACTACAATTTCATACTTAAATGTCCAAGTTTTAGAAATGCAAAAGGTAAAGCTGTTATTTAAACCTATGGCAAGAGGAAAGGAAAGAAAATGCAGTAGGAAGGAGTGGAAGAGTCATGAAAAAGGAAGGGATAAACTGGTGTGGGAAAAGGAAAAACAAAGACAGACGACTAACAAGATCCATCACAACAAATACCTCTGTTCAGAAGAAGTCCTGCTTCTAAAAGGGGATACTGAAAGGTCAAGGAGAGTGTCCTTGGCACCTGAGAAGATGAAATCATATAATTGAAGGTAAAATATAAATCTGTTTAAAAGCCATTTGTGATTGATGAGAACTGCCAGACAAAGATGGCACCACAATCCATTGGCATGAGAATCCTTCCAGATGGCATCTGCTTTTCATTAATGCTCTGGGGGAGGATCCTAGACATCCCAACAGGTCCCATCGTGACTTTGGACTCAAATCCATCCGCAGACTCCGCAGCTCTTGGCTCCTGCGTGCGCAGGGCGCTACGGGCCTAAGCCTGACCAACGACCTTAACTGTTCGTATCCATCTCCTCCGAACCAGGATCCTAACGGCAGCGACCTGGCTGCAACCACGTCTCCAGGACATGCACCGGGAAACCTTCCCAGTCCTCGCAGGTTTTCCACTACTTGTACAGAAGCTTTTAAGACTGCTAAAGACACTGGTGCTCATAACACACAAAAGAAAAGAAACTTTAATAAATGTGTGTCAGCTCATTTTTATATTCATACCTGCCAAAATAAGCATCAAGATCACCAAAACTTCCGCACTAAATTAAGACTCATAGCGAGTATCTGCGTTTTAGTTCACTTTAGCAAATTCAGAGTAGGTTTAAAAGAGTGTGTAAATAGAAAAGCGGCTACACAAGGAGAAGCTCAAAGCCAGCATCGTCTGGTTACCTACAGACAGGGCAAAGGCACTTTCTACAGCGTAAGCCAAAGCACTTAAAGTACCTTTGGAGTGTCTGTACAGGAGGCTATGGATGTCCTGTGTTCATTTAAAATTCCTTAAAAGTTAGCAGCAAGGCAAGCAAGGGCAAGCTAAAGTGAAATAAGCCGCTCTAGAGAAAATAAGGACCCTAAAATACAAAAATGTTTTAATGATAACTCTAAACAGTTTAACGAAGCCCATGCAAAAATACACAAAGAGGAGCTCTTCAGCAAGGGGGCAGCTACCTACTCGAAGGCTTTCAAGTCACTTGTCAGTAAAATCCATTCCTGGCCTACCAACATATACAGCTTTTACAGTTACATTTTCCTTCAGTGCACCCTTTCCTGCATGCATAGACCACTACAAAAGCGGGGGAGGATGATGCCCTGCTTGTCTGCTGAACAGCGCTGGCTGCAGGAGAAGCTCCAGGGTCCTAGAACCACTGATCTGTAGTTATAATTCTGTTTAATTCAATAACTTGTTTACCCTGTGTTCCCATTTTACCCATTTTCCAAGTCAAATTAACATACTGCATCAGGTAAAGGTAAATAATACCTCCTGAATACTAATATGTGCCAGAATTAGGTTATATTGAAATCAGTTTCCCTCCATTGGCCCTTTGTCAGGAAAATTCACAATATGCAAAAAAAAAGAGGGGTAGATGAATAAAACAAAATCAAATACAATACACAACAATTTAAATAGGTATTTCAATTAACCTTTATAACCTTCTAAGAGCTTTCAAATTTGTATTGCTTTAAATGATCCTCCGTTAAAGTTATTAAGAGGAAATTGAAAAGCTGAAAAAAAAATCACATTTTTACATTGTTATGAGCCTGCCTACGCAAAGGGAGAAGCATTTATCAGGCACAGGCTGCTCCTCCTTGGATGCTCGCTTCCAGTTTGGCCTGGAAGGACTTTGTTTTAAACGATCAAAGTGACCAAAGCCACGTACATCATCTCTCCCTTACAACGGGAAAGAGTAAAAACAGTAAAAGTCTCTCTTGGGACACTGTACAATGTAGATCCTATGCATAGTATAGCCATTATGGCCCAAACAAGACTACAGACTACCTAGAAGAAATCATTTTGTTCCATAAAATCTCTTTCTCCCAAAGAAAGGGGCTGACAAGAGCCCCGCAGCCGCTGCCGCTCCTGCCATCCCGCCCAAGGCTGGTGCTGCTCACGCTGCCATGGCACAAACCAGGCCTCGAGTGAAGGGTGGCAGCGGGTTGTCAACCGCAGCCAGTCACAACAGCGACACGAACCTCAAAACACGGAGCAGCTTTCACCTCTCAGCCCCATGAGCATGGCTGGGAGACGCAGTGCTCACTCAAAAGGAGAGCACTACATGTCAGCAAAGCTGAAAATAGCTAGTGCTATTCGACATTTGCCTCTTAACTTGAAACTTTCAATAAAATGGTCATTCGTGGTGTATTTCCCGTGAAACTTAATTCAGTCTCTATTAACTCCTACAGCTATTGAGATACCTATGTGGAATTAAAGTGCACATTCAGAAGGATATTTTAAACTTTGAAAACACTTGTGTGTGTGTGTGTGTGTGTGTGTGTGTTCAAACCACATGATATTTGAAATACGAATATGTGGTTTTTCTTTTCTGGTAGCCTCATATTTCCATGCAGTTTTTTCCTGACAAGTCAGGTAATAAAGGGCTTTTAAAAGCAATTAATAAATACCATATCAGCATGACAGGCTACGGCATGATATACATGCGTGGGGATTTGCATAAGCACCGAATTTACCCTTCCCATGTTAACGGCCGCTCTCCACGCGGCTGCAGGGGCCTCGCAGCACGGACGGGCACCTGCCCCAGGGCTCCCTCCAGCGTCGCACGCGTCCTGGCTGCGGGGACGCCCTGGCAAGCGGGCACTGCGGGACGCGGGACACTTGCTCCATGCTTGTCTTCATCTCTGTTCACTACTAAACAGTCAGGAACACTTGACATCCAAAAATCACAGAAAACAATTTTGAGACTATCTTTATTCCCACTTAACCTCTCACGCATAAACCTGTCTTTTATATGGCCCCACACAGGCCTGGATCTATGCCCCAGCTTTTTGGGAATCACTTTAGTTTGTTCTCCTTGCCATAAGAGGGAGGAATGCAATGCCTCTGATGCTGAAGAAAACTGAGCAACATTTTCATCTCCTTCCAAGAGTCTCATGATTTACTTTTAAATCTTTTTCCATTACAACTTAATGGTATTATAATTGCCACGAGTCTCTAATGTTCAGAATAACCACAAAATAAATGCTACCTTGATTATGGTTTTATTATTATTTGCAGTACAGCGGCAATCAGAGACTTTGAGCCTTTGCTCTACCCAAGAAACAGCACAGCACACATCGCCAAGAACTTGCACCTAATTTACAAAAACGGAAAGGACTGGAGGGAAAAAGACAAAACAGCAAAGTTGCTATATCCACTTTACAAGCTCTTGTCTTGCTTTTTTGGCATCCGTGTTTGGAGAAGAGCCTATCCTTCACAAAAATGTACACAAAAAAAAATCAGCACTAAAATTGGCTCAAAATGTATTTTTTTAGAACAAGCTCTTCTTAAAAATACAGCTTTAAAATACTCAAATACAGCTCTCTCCCCAGCTGCCAATTCGAAGTTCCCGACAGTCTCAGCAACCCAGCACCTCTGCGCCACGTCTGCCAACTACCACCAGCGCAGCTCAGCCAGTCACACTTCTGACTTGTACCTAAAAAGTCACAGCTTAATTTATCCTCTGAAGTGGTGGGCTCACACATCCAACAGGCATCTAGCAATAGACCAAAGGCTCCTCTGTGGAGGACATGTATCATTTTGGAAAAAACACAAACTGATAACTTCTCTGCTTAGTGCTGTTCACATGAACAGTAAAGTGAAAGAAAGCATTTGATCCATGCTCTCCCACACTAGAGTAGTAGTCAGGTAATCAGGACTGCTTTTACCATTCCTAAATGATTTTATTTAAATATTTAAGTATCGTCACCTTTTGGTATTTGTACTTCTTCAACTATGTAAATTAATACAACAAAGAGACCAGATCTAAAATTCAAGATGAAAGAACGCAATGAATGGAATGGATTTCTCCCAATTCATATTTGTCATCTAATTCGAGTCTTAAAGCTTTCTTTCCTGACACAGAAAAAGGAACGAGCGTCTCATATTTTGAAACCATTTCTGTTAAAGCCTATTTGCCTTGCCCTGCAGAGCAAGTTCTCCGCCGGCGCAGGGGCTGCACTGCCAGGGCAGCATCGGGGCATGGCACGAGAGACGGGGCAGCGCTCGGAGCGAGCCCTGCGGACACGGCGGGACCCCCGGAGCCGAGCTGGGCTGCCTCGAGCATCAAGGGGATGTGCCAGCCCCTCGCAGCGGCTGCGATGTGTTAGTTGTGCCTTGCTGCCAAGGACGGTATTTCAGTCACCAAGGAAAAAGGAAATACTGGCAAACTGCAGCTGATTTGTAGAAGCGAGGTACATCAGGGAGATAGCAAGGTAGGATAGGAAAAAAAGCTATGAGCAGCTCACAAACTTCTCCATCTAAATCTGTATTTTATCCTGCACATTCCTAAACAACAGCAGCAATACATGATCTTTTTATATTACACGTAGATGGCCCTTGCATTAATATATGAGCTTAGAAGATGAATCTTTCCTTCTTGGAAAGCCTCAAATGAGCACTTAATGGGCTCTGGATTGGGCTGAGGGCCATACTTAATACCCTTTCACCAGCTAGATTCACAGATTGCAAGTGAAAAATAACTGTGAAACACTGGGAATATGTCATCACAAATTACTAGATTTACACGGGCTTTGAAAACATGACTAGAAAACTATTATTCTTATGACAGATTTTTCCCATTCTGACTTCAGTGCTAAACAGCAGAGCAGATGCTATAAAACATTTCAGGTCCATCGTGTCCTCTACTCTGTGCATGCTTTGCTCCAGTAGAATTTAGGACACACAGCAAATACTTTCAACAAGCCAAGCAGAATTTTTGTTAGCCCAACAAATGACCTTTGGGTAATGTAAATTATTCCCCTTCTCTCCTCACCATGTTTCAACTTCGCTATTATGCAAGCTTGGGTTACAATCAAACAACTCCTAGATGCCAGTGAGACAAAGCCTAAAATCCAGCCTAAAAACAGTCAAGATCTGAAAACAAACAGCAGTTGATTCTTAAATTTGTAAGTGCAGCCATGCAAAACCTTGGGCACTTCAGAAAATTATGCCCCACGGACACATGTTTCAGAGACTGCTTCTTCCAAGACCATGACCTTACATTTACCCTTTTGGACTTGCTTCCTTATCTCTAAGATCCTGGTGTCATCTTCTCAAGGGCCTCATGAAACCTTACCCCGAGCACCGCTATCGCTCTGCAGACCATCAAGTAGCAGGGCAGCTCACAGGCCTCAGCTTGTTCCATTCTGCACCCCTCCTTCTTCCACTGAATAACAAGGAAGGATGTTGTAGGTAACTCAACTCGCTTCCCTGAACAGTTTCTACAGCAGCTTCAAAAAAGGCCCTGTAGGGAAACAGCTACTTCTCGGACGACAGGACAATCAGTCAGGGTGAGCACGGAGCGCCTTTTCCGTCCTGGTAACAGTTCTCTTACTGAGATTTCTTTTCTGAAGCAGAAGCGGTTATAACACGTTGTCCCTTTCGCCCCGCAAAAGGGCATCAAATTACTTAGTTGACGATTGCAACCCCAGAAGTTGATTTCACAGCTGTCCTAACAAAGCTCTTTTCACTTGTCTATTCCCTTTACATTAAGTGCATTTGAAATCTGTAAGAAACAGATTAAAACTCCCCAATAAATACAGTGTGACCCCTGATATCTCAGCCTTTGACTGAAAGGCTCCAATCCTCTGCCTTACTTTTAAAGAACCCAAAGGGCACCAACAACTTCATGCTCACAATTCCAATTATTTTCGGTCTACCACTGTTACATGTAATGTTCTAGTCATCTATAACTCAAGTTAAAGGGAAAAATAGCATTTTTTTCAAAATAGGATCAGTTTCTCTGCCTCTGCCGTACTGTACAGCTGAATGGAGATGCTTTTTATTTAGAGGTTTTTTTTTACTCTATATAGAAAGTGTTTTCAGAAATTTTGTATTTGATGTAACTCAAAATTGCACAGAGAAACCAAATGTTTTCTACAGAGAAGGCTGTTAAAATCCATTTTCCAGAAAGCATGCCTTGAGCAGAACTTTTCCAATCAGCATCATGATATAAACAGTGATGAAGAAA
Source organism: Tinamus guttatus (assembly GCF_059628265.1). Lineage (NCBI taxonomy): Eukaryota > Metazoa > Chordata > Aves > Tinamiformes > Tinamidae > Tinamus > Tinamus guttatus. The sequence continues at coordinate 9,481,467 of NW_028288538.1, read as the reverse complement.
AAAAAAATCTATTTTTTGTGAGGCTCACTGTTACAGTGTGATTAGAGAAAAAATATTTTTTAATAAGCATGTGATGGCAACCCCATAAAATCAGCAGACTAGCTTAGGGGAAGACTTGGCTCTGCACATTCTTTTTATCTTTGTCTCCTTAAGAGAGCAAATAGAGGCATACAAACACCTCCACTGAAAAAATTACTTTATTCTCAGAAAGGATTATATACATTTATACTACTGAAAACTGAGTTTAATTAGATCTTACACCTTCTCTACTTTCAACCACATAGGCATTTGGCTACTGAAAGACTGGCCTTGGTTTATAAACACAACCTAACTGTTTTTAAATTAGTGTTTTCAGATGGTCTAATTTCATGTTTACCTTTTATTGCCAGCAATATTGCCTGCCACTGCCTTAAATATATAGTTTTTTGGGTTTTTTAAAAATTTCTGCTTATATGTCACAGCAATCATAGCAAATAGAGAAATCAGTCCGAGAATACCATAGTATTTATTACGCATCTTTCAAAAATATTTTACTAAAAGCTCTTGGGTCTGTTCTAGTAGTTGAACCTGAACTCAGTGAGGAAGTGACTAAGCCCAGGCAGGCATCCTCACCAAGGCAAACCAGCCAAGCACGGTTTGCCAGCCAGGTCCCCTCTGTGCACGAGCACTGATATTCAGCCAGTTATGAGCTTAATTACGGATTTCAGAACAAAACAAAAGCTCCCAAAACCTCACAGAGCTATTACATTTATTAGGAACAAACTGCCTTCACTGTAAAAAGCAGGTAAAATACCAAAGAAAATTCTCTGCTCAGAGTGCATTTGAGTAGCTGGTAGCAATCTTTCCTCATGGCAGGAATGTGACCTTACCTATGTGCTAGCTGATTGCTGTCAGATGTACTGAAGACAAAAGCAGACATTTTATTAGAGGCAAATGCTAAGAGACTATACAGCGCTGCTATGAGACTCTCCCAGAAGGGCAAGGTTTACCCTCTGATTGCACGGATTATATCCAAAGAAAATCTTTCTTCCCCTTCTGCAGTGAGTGCATCTCAAAGTGCTGCTGGGCTAAGAAACAGAATAAGCAAGAAAACACAGAAACACCTAAGGAGAAGAGCATCAGCAACAGAGCTGATCAAGAGATAAAGAGCAGAAGCAAGCCCAGCAGAGGATAAGGCACTAAAGAGCCTGGTCCTGCTGCGGGGAAGAGCAGCAGCAAACCCAAATGCCAGAGGGCAGCAAGAGGGCAGGTGAGCTGGAGCCCGGGGCAGGAGCGGCTGCCTGGCTGCCTGTGCCCGATGCTACTGCTTTCAGACTGACCCCGGGACCTCCCTGAGCACCCAAGCAGCAGCAGAAAGCTGGGCAGGGTTTACAACAAGCTGTCAAAAGGGGCAACAGTAAAAGTTCCATAAAAAGCGCTTATTTTATAAAATTCAACTTGCCCCTTTCAAATAAATGGACACCCAATATATCCAAACGTATATTAGCTTTTTTTTTTTTTTTTAATTATGCCTTAATGCATTCTAGTTCACCACTGCTCTGCAAGATTTATTATAGCAATGAAGGCTGAACAGAGAACAACTCACTGCAACCCCTCCCATGCACTCATACAAGATAATAGAAAAAAAAAGAACACAGCTTAATGGTAATTACCCCAGAACTGCACTTTCTAACCCCAGATATTCTCTTAAGGCTGGCGCCTGCTTTTCCTGAGCAGCACAAAATGAGGCCTCGATCCTTTGCAGTTCATTTCAGCACTCTGCTCTCCTGAAGTCCCTGGCCAACTGCTCTCTTTAGGGCATGTTTCTATAGTGACTGAATGGCAGATACTCGGTGTATTTCCCTTTCCACCTGTCTTCCTGAGATTAGGATGACATTAAATGTTACTTAAACAATGTTCCCCAAATCGTGCCTGAAGCTGCAGCAAGATGGCAAGGTGTCTCCCTGCTGAACAAACTCACTCAAGCTTTCCCAACGTCTCAGGCAACACAGAAACAAATGCCATGTTTAAAGAGGAATGAGAAATTCTTTATAGCTCACTAAAAAACAAAAATTCATTATTTGAAAAGTTAATATATAAAGAAGCAGGAAGACACAGAGTCCCAGGACATCAGAGAAGGATCAGTTTTTCAGGCAAGTATTTGATTTCTTAAACAGCCTTCTGACTTGCATCTTGCTTACATTAACAGCACGTTTTAAAAGGCTGCTGCATTTGGAGCAGGGAATATTAACCAAGATATGCTTCACACGCAGGTAAAGCACCGTGTGCCCAGAGGGAAACAGAGCACATTCTTACACCAGCTAATACAGCAATGACTCATCCTCCTGAGAGAAAAGCCTAAAAACATTAAGAAGAGAATACAGTAAACTAGAAAGGGGGTGTGGGACTCAGCTGGTTCAGGTTTTACATATACAACAATCAGTATGAAAGGGAAAATATTGCACACAAGACATGAAGTAATGAGAAAGATCAGGTGTATTTATCTTCCTGGAGGCTGAAAGAAGGAAGATATTAAACTGTGCTTTCTGCTAAATTGCCACTGCCAGTTATTGACAAAGTTGTCAATTATACAGGATTATTTGGACTGATGATACAGGAGGAAACAGGGATTTAGAAACACATGGGACTGAAAGGAGAGATAGGGATGAGCTGCACATGATAAATGAAGGGGATTTGAAAGTTAAAGAGCAAAGCGACCAGTTTCAGAGAGTATAATTAAACATCCTTAATTAGCAGGTGAGAGTGCTGCAGTGAAACCACGCATCTACTTTCCAAGTTTGATTTCAGAAAATGAATGTAACAGAGGGGAAGAATGAGCAAAAGTGATCTGTACCATAAGACTGCCTGACACTGCTGGACTTACTCATATAACTTCTATCTTGCTAATGTTTTAGCAACTTAATTATAACAACAAATAAAAAGCTAAAAGTATATCTTTAACCGCAGCCCAGGTCTGTAAGTACTAAGATATTAGTTCACGTCTAGAATTATCTTACTGAGATTTGTCAGACAGTGCATTAGGAAAAGGGAGTAGAGCTTGAATAAAATGCTGGATATCAAATAGTTGAGTAATCAGGCTGCTATACAGTGCATCGGGAATGATCTTCCTGCCTCCTGGGTATGTCATCAGAAACTAGAACATTAGAGATATAATTGAGAGTATGCATAACAATACTGATATAAGAGGCTCTCAGATGTTAGATATGGTAACACCACAATTTTACCTGTGTTACCTTTCTAAAATACTTTTTTGGTTATTGATTAAATATTGTCTGTTCTCAGCATATAAAGACTGATTTGCCACACTGTAAGCTATTCCACTTACTCAGTCTTGAGTGAGGGAAGCCACTGCTTAACAGAACTTACCTTTCAACCCTCTGCTTTATTTGCTACTATAGTTGCTCTTGCTGAGGCTTCATTACACCCGCATGAAGACCTTACGGAGCTAATGCACTGAGCAGCAGAAGCCAGGCCTTGAATACATGCCACCAATAACACTTTTACTTCTCATGAAACAATGCTAAAAATAGTTAGCTGCAACAAGTTTTGAAAGCTATGACAACTAAACCGGATAAAATAATCCAAGTCCCAGGAGGGAATGGAAAGATTAAGTTGACTAGTGTTACAGATAATCATCACTGAAGACCAATATAGTTCAGTAACTGTACACAACCACCCAGTACTTCCTCCAGAATGACTCTGTAACCATGAAAAAATGTAATACATTATTTCAAGTACGTACTGAAATACGTTATTTCAATATGCATTTGAAATATGTATTCAAATACATATTTAAATATGTATTCAGTATGTATTAAAATACATATAGTGTAATATAATGTAACATGTAGCATCAGTTTCCTAGGAAACCTTTATAATGGCTATGAAAATCAAATCACTTATTTTTTGCTTGCCTTGCCTTAAGTTTTCTACAAGACATGGGACCCCTCTGTTAGGCAAGAGCAGATGAGGCAGCAAGCAGCCCTGAGCCGAAGTTCACAGGACAGCAGAGATGATGGACCTTAACCAAACGGAACGTGACATACGGAAAGGGCTAGGGAAAAGCAAAGGGGGCAACACACAGCTGACCACAAGCCTGAGGAAACTATAGTCCTGATACAAAACATTAAACAAATAGCATTTGTGATCTACAGAATTATTGCACTATCGAAACACTATCAAAATAAGTAAATTACATTACAATAAGATCTGTGAAGCTGAGTCACCTCAAAGGATATTTCATCATGATAAACACCAGTAGGTCCAGTTCTCTGACACTAAAAATCACTGCAATATTAAGAATAAAAGGAAGCAGGGAGAAATAGCTAAGGCAGGAGATTTTTGACTATGGAAAACTGAAATGTTTGCTGTGAGGTCTCCACAATGTGAAGCCAGTTAAGAAACACAGCTCTACATTTTGCAGTTATAATGGATTCGTTTCCAGAGGAAAGTATAACTAACCTGAAACAGACAGTTAGAACATTTTCCTTCTTTTTATGTTGGCCATTAAAATTACATTGTTTCACTTGTAAACTGAAAAACACAGTAGAGAGGAACATTTCAGACGCCAACAGTTACTGAGAAAAAAAGCAGTGAGGACATTCTGAGGAACAGCAGTGAATAGTGGTGTATCACATCAATTTGGGAGAAATATTGCTCTAATCTTAGTTGGCTTTGTGAAGCATGATAAAGAGAAAATTTAAGGCTTCCTTATTTCTTTTAAGGCTTCATTATCCTGGGTCACTGGGCAATTGCCCCTTCAGTTTCAGACTTCTTGTTATTTGTGTTTTAAGGCTCTGCTCCAGTTTCTACTGGCTAGAATACTACTCATTTTTAAGCCATGAAAAGAATGAATACAAGCCCTGCCTAAAAAAAAAAAAAAAAACATTGTACAAAGGGATGTCTAGGAAACTTTTTTTGTTAAAAATATAAACACAAAACAAAGTTTGAAATATTTTGCCTTTTTGTTATTAAAGAGTTATTACATTTGGCATTTAGCAAAGAAACTATGACTGCATCTCTGCAATTATTAAGTTCGGGGTCAGTTTTTCATACTGCAAACTTGTGATTTCATTCAGTTACTCAGAAGATGATTCTGCTTCTAGCTTGCTTGTGTGCTCAACAAAGGATACTGGCTTCAAATAACTTTAATTTAGATATACAGATGTGCAGGTAACAAGGAGAACTGCATCCTATGTCTGCCATCAGATATTACAGTGAATGCTCTTTACCATCTAGATTGATCTATCCTTTTGCATGGCATTTCTAAACGGTTCTCTGAACTATTTGCTAAGTGGATGAATCTTACAAACAGAAAACTCTCCAGAGGGCGGGGGGAAAAAAAATCTGTACTGAGTGAATCAGACCTGGAACCTCTGTAAAGACAAGTTTTTCCACTTTCACGACATACCGTGACAAACGTGAAGATCGAGACCTACACAAACACTTCAACTGTTCAGCAGCTGTATTAACAGAGGGGCAACAATTATCTTTCCCTAGTCATTATCCACATTCTCAAAAGGACCAGATTTACATAATTTACCAAGACGCATTGTTCCATTTCCTGCTCTTGTTTTAGGTCAACTGGAAGCTTCTTTTTTCAGTTTTTCTAGTATTTCATCTGGTGTCATCGATACCAAAATCTTCACCACTTTGTCACGTGATTTACCACCCTAGTTTAGACACACACACAAAAAAAATATCTTTCAGAGAATCATCACCACATACACATTCCAAAAATCTCACTGTAAAGCCAATATATCAGATACTTGGAAAAATAATGCTTATCATTTGGTATACAAAATTAACAACAGTGTGATATGGTTCATCAGTGCTTTTTCTAGCTATTTTAAAGGTGAAAAGTCGTATCTACTATCGTATTAAAATTAGATTCAGCTGCCAGAGCACACCCTAAATTAATGCTCTTTTTACAAGCTACAAGGAGAAGCAAGAAGTACATAACTGTTGAATCAACAAGAAGTAAAAGTCCAACTGCATTTGCTTTTTGTTTTTTAAAAAGGTACTATATATGTTTGATAGATGTGGACTTTCAGATCTTCCTTCAACATTGTGTCCCAAAGAACAGTAATGACTTGAGTTCTCAGATTGATCATTATCAACAGGAGGAAAAGAAATAGCATTGCAAAAGAAAGTGTAAGACACTCCAGATTCATACAGCATTTATGAACAATAACAACAAAAATCTTTCAAGTGTTACGTACAAAATTTGTATCTGATGTAGGAACTGACAAACCTGTAACCTCATTTCATGTTGCCCAAGGTCACAACATTGCTGACATTCAGTAAAGATGTTAGAAACACATTAGCTGTATGTTAACTTGTGGCCTAGCAGGAAGGCATTTGAAAGTTCCACAAGGGACATCCTGAAGGAGGAAAAAGTTCTTAGCTCTAATATACAGAAATAAGGTATGAATTGTAAAAAGAAAAATAGATTTTGAAGCAGTCTAGCCCACTGATGAAAATCAAGACACTGCATAAAAGTCCAGTAACTCCTTTTTTTTTTTTTTTTTTTTACTGGATCATTTCCTACTTGGATTGGTTTTCCTACTGTTAGCACTTACAAAGTAGCAGGTAAGAGAGAACAACCAGTACCCAAAATCACTTATTTTGCACACCTAGCAGATCAGAAGGAAATGTGAGCCACAAGGAAAACACAGACTCTACCACAGAGACATGCTTCACCAAGACCAAACAGGGCTTGTCAAAGACAAACACTTGCATGCAATTATTTGGGTGCTGTAGGCCAGAGCAACTCAGCCAAGAAGGTCAGACAATGCTGCTCCCTTTTACGCTTGATTCTACTTAACATGTACGAGAATAATCTAGTTAAAACTCAACACCCCTTGAGCAGGATGGGCAGAAAAGTTTTGTTATCTGTAAAATATTGATAAGGATTAAGTAGTTTGCCTAGCACTCAGGAAAAAAAGAACTTAAACCTTGCCATCTCTATCTTTCAGCAAGGCAGCACTCAATTCATTGATCATGTTGCCATTACCACTAACTGTTAACAGACTTCAACAACTATTACATTAAACTTACTTCATGTTCATAAGCTATAAATGAAGAGGGCTGGAAAAACTGACTTTAAGTACAATGAATTAATAAAATAAATTATTTATCCAGTGCAATAAATAAAACAGTTTCCGCTTGCCAAAGCCAAAACATGGAAGTTCTGCTGTTACAAAGAAAGTCTTAAGACCTAGCTATAGTCGAAGCATCTATATATGCTCTTACAGTCATGGCAGTTGTCATAAAATTTTCACTCAGTACAGAAGTATCTTCCAAAAATATTATTGCAAAATACACATTTTCTACAAAGCACATGAATTTTGTGAAGTGGATTTGAAATGAAAACAAGCAGATCTATAAAAACCATGAAAACATGGAACACACAAATTTTGAAAATATATCACGATGAGAACCATCTGATTAAAGATCTCAAAACCAGCTGCAGTTCCTCCTATACTGCATTTGCTCTGAGTCTTTCCATTAACTCAGTCAAACACCATTCAAATGTAATGTCTGACAAACACTTTTGAACTGAATGCCAGAAACTCGAGTACTACTCGGAGAACAGGCTCCCTCTATCAAATGTTCAATGAATAATTCCAGAAATTTGAAGGTGAACTGCAGTAGGGTGAGACTGAAAGAAAAGGGGAAAAAGAAATAAAAGGTACCTTCTCTAAAACAACTTCACTCTTCTTTACCTCTAGCACCTTAGAGAGGTAGTGACACAACTCTGCATTTGCTTCTCCGTCCGACGGAGGTGCAGCAATAGCTACACCTACTGCCTCAGTTGTCACATCTACAATAAAATATTTTAAGGAGTTTATCTTCAGAGTACTTAAAACATCTGGTTCTTAGCTCTTAAAAGTAACACTTATGTTTTGGAAATAATTTAATTTAAATCCAAATAAGCTCCCAGAAGAGTATGCAACTTGACATTTTTACACTCCACAAATTACTTAGTTCAAACAGTCACCCAGTACAAAAAAAGTACAGACCTGTATAAAACTGGCACTAAGAATTAACAGTTTCTACATTGTAGCAACTGGGGAATTGCACTAAATCTCTCTATATAATGCCCATTCTGTCGCTGCTGTAGGTTCAGCTTTGCAGCATGTAGTGTTACCCCTCAAAGGCCTGCACACAGACCTGTGCTATCGCCAACAGGCTCTTGGCAGCCCAGGGCACCTGCACACTGCGCTGTAACCTGCTGCCAGCATGCTTATGTTTTACTGAACCTCACCAAATCACCTACTGTTTCTTAAACTCTGCATCAGCTTTTAAGCTGACACATATTTTAAAACAACACCAATTATGGTTCAAACTACTTTATTGCAACTGCTTTCCATCCCTGTTAAAACATCTAACAGCTGCAAACGGGCTTTAGCTTCTCTCTGAGGAGAGACACAGGGCGTAGCAAGTCGTGTTGCAGAAGACAGGTGCATCACACACACACACACACACACGAAGACCGGCTTTAACTTGCACGTGAACAAACCCCCTTGTCGCTTCTTTCACAAGTTTCCCGTTCCCGGGGCACGGGCTCCCCCCGCTGGAGCGAGCGGCGCAGCCCGGCAGCAGCTCCCGCCTTCCCCGGCCCGGAGCAGCCCCACAGCCCGGCCCGGCGCAGGGGGAGCGGCGCCGGGCGCGGCCCCTACCTGTCACGGCGCTGCGCCGGCAGCCGGGCTTGGCGCGCACCGTCACCAGCACGGAGCCATCGCTGCCCGCCGCCACGGGCCCCGCGGGGACGGTCGGCCGGGCCCCAACCGCCTCCTTCGCGCCGCCCTTGCCCTGCAAGAGACACCGGAGCGGTCAGCGCCGCCCCCACGGCCCCGCGGCCGCCCCCACGGCCCGGCCCGGCCCGGCCCCTCACCCACCCGGCGGGGCATGGCGGCCGCGCGCCGCCCCGGCAGCCCACGGAGGCCGGCGAGGGCCAACATGCCCCGCGCGGCGCTTCCGGCAACAGCGGCGGCCCCGCCCGCCCCCGCCTGCGCGCTGCGGCAGCCGCGGTTGGGGGCGGGGCGGCTGGGGAGCAGGGAGGGGGCGGAGAGGCGCGTCCGGAGGGCGGGGCAGCGCCGCCATGGCGGCCCCGCGGCCTCCAGCGGCTCCCGCGCAGAACCGGGCCGCGCTCAGGGGCAACTAAAGCCTCCTGGCCACCAACGGGGTCACAGAGAGGCGGCTAAAAGGGGTCAAAACGAAAATGGCTACAGAATTACTAGAAACAGGCCCTAGCGCAAGATAATTACAGCAAGGCAGGGCTCTAGGGTCATTCCGGGGTTAGACTGGAGAAAGATGTGAAGTGTGACCAGAGCAACACCTGGACTGGCTTTTGGGACAGACTAGGGAAAATGTGCATTACAAATCCATAATGAGAAACGCTTTCCCATTTAAAACATGAATCTCCAGGAGGAGCCTCCTCCTAAGTCGAGCAGTTTTTCTAGCACCAGCTGCCTTTTCACAGGCACTAAGGGCAGGTGAAGGGAGTTGATACACAGTTCCATGGTTTAAAAAGTAAACTACTTTACTGCAACCATAAAAGCATTATCAGGGTGAATGTACACACTGTACTGTGTACACTAAACTCTGTAGGAGTACCCTAACTATCAGAGTAGAGAGACTCCAATAGGTTCTAGGGGAGATAAACATTTTCTCACGTGTTCCCAAATTGTTACATAGTTCATAAGAGGGCACAGGAGTCTGTACAGGAAGGATTTGCACTATTTTACCTGTGAAACCACAGCAAATACTGCAGGACGCTAAATAGTATAGATATGTACCTTAAAACATCTAATTACTGTACACACTCTGTTAAACTAGCTGTATACAAAAAAAATGCACTAAGGATTAAGTATTTAGTATTAGAGTATCCATTCATAAAATAACATCATTACAAGTTTTGTATTCTCATTTTCACATTTCATTTATACATTTTCTTACAGGGACATATGTACATACAGTGGCTATCTCTGTAACCAGCTCTGTGTTCCAAAACAGTCCTTCTGAATTATTCTAGATACATCAATATTGCAGATTTTGACTTAGTATTTCTTCACCAGTTGCTGATGTTGTCTGAAGTGCTAAATCCATTAATTATCCATACCTCATTCAAAAGAGTCAAAATGACTCTATCGATCCAGTTTTGCTAATAAACTTTACCAAAAAAAAAAAAAAAAAAAAAAAAAAAAAAAAAAAGAATAATGCAGGTTCATAGGGTCATTCCACAGTCATTTTGAAGAGAAATGTAAGCTGGAAATACAGCAGCAGATTTACTGTCTTTTTAAGACAGGCAGGGGAAAGTGTACACTAGAAATTCATAATGAATAATGTTTTCCAGTTTAAAGGGTGAATTCCATTGTGTCAGAGACTAAGGGGCAAAAACACAAAGCCATTAATCACAGGGTACTTTTTAAAACAATCTTTTCAACATACAGCATAGTTATTTCACCTGAGGCTTTGTTAAGAGGAAAAGCTAAGTTAATCCCATTCTTCCAGTAATCATGCAGAGAAAAGAGCTTTTCTGGTATCACTCAAACAAGTTAATTTTGGTTTTAAATATTCATGTAATTTCACAGAATTTTGCGACTGCCATTAATAGTGAGCTAGAGTCCACTGATACACTGATACATCCAAGGTGATCATGTGGTTTTATGTATAAAATATTATTTCTGGTATTTGTCCGTCTTCTATTGATGTACCATTATTGTTACCTGGTGAACTGTAAAAGACAAAGCATGTTTTGCTAGCAGTAGGAGATTCATGTATCACTTTCTTCAAACCTTTTGTTCCATAGTGAGAATCAGGACCCTAGAAATATCAGAAGAGATTAGTCACTGAATGAGAAGCACGCACCAAAACTCATGAAGTGTGGAAGTCTATTGACTTAGATTATTATAATATATATACTGTATCCACAGCACTTATGTACAAAACCACATAGAAAAGCAGCAAAAGCTACTTACGTAGCAAAGTCTACATAAAAAAAAAGCTACTGAAAGTAGACTTAAATCACTTGATTTTGCCTTGCTGATAATGATCAAATGTTTTATAGTATTTTTCCTTGTTATACTGATTGTCCAAACCCTTATTTAGTTCTCTGCCTCAGCTGCTTCTTTTAAACGTGCAGTAATTTTTCCATCATACTCAACTTCGATTTCTGTATAGGAAATTAAAATTAAAAGAATACTGATTTTTAATTGAATGAATTGATTTGTATGAATAAATTTATTTTTAACTTTAGGAGGAAGCATTAATAAAGTAAATCACTCCTTTCTGTATTTCAAGAATTCCACAAAAAATGATAAAGCTTTTGATTTTTTTGGATATAGTTCTTTGCCGGAATATCCTTGATAAAAGCAATCTTTAAGAAAGAGAAGAAAAAACAACCCATGCACACCTTGAATTTTAATACAAATAGCTGCCAGATTAAATATCTTAGGTTGTGCTTTTGCCCACACAGAAATGATGACTCTCATTAGGATCCATTCCCTTTCTGAGTAAGGCACTGGGAAAACAAAGGAGAAAAACTGAAGATAAAGTAACATCCCCACCTCTCTTTCACTTCAGTTACGAATTCTCTGCTGTGGCACAGAACAGCGTTATCACAGTTTTACACATTACCACAGAATTTAACTGCAGCCTTCTTCAGCACTGAACTTAAATTCAAGACACTCCTCCATCAGAAAACAAATACAGATTAGACAAAACCTTGGCTCAGAACAACAGTTTCTTCCATACTGTTCTTACTTTCAGTGTAGCACAAGCTGTGTAGCAAACAGTTGGTAGAATCTCTATAGGTTCTTTGAACATAACTCTGAATGTATTGGCAGTTCCGTCACAACTAAATCCAGTATCATTTTGTCCTAGAGTCTGATTCTTCTCATAATCGATTATCTGCATAAAAATATAAAAATGGTGTTTTGGGGTTTACAAGCTTGGAAAAGATTCCTGTCACATGCATATTAGAATATTACACATGGGCCCTTGCCTACTCCACCCAGTTTTACAGGAAAGATAGTGCAACCTCAGAACTGGAGGGCAGGTATCATTTCCCAGTATTCCCATTAGGATTCAGTGGGCAGCAGTGGGCTGAAGCACAGCTTGCAGGTTTTTGTACAGCCTGAACTCAGCCCACAAGCACTGCACTCCAGGCAGGCTACAGTCTTTGCCCAGGAGGGATAGATAGTTGTTAGACTTTCTGTTTTTGACCTTCATAGACTACATACGATCCTGTACCTAGATTCGCTAATTGCTGCTGTCATCTGCACAGCCCACATGAGAACTGCAGAGCTAGGGTGTAGGCCCTGCCTCCTCCTTGGCTCTGGCTAATTTAAACAAACAAGTTCTCACAAATAATGTGATACATTCTCAGAAATAAAAAGAAACTTGTACTTCAGTGTTCCAATGACAAACAATCCCACTATCATACAATTATGCATGTTTTAAATTTAAACTATTTTAAGACAAGAATAAAAGTGTTTAACTCTTACTATAGCTCTCCCAGCACTTCATGTATGTCCAGAGGTAGAAGGCAAAATTTAAATACCTGTCTGAAAAGATTGTGTGACAAGCTATCAGATTCATCAGGAACTGGGAATGCTTCCAGAATAAAGGGAAACTGTATAGACATGTGGCCTTCACCCAAACCATAGAGGTGCACTAGCCTTTCAGGTTAGATCAGAAGTGTTTTTTTTTTTTTCTCTCCAAGTGAATCTCATTCATGTATAACTTTCACTTAATATGCTTCATTTTGCCCTGAAAAAACTAAATTCTTTCAGAGGGAATAAATCTGGAAAGTACACTGAGGGATCACACCAAATGCGTTTCATCTGCTCCCAGGAATTTAGCTTAGAGGATCAAACAAGAGTTAGTACAAAGTAAAAATCCCAGAACGTGCATAGTGTGGCTGCTGGGTTTTCAGTACCAACTGTTTTGTTCTAAAGATCTATTCCTAGTGCACTGTGCTGCTTGCACAGATGTGGTTTTAAAAAACAAACTAATGCAATTTCAAATCAAGGAATTTTCAAGTGATTTTTCAAACTGAGGAATGTGGAAAAAGCAACAAAATCCTTTGAAACCTCATCCCAGATACATTCTCTCTGGAACATCATAAGAGAGAAGACATAACATTCTTTCATGAGGAATGGACACAAAAATTCTTATCCCTAAGTACAGGATGGTCAAAGAATGGAAATAACCTAATTGGAAACAGAAGACAAATAAAGTGCCGTTTCAAAAAGATGCCTAGAAATGAACCAAGCGTCTCAACAGCTGCTAGAAATCTATGGAATAAAATGGGCTGAGTGAAGCTATGGATTTTCTTTTTCCACAAAACTTCCCGAACACCTATAGAGTGCTGCAAAACTGGTTACAAAAATACCAGGACAGCAGAACGCTGGTCCCAGAGTACTAGTACCTGTTAGAAAGCTCAGAATCCAGTCAAAACTAATTGCAATAAACAACACAACTCATATAGCCTCGCAGTCCATACTTGATATGGTGCAGGATCAGTATTACTGCCCACTTAACTAACTAGAAGCCAATCATGACAGGAAATAGAAATTTAGTGATGATGTAAGTTACTCTCCCAGGTTGGCCAAGTGTCATACCATGTCATACCAGGACACGAAGCAGGGAGGACATTTTTAGATGCTATCACTGACCATTTCGTGAGCTTGCTTACCAATCACCCAGCAGAAGGAAATGCAACTCTCGATTTGGTACCAGGAGATGAGCAGGATCAGATTTGAAATTTCATAATGGAAACACTATGTGACAGTGACCATAATATGTTGAAGAGTCAACATTCCTACATAAGCAACCAAATCTAGTTGCTAAACTTCAAGTTACACTAAACATCAAAGAGAAAAACAAACAACAACAACAAAACAAAACAAACAAACAAAAAACAGAAGCTTGCTGAAAAGCAGCTATGTTCTCAGTAACCCTAAAATTTAAATAGCTATAAAAACAGCTCCCGCTTAAGCCTGAAGGAGCGGCAAACAAGATGTCCATCCTTCCAAACAGCTGTAGGTCTGGACAATGACAAGTCCCTAAGCCCAATACATGTCCTAGGCAAGCAAGGAACACAACGTACAACCTGCTGGGTCAGACTACTGCTCTGCTAGGTCCAACGTGCTCAGAGTGTGGCAGCAGAAGGTGCTTCTGATGAACAGGATCAGAGGCCAGACGATACTGTTCATTTCCCCAACATGCACAACTGCTCTTCTGGGGATGCTACAGACCAGGCCTGAACACAGCACTCAACATGTGAGCACACCTACTTTTCATACAGCAACATGGCACCGCCTTCTATCTTGTTTTCAGTATTTTTCTTGGTCACTACATGTTGCATGTTGTCACTGCTTTCAGAGAACTGTTGCTGACAAATCCAAGATCTCTTTCCTGATTTGTAACTGCCTAAATTACCAGAAATTTCAATAAAGGACAGAATTAGTGTCCAGTGAACAGACCAGAAACTTGTAAAATTCTTTGCTGTAAGTTTACAGGAGTTCAAGGTTAGGCTGGACAAGCATTCTAAAGATAGATTCACTGGGAGCTACTAAAAAGAGAAAACAAACCATTCTCAGGAAATTCCCCACACTGAAAATAGTTGGAGGCCAGACGGGGAAAGAAAAATACCATATTGTTCTTACTTTTTCCTAGGCACCTGCCTATGATCACAGCTGGGATCAAAACACAGATAAAATTCTTTGCCTGACATATTTCTCCTACCCTTTCAAATATACACTAGATGTTTTGCAAGTACTTGTCTGTAACAAGCATAGTTTCACATATGCTATTTCAACAGAATATACTGTACCTGAATATTAACTTGATAATCTGTGGGTCCGTGAATAGATCCATATAGCCCAAACCCCACTATGGAAATTCTTCTATTAACTGTGAACCTAACAAGACACAAAACAAGAAAGAAATTTAAACAACTATCATGTTACCTTATTCCATGTCAAGTAGAACAGATTCCTTCTGAAGAGTAGGAGAGCAAGCTTAAAAATGACATTACATTAATATATTTTCAGTAATGTTTTCTATTAGATTTTGATGGTGATATACTTAAGGTATCAATTTTGCAGATAAAAGCTTTGTTAACACACAAAGATATTCTGAAGTATTCAGGATCGCTAAACAAAAGTAAACCATATTCTTTTGAATTTCTCCAAAATAAAAAAAGATCAAGACTTGGTATTTTAAAATGGGATACGCATCAAATATCCAATCACCAGAATCCCGTACTCTGGGATGCATTCAGCCTTCTAAAACTTTGTTCTTTGCGACTTCATATTTACTATGTGGAACAGCCTAAGTTCCACCCCCAAAAAAAAGAAAAAAAAGAAGGAAAAAAGAAACAGCCGAACCTGCCCAAACAGAACCCTCATATTTATTACTGTATCTTTATGCCAAAGAAGCAACTGTTGAGTAATATGTTCCCTTTCTTTCCACAGTTCTCTGCCTCTCCTCCAAAGTTTCAAAAGCCATACCTAATCCGATCACTTGTTCCACTGTAGCCCCAGCGACTCTCCACTTGCTGGAACCTGTTAATGCTGCATTCTTTTCCTCTAAGACAACATCTTGGTCGGTCAATATAATCCACCTTGGGTTTAGGGTTGACAGTAAAATGAAGAAAGAGATTTACTACTTCCCGATCTGACAAGATTCCAGACTGAGCAGGACCTGTGAAAAGAAAACACTTCTATGGCGATTCTAAGAGTTACTCCAACCTGTTGTATTTAACCACACATATTTGCAAATGACAGACTGACGATTTGACTGTTGACTTTTAAAAATGGCAAAGTTTTCCAAAGGCCATAACATCTTCTGCAGGATGATTTACTTTGATTAAGAGTGCATCACATCTTAATAGAGTAGTAAGCATCTAAACACTTGAGGATGAAACACATAGTGCAGAGATACAGTCCAACAGTAAGACAAAGAACCCAAACACTCACCTGCTGCAAACTCTTCAATAGTCATTAGTGGAAAACGGATTAAGGAAAGGGCTCTTCCAAGCACTTTTTGTTTGTTACCAAATGTCACAGGCAGTTGTTGTCTTTGGCATTCTGCTTCTGCCCAACGAACAACAGCTCCAAAGAGTCTACTTTCCCGAATGCTAAGGGTGTCTCGTTCCAGAACTGCACATAATGTGTCTAAAGAAGAAGTTAAGATTTGAATCAATTTTCATTCAGACTAATAACAGTTCTATACATTTCAAGTGAGCTTAATAGCTAAACAAATAAACATTAAGGACATTTATAACGAGGCATAAAAGACAATTTGTCTTGTGTATAAAGTAAATTTGAGTGGTAGACGTACACTCCTAACTAAAAATCCCTACCCCTCTTTCTGTCATAAAGATGGTATATTATGATCCTGACTCCTAAAATTATATAGGACTAAGACTGCATATAATCTCTATAGTGACCATAAAAGAACTAAAGAACTTCCATAGCTAGGAAAGATCGAAAGCAGAATTGCTATAAATAGAACTATGAATTTCTATAAATAGACTAATGACTATACACTATGAAAAAAAAAAAAGCTATTCGTGACAACACTGTCTTATTCTCATCAGCACATCCACCTGCCAGTCTAGATCACCTGCAGACATTGGAAGTGGTGGTCACAAAGAAAAAAGAAAAAAAAAAGAAAATTCTATTAGAACTTCTTCA
The DNA here is from genome assembly GCF_059628265.1 of Tinamus guttatus. Taxonomy (NCBI): domain Eukaryota; kingdom Metazoa; phylum Chordata; class Aves; order Tinamiformes; family Tinamidae; genus Tinamus; species Tinamus guttatus. The sequence goes on along the minus strand of NW_028288538.1, from coordinate 9,464,755 downwards.
TTCTTTTATATAAACAGAACACAGTCCACTCCCTAAGAAATACAGTTCATATGTACAACTTTAATAGAATCATAGAATGCTTAGGGTTGGAAGGGACCTCTAGAGATCATCCAGTCCAACCCCACTGCATACGCAGGGTCACCTAAAGCACGTGGCACAGGACTGCATCCAACTTTGATACTGGTAAAGTATAAGAAACTACTTGGTGAACACCAATTCCAATAAATAGTACTGCGAAGAACCACAAGAAATAAGCCCTCCTTGCAAGTCTAGGTGAAAGCTAATTTAGCAATAATTGATAGAACTTATTTGTGAAAGGCTTTTATTTATAACCTAAAGCTTGAAGATAGAACGCAGGATATGAGGTATGATTTTCACATGTGTTATAAAAGCAATTTTTCCTGTATTACTTACTCATTCTGTCATTTTAAGAACAACAGATAGGTAAGAAATCTGTAGTGAATATTTAAGTTTTAGTCTGCTCTACTTTTCCTCTCATACAAGTCTGAAAAACAGTGTTTTCACAATCTCAGTATTCTGCCTTCTTCAGGAGTTATTACATGCCCCAAATTGGAGCAAGGTACATCTGGTGTCATAAAAAATATCACGGAAGTCCCAACAGATTGGGACTTACCAAAGGTGGAGATGAGCAGTCACACACAGTACCATAAACCCACTGAACACAGGAGCTAACAATGACTGCTTAGTTTCTTTAAGCAGCTGGAATACCACCCTTAGTCTGAAATTCTGACACATCTTAACTGAACTGGAATAAGATTTCAGACATATATATGAGTGGAGTTTGAAAAAAATGAAAGTAACCAAATTTACAACTGCTGACACTTGAAGAAGAAAGTGAATGAAATCAGTAGTTTTTTGGGTTTTTTTTTTTTTTTTTTGAATAGATTCTATAATTTGTATCTATTCTGTGCAAAACTGAATAGAGAAGGACCATGCAGCAACAAAAGTATGGTTCCTTTCAGAACTGTAATACTCCGGACACAGAGAGTAACTTACCAATGTCAATATCAGTAAAGCCTTCTGCACTTATTGCATCCATTGTACTTTTGTCTATTGTGTCAAGACAAAGACTAGCAAGCTGAGGTTCATCAAACAAACGAGCCTAGGAAAATAAAGAAATACCAGTTTGGTTACTCTGGTATTGCAAGCATCAAGTTGTCAAACCACCAAACTTAACAAGCAAATATTTTTACTCTAGAATAATTTAATTTATAATAGGCTGATTTGTCTAAGTATACCTTGTGTTTATCCCTTAAAGGATACTTTAATTGTGTACTACTTTGAAGATTTCAGAGAACTCACTGCACACAAGTTTTGCCTCATGCTAAAGTTTTTTATTCTTGCAATATGATAAGTGAAATAAGTACAAATCAAATCTACTACAGTGAACTGAAATACAGTATTATCACAAAAGTTACAATATTTGTATAAATACACTGGAGAGCAAAGTGGCCCTGTTTGAAATGTCCTGGTACATTGCATTTTAATTGAAATAAATAATTAATAATAATAAAAAAGCTTTCCTTTCACATTAACATTACCAAATAAGAAGTCAGAATAAGTCTATAAAACTGCTAGCATACAGTAATGGCAATTTTTATGTATAAACTAGACTATGTCATGGCTAGACGCACTGTGAAGTATTATTTGGCCATTTTTCTCCAAATATTGCTTTTCCGAGGAAATCAGAACTAAGCTTGAATGAACCTACCTGAGTAAGTAACATAAAAGCATTATCTGCTCTGAGGTGCTTAGTTAGAAAATCCACGCAATGTGCTTCCAGGGCTGGAACTGCATACTTCTTAGCAGTATAAAGGGTGGTCATAACAGTTTCAGGACCAATTTGAACTTCATCTGAGTAAAGAAATCTGAAAAACAACACACAAATATAGACAATGAAAATGTATTCTGATGGGCAGTTAAGTACAATGTAAGTCTCTTTGATTTGAAAATACAAGTCAAAAAATTGCATTATAATTATGCAACAGCTGACCACCTGACATTTTTATAAATTAAAGACTAATAAAACAGTTGAAGAAAAAGTATTATATTAGCCTAGTAGCCTACATTTGTTTTAAACATGTTACTCCCTAAGACTGATCTGGCTGTACAGTTATACATAGCTACTACATCGTAAACAACAGCTGAGCTGTAGAATTACCTAACATACGAACACAGTCTCTTCTGATGCACCGGGAAGAGTTGCATTTCTACATATGTATTTATAACCCCCCATGGCTTTATTACTGATTTTAATTTACTGAAAGTGCACACTGGTTTCCCAGGGAGAAGGAGAACAGCGTCAAGGACTTCTACTGTGATAACACCTGATGTCAAAGTCACCATTCCCTAGGGTACAGAAGACAGAAAAAGTGAGTAACGCTAGCAGATGACCTTGAGGCTCCTGTTCCTGCTGCAGACTGCCACAGCAAACACTCTGGCTTGACTCCACCGCTTGGGACTGAACGACTGCTTGAGGTTCGAGTGCTAGCAGTGAGCCAGGAGATAGAAATCCTCACCAAAACCAAGAAAAATCTTCCCTGAGCAGCTGTCACTTCAAAATAAATGCTGTCTAGTCAGAAGCTCTGTTTAGAAAAGAAGACTTTTTAAAACTAACTGCTCTTTTTTATGACATTGAGATAACAATCTTATCGATATTTCATTAGCCTTCAAGAAGTTAACTAAAAAATAAAATCAAGAAGGTAGAGATGGAAGACAGGTTTAGAAGCTATAATGATAAATACTTTGCACTCAGCAGAGGAAGCTTGTGAAATTAATGAGCCTGTTCACACAAGGGGAGAACTAAGTAATAGAAACCTGCATTTAAAGTTTTGGCAATTTTACTTCATTATTAATATTTTTTTACTTTCCAAAAAATAAAAAAAATACTTTCCAAAAGTAAAAAATACTCAGCCATTGCTAACAGCTCATTCGCGCTAATGCGCAACTAAACATAGTGTCTTCAATGTTAAACTTGGTGTTGCTTACCAAGAGGCAAACATTTACTGTCACAATGCTCAAATTCATTCTTGCATATCTTGGAAAATGATAACTTGGAAAATGTGACGCTTTAGATTAACTCTTTAAACAGAGTTTATATCAAATAAGTTTTAGAAAAGACTTTAATACCATGCCAAAGTGTTAATTAACAAGTTTCAATTAAATCATTTCAAGCTAATTTATGAAAGCTACAATTTATTTATCACTGATCATAATAACAGGCTAATCGCCAATAACTGATAAGTTTACTTTTAAGCATCTAAATTTTCAATATGCAGTTTTGAACACTGAGTAGACAAATTGTTCACTAAAGCACTAAAATAGTGCATTTAGATTTTATTTTTAAAAATAAAATCTATCTCAAAATGCCCTAATCTTGTAAAAGTTTATATGACCTTGAAATCCGAATAACATAAGAAATAAACTTAACAATCTGAAAAAGAGCAGTATAACTAACCATACACCCTCAGTTTTACTTAACCCTAAAAATATTTTGATCTTGTTTCTAGAACATCATTTCAATTTTATTTGTAAAGAGCATACAACTTAAAACCAATGAACTGATCCACTCGAGGAGCTCATCTGGTCTGTGAATCACTTTCTATACCTTTAAAATAAAAGCTGCAATGCAGCTACAAGGTATTAATTTTGGTAGTCTTTATTTTCCTGATCCTTCCTTTCTCAGGAATCTTGCAGGCTTTTTCCTCAAAAGCCAGTTATATGTGGAAAGGGGAGGAAACCAAACGTGGCAAGAGTATACAGGCAAGCAAGGTTTTCATTCATGCGACGTCTGGGAGTTACAAGGTGCTTCTCAATCCCATAGATAACATTCCTGAAGCTCTGTCTCCAGTCCCTTTCCCACTGTGTGACACTTCCCCAATGAAAGCGTATGTGCCAGTGACAAACTCACAGGACTCAAGTGGTTAAAGTTTTAAGCAAGAGCTGCCCAGCATCTCAAGTCCAGCAAGCTGATCGCATGGTGTAGTATGTTTCTGGGCATCGATCACTAGAGGCCATGACAACTCAGAGTAATAAAATATGTAACACGGGCGCAGACTTTTAAACTGAGAAAGCTCATAGTAGGACAAGGCACATTAGGAAGTTACACAACCATTCTGTTATGTGTAATATTTCAAATTTTGTACAGTGCCAATACTCTTCGGGCATTTGCCAGAACCAAAACAGCCTTTTGCAAATGCTAAGTGTCAATTTGCAAAGTTGATGTAACTGAAAAAAATGTAAATGGCAACAAAGTAATACATTATTCTAAAATTTCATGTAATCCTACAGCATTTTCTTTAAATTATTGATTGAGGATCATGAGTCATTTCTCAATTCACGAAGAGCAGCTCTGGGTGCGTCGTCTCTGCTCCTGCGCCAGCAGCTCTCCGGGCTGCGCTGCCTCTCCCACCCGGGGCAGGTATGAACTCGCATTCCTCTGTTTATGCCACTCGTCCTCCTCCATCCACCTTGCACACGTGCATTTAATAATCTATTTCCCCAATCCTTTTCTCTGCTTTCATCGCTCCTTTAATCTTCATTTTATATCCCTTTTTTGCAGATCCCTCCATTCTCTCTTCCTTTGATTTCAAAGGCCATTTATTCTTCTTTGCTAAGGCAAAAAAGAATAAATTTTAAGTAGTTCTTGATTAGCAGACTGCTAAGATCAGTGGGGTTCAAGACTGCTTCTCTTTCTCAATTATCGGTCTCCCTTCCCTTCTCAAGAGTTTCCCATCTCACAGAAAATAATCTGCTCTTTGGACACTGAACAATTTTATTTTCACCTGGGGCGTTGCAGTAGGGGAACACAGTGAGGGATAACAGCTTTCCAGTCAGCTGTTGATTTTAATTAAGGATTTCAAATTTTATGCTGCTTTTCTTTGCTCTCAAGTAAGCACATCTTTTTCACTAGTATAAAAATAACTCAAAGATCTTTCCCAGTTTAGTCATGATCACCCCTCTTTTACCGCCTGTCAAAGTCCTCTGCTAAGACATTTGGAAAGTTAATTTCATCCCATGTTGCCACTTCCCTTTATACTATGATAAAAGTACAAATTAAATTACTGTAAATTGCATTTTAAAATCAGAATGAATGGGGGAAAAAAAAAACTTACTATAAGACAAGCCAAAACTCTAGAACACAGATAGTTACTAGGACACTACTTCGATTTTCCAGATTTGAGCTTCAAGTTAGAAGCAGAGAAATATGCAGTTAGAAATATGGAGGGGAAAAAAAAAAGAGTTGATTAATTATGAATCAGGAAAAAAAAAAGGTAGACAAAATTTGTGGCTTTGACTTAATTTTCAGTTCTTAAGGATTTTATCTGCCAAACTACCGAAGCCGTCAGCTGCTTCAGAAAAACTCCCTTGGCTCCCGTTTGAGAACTCTTCAGGCAAGAGGAACACTGACCCGATCGCAAGCCAAAACACACACCACAGTCAATTTTAGGCCTCTGAGCTCAGCCAGTTATTTTCTAAGAACATTTTCTCCCCTTCCCCAGTAAGTCCTAAAAATCCCCCTCTCTTCCATTTTCATAGCTAAAATTTTAGCCAAAGTGTAGATCATCAGGACTTACAACAACTGTCTTTGGAGGGGGAAAAAAAACAACCCCAACAACTTATTACTCAAATTGCAGTGGTACCATCAGTTAAAGCTTCTCATTATTTTTAAATACCTCAGCTCTAAAAGTCTGGTATTTTAGAAGTCCCTCTCTGGGGAAAAAAAAAAAAAAAGTACGAATTGTAGCCATTTTAAAACTGTAGATGAACATATCCAAGGACAAATTGAAAAACAGATGTCACAAGTCATATTAACTTCATGTTAGCTGTTTTAATTGTGTGGTTTCTAACTGCTTTTTTTTCTCCTCCTCATAAATGTAATTCTCAAGCAACAATCTCTTTGGTAACTAAAGACTAACACTGAGGAAAGTTTACATCCTAAGACAAGAAAATATCAGTCTCACTGGACAGATAAAGATGACTAGTTTAAGAAAAATATGAAAATTTTCATAAAAAACCCCTCTGGCATTATCTACTTTACATGGCCATACTGGCCATATCAACTACAAACAGGACCTAACACAACGCATGAGTAGAAAACAGAAGTGATTGTTTGAACATTAAATAGCTAGTAAATTTCCTCTAAAGTTTTTTTATATCATTAGGATTCTTCCTTTGAAGCAATGCTTTTCTGCTGTGTATGGGCAAAGATCCCACCTCACCTAACTCCCAACCAAAGCAGCTCAAGTTGGATTGTGCAGAGATCAACAGGAGGGTCCTATAAAAGGCTACCAATACTACCTGCCTAATGTATTAATGACAGATACAAGGGGATAGCAGCGCAGGATACAGTTCTTGTGTCTCTCCAGGTCAACCTTGAGAAAAAACAAATGGCCTTACAGTCAGTATGCTTTAAAAAAAATGTGTATACTGGACTGTATTAAAGAAGTTTTCCTCAGGTGTGTTTCTGTTTTGCAATTAGTATTTATTCCAACATAAGCTCAAAATATACATGCGACAGAGAAGCATGTTCTAAAAGCTGCCATGTATTTCAAGCTAAAGAAGGTATCAGATCTGAGGAACTTTAAGTCTTGTGATATTTAGACAAGACACAAGTATGATAAGTTTATTTACGTCAGTCCCCAGGCCATTACGTACCAGCAGCTCTGCAAACACAAGACAGCTTTTGTTTGACTGTAACAACATCTCTTCATTCACTTTTACAGTCTTCAAGTGTTACCCTTCTAACTGTTATTTAAAGCTTGACCACTTCTTTATTTACATTTTGGTCCAAGCTAATTTATCAAATTACAGCTGCTTTTCACTGTACCACAGTGAATATATACATATAATACATATATTATATATATACACACGTGTGTGTGTGTATAAGCACACACACACACTTGCATTTACTTTTTAAATCTTAGAAAAGATGCTTGAAGTGCTTGAAAGACACCTCCTAGTATTTCCCACTCTGCTAACAGAAACTCTTCATCCTATATTTTCACAACAATTTGCTGAGAATTCAGATAGTAAACACAATGCATCTGGTAATCATCAACACAGCTGCCTTAAAAAAAACACAGAAAGAAAAAAAAAGCATTTAAAGGTTAAGTAAGTGTTTAGTCATATTATCATCCCTCAGCAATCAGCCTGACGCACGAAAACCGACAGCAATCATTTCTACAGACACCATAAACTCTGTTTACCAATACACTGAATAAAGGTAAAGGATGGGTAAATTAATGAGCTTTCTGTCAATAAGAAGCTGCACATCCTGTTCTGCCCGTGTTGCAAATTGGTAATTCATCTAGTTACTCTTTTCTTCACTGCTGTACTGATGATCGCTCTCACCTGGGGGGTTATGTGTAAAACCGCTCCATCCCTGCCTCCTGCTACACGCTCCCCCTCCACCCGCAAGGTGGACACCCGAAACGAGCGCCACGGCAGCGGCTGTTGCTGTGGTGAGGCCACCCAAGGCGTCCCTGCCGCCCGAGGAGCCATCGCCAGGACTGACACGGTTTCAAAGTAAATGTCACACGAAATGGAAAGCATCGCGCAGCCGCCTCGGCTCCTTCTGGCCATGGCGGGAGGGTGCAGAGCTGCGGCACCCGCAGGGGAGACGAGCGAGCCCCAACTCCCGACGTTATTAACAATGAAGACAGAACAGCCTCCCCAGCCCACGGCTCTCTTCTCCCTCCATTCTGCTCCACAACCCCACGCAGGGGGAAGGCCGCTCGGACCGGGCCGAGGCGCCGTGGACGCCCCGATCTCGCCGGCGGCCCCGAGGTGGCGGCGGGCGCAGGACGGAGGCAGCGCCGGGCGAGGCGGAAGGACGGAGAGCGTCTCCCTCCCCACCGCCGCCGCTTCCCTCCCGCCGCCCCCGGCCCGGCGCGGCCTGACCTGAGCAGCGCCAGGAAGGCGGCGGGCTCCACGTCGGGCAGCTCGATCTCGGCCGACGTGGTGGCCATGCCGCCGTTGAACATCGCGTCGAAAACGGCGCTGCCGGCCGCCAGCACGAAGCGGTGGGCGGGGATGCGCTGCTGGCCCGGCCCGGGGCCCCCCCCGCCGCCAGCGCCGCCGCCAACGCCGCGGGGGCTGCCCTTGCCCACCACGAAGTGCACGTCGCTGAGGAGCTCGTTGGAGAAGAGGAAGGCGAAGCGCTCCCGCAGCGAGCCCTTGGTCGCCTGCCAGTTGTACAGCGGCTCCCGCTGCAGCACCGCGCCCGCGCCGGCCTCGGCGGCGGCGGCAACAGCAGGGGCCTCGGCGGGCGCCCCCGCGCCGGCAGCGGCCGCCGCCATCGCCGCTCCGGGGCCGGTAGCACCCGCGCGCCGGGGCCTCGGCCGCTCACCGCCCCCAGCCGCGCATGCGCCCCGCGCGCCGCCCTGGCCGCCGGGCTGCGCTGAGGCGGAGGGAGGGGCGGGGGGGCGCGGGGGCGGCCGCGGGGCTGCCGCTGCCGCTGCCGCCGCCCTGGGCCGCTGCTCCCGCCCGCCGCGGGGCTGCCGCCCCGGGGCCCCTCCCCGCTGCGGGCGAAGCGCCGCGGCCCCGCGCTGAGGCGGTGTCGTGGCAGGCACGGCCGAGCGCCGCGGCGCTGTCTCGCCACAAACAGGAACGTGACAAACCGCCCGGCTTCACCAAAACCCGCAAAGGCTGCGGCGGCCCCCGCAGCTCGTGGCCGCCGCGCTTCGGGGCCGGAGCCGTCCCCGCGCGGGCCGTGCGGAACGGCCGGCACACGGACCAGGGGCCTCCGATGTTTAATTACAGCTTCTATGTGAGAAATTCACTTACGGGGCATCTGCATATCTTGTATTTCAAACTTATGGGGAGAAATAGAACCAAAAACCTAACACTAGTGAATGTAGTGGAGAGCATATTTTGGGGGGCCCAAAGCACTACACATCAAACCAAACGCTTCTGGACCAGCGTAAGGTGATCAAACACATTGGCCATTCTGTCAAACTAAAAACTTTTACAGAATGCTTCCTTTGTGGCTTTTGTAAAGCAAGTGTGATTGTGTGACAAGGGAGAAATACAGAAAAGGCCTCCCCACTATGAGGATTTGCTGGTGGACAGGCTGTGCTGGGTTCCTCACTGCAGCGGTTCTGTGACAGGAGAGGTGACACTTGGGAATATGCCAAATGCATCATAACACTTCCATTTAATTAAGTGTCTTTACACTCCTCTGCATTATTGCGTTCAGCTGGAAAGACTCTTGAATTGTCCCCAAAGTTGAGAGCTCACTGAAATACAAATAGATTGTATTTAAGATACATATGATACAAGAACTAACATTGGCAAGTTCTGAATTAAATTTCCTTGGAACTGCAAAATCCTCCTCACAGTAACATCAACCAAGCCCTGTCAACTGAAAAATAAGGTGGATGCTTTTGCCATCTACTGGCGTGTCCTTGTAAATACAGCAGCAATCTAAATCACGGAGCTGAAAGCTATTCATCATAGCTCCTGACTTGTCAGCATTAATGGAAGCATGTGGCTAAAAGAGGAATAGAATATGTCACCACTCTGCGTTTGGGTTTATAATTAGGACAAAACTGAGACCAAGGAAACTCCAAGCTTTGCAGAACACGTTTCACAGACCCTTAAGGAAGATGGAAGCAATTTCATAGGGGTAGGGCATCGTGGGAAAGGACACAAGGAGACAGTACACAAACCATAGGACAGCAAGTGGAAACTATATTTAGTTATTGCCTTATTTACTGTTAATGCCCAGTTAGGAATAAGCTCTCTCCTTAGTGCTTTCCTTGTCTCAAGGCTGGAAGGTGGGAGAAGCCCAGACCCCCTTATCAGTGCAGGAACCAGGAGAGCAGAAAGCTGGGATTCACCACATGTTGCCTGAGACCCATCCTGGGGAACCTGAAGGCTGTAGCTGGGAACTATTGCTTATCCTTTTGGGGGATAAAGCGTTTTTTTTAGAAAGAAAAAGGAATCAGTTGACATGGGAGGTGGAAAACTCCATGAGTGAACTGGTTACGCTGTTGATATACATAAGAAAACTGGAGAATTTCTGGAGTTATTTTTTCAGCCATGGTGGTCTGGGCATCAGTGAGAAGTTCTGTGCAGATGTCTCTCTTCTCACCTTTCTGCTGTCACTCACAGGCTGATCTGTCAGCCAGGACCAGCAGGTGTGATGGTCCCGCTTGTGTCCTGCAAGATGCAACAGCACCGGTACCACGCAAGGACACTAACAAGGATGGAGAAGGGTTAGGGCAAGGGGCAGGAGCAACGGGCAGAGAGGAGAGAGGCTGGGACAGGATGTGGAGAAGGAATCCTAGAGAGGGAAAGAATGGGAAAGAGCTAGCAAACAGTTTGATAAAGCAAGCTGAGAAATAAAATGAGCAAAAAAATTAGAAAATAAAATAATAGAAAATAAATCATAAAAATATACAGGTGTTCTAACTCCACCTACCCACCTACACATAAAAGGGGAAAAAAAATGGAAAGAACAGATAAAAGAAGAAATGAGACTGGATGCCCATATACAGTTAAAAGCTAAAGGCACTAATTCAAACAGTTTGAGAGAGGTACAGAAATGTTACATAACAGATTTCCTTTATAAGTGGGCTTTTCTGCATGTAGACAATAAATCTCAGCTTTTTGTTTCACCTTGTAATTTTTGTGCTAGCTTCCTTCTTGAAAGCGTCAGCTAACTTTTCGTTGGCGTAATTAGCAGATGGAGCTCAGCCATTTTTTAAGGTGATGTAAGGGGATTTTGCAGGAGTCTCAGTCAGAAATAACACACAATGCATTTCCTAAAAGGGCTGTCCCATGAATGTCACTAAAATACTCTCCTGTTGTTTGCTTTCTTAGCATGCTCAGTTTTTATCTAGAAATATAGAGAAAAGTATTCATGTAACATCAGCAGTGTGAATTGGCCCAGAAGAACTTTTGTGTTTGATCTCAGGTAACAGAATGGCTACAAATCAAGGCCTGCAGACAAAAGTTCAACAGTATTATGTTCTGTAGCTGTGAAGGTTGTGCTGGTCGCCAGCCAGCAGAACAGAAGGTCAGGGAGTGTCCATGCGTTTGGGAAATGCGCTTCCAAGGTCCACGCAGCGACCTGAGCTCGCTGATGCCGACCTGGGCCTTTCTGTTAAGAAAATTCATCAAAGAAGAATTTTCTGATCATCGAGGTTCCTTTACCTGTCCATAGGGAAACAGAGGAGGAAAAGGGCTCACATAGCATTGAAAAAATGCCAGAGAATTTAGCAATCAAACTCAAAGGATTTGCGAGATAGTTGTGATGCCTGGGATGTCCCAGGAGCCTGGGAATGTCTTCCCAGAGGCTCTATCCTTCCTGTTAGTAACAGAGCGGGAGTTCTCTGAGGGCCATCAAAGGGTTTGCGTTACAAAGCATATTGTTTTCAATCGTTTGTTCCTGAATTTATTTTAATGATGCTCCCCTTCCTTATTTTCCCAACACGAACTTAGCTTTGTGCATGTTCTAAGTGACTGGTTGTTGCAATCTTAGTTTTTGAGCTGGCGCACAGTGATTAATTATTATTCTCATAAGTAGTTAGCATCCTGCCTCTGCTTCAGGAGGGAAAAGAATAATTCACAGATTTGTTTCTGATTGAGCTTCCTGTTTGGGGCCATTTGTGGCCTTTTGGATATATCTTTTCCCTTCCATGCTCAGACAGATACTTGAAATCTCCTACATCTGATCCATGACTTTGCTGTGATGTACAACCATTCCCATAACTCAACTATTAGTAGCATAATAGTTATAAAAATGTGTAAATTTGTAACAACATTTTTAAATAATAACAATAAAGGTTTCTCCTTGAGCTTTTTATTGTGCTTATTATTATTTTCTTACCTCTAGCTAGCATTAACCTGTGCTGTTTTGATGTGGGACCTGCAGGTAATTAACCTTGCAGCATGTGGAGCACTGCTGAATTCCTTTGAGATTCATGCAAACACAGAACATAAACTCAAGGTCTTAGGTTTGGGGAACACTGAAAGGCAGGGATTCGTTTTTTTTTCTTGTGTGTCTTCTTTAGAGTGCCTACATAATGTTGATAAAAAGACATAATAAGATATTTGTTCCTCTCTAATAAAGTCTACTGTGATCTAAAACTAACTGAAGTATGAGCACAACTTACAATTAATACTTCTCTGCCCTATCATTTCTACAGCGATTCCTGCATGTGAGCGCTTTATTGCACATTCTCAGCTGTGCTGACTAGTGGTATATAGGTTGTTATGTATGTGCTCCCAATTATACTGATATACTTTGTGGACTTTTAGTGATAATACTCATAACTTCTACATTATTTTCTATTAACATATTGCAATTATTGCATATAGTACACTGTTATAATAAACTTCTCTGCGAATATATTTCTCATAATATTTTCAGAAATTTATTAGCAGAAACATCCTAACTCAAAGAGGATGTGTACAACCAGCACAAATTTTACAAGGAAATTTTGATTCACTCAGCTCTACCAATTGTAGAAGTAACTCTTCAATTTTTCATTCTACAGAGCTGTTTATTTAAAAAAAAATGGTTTACAAAACAAATGAATTAAGGCTAAGAGGTGTTCTTATACTCACCATGCTCCTATTTTACAGATCATTTTGAATTCTACCTTGGCAGGTTCTACAGCAAAATTTTGAAACATTTTCCCCTTAATTAAATGCTATTTTGTTGCATAGCTGCAGAAATCATCGTGGAGGTTTTCTTTTATCAGTTATTACCACCGCCTCTTTATGACTAAACGATAAACATTTTGTGAAGTCATTTACTCTTTCATCCCTGCTAAATGTGCGCAGTCCATTACAGCACAGTAGCATCTCAGGCTGGCACATGTTTCCTCCATTTCTAACAGGGCATTTAGTTAGCACTTTGATTTTCACATGATTAGCAAGATTCTTACTGAGAAGCCATACTCTTGCCATCTACTGTTTAAGCCAAACAATACAACGAAATGCTCCCTTTTTACTGTAATGCCTGTTAATTGCATTGACATGTCTCAATCCATCTTACACTATTAATTAGCAAATAGATATGCTGCAATACAAAAAGCAGCTCTATTTCTGGGGTGCTGATATTCAATTTTGAAAGTGAAATGGACACTAAGCACTAAGCCCTCTTTGCGTGCTCCCTTGGTAGTATGACTGCTGCTGCAGAATCCCCCCAAATCCTCAGAGATCATTAGTGTGCGGCCTCCTGACCCTCCCTGCATTCCCTATGAACTGCGTTACATTGCCTCGGGCGCAGCACACCACCTCTGATTCACAATGCAGCATCTTTTACAGTATGTGAGGTCTTATAGTCCCAACTGACAAGAAATTCAGAAGTAAAATAGTTTGGATTTAAAGACGTCAGAGGGTTGCAGTTATGTATGGTCTAAGCTGTTCCCTCAACAAATGAACAAAAGTCCAAATATGAATCTTTTCAATTCAACCTTCACTTAGACTAATATTGGTTGACTTCTTTTGCCTTAAAAAATGTAAAAAGAGAAAGTGTGCTCTGTAAGGAATTTATCAGCTTTGTTCAATGAAAATTGAATGACACGAGTTGTTTTGTACTGGGATGGCACTTTGTAGCTGGCATTATAATGCACTGAAAGTTTGCTGCTTGGCAGAGCCATATGTGAACACATGAGCAATGCTTCCATGAGCTATAAATAGCATCCCTTAATCCTCGCATTGATCTTCATGTGCTTGCTTAAGGTTCACCTATCTATATTTGTATAGATTAATGTTGTATTTGGTTTAAAATAAAATCAGCTATTAAGACCTAAACTTTGTTATGATTTAGCAGATTGATATTAAGGATAATTGCTGTCTCCAGAGCTAAAAGTAGACACACAGACCTAGTGGCCAGTTAGTCTTCTATTTTGAAGCTGACTCTTAACAAACAAGCATTTTTGTGTCCTCGAATGTATGCTTTTGCTGGCATACTCCCAAATGCCTTCTTAGTGCTGACATCAAGACAGAACCGCTGCCATTTAGGAGACCAGAAAGAAGAGAACATCTTTCCTTTTAAAAATGCTGATTACTGACTTAGCAATGGTTTGACCAAAAAGCTGACAAATATGGGACCAGGCGTGGGCATAAGGCTGATACCTGTGATCGCAGAAAGAGTTGGCCTACCTATTTAAAAATGACCACTTAGTCAGAAATGCCTTTTGTTTCTGACATAGGAAAGTTCTAGCATGATGAAGGATCATTTTACAACTTTAAGGAAAATATATTGCTAAATATGTGAAAGGAGGCTGAAAGACTACATTTATTCTGGTGACAGCACCTTATGGACACTTCTTTCATGTAACACTTCACTTAGCAATTATGTTGTTAAATACACTCCATACCTGCCTTAATCTTTATACTGCATTTCTGGTACATGTGTAGAGAGGGCGGCACTACGTACAGTCAAAGTCCGAGTTCTTCCTCCTTCCTCCTGCAAAAGAACATTTAAAGATTGGAAGAAATTCATTTTTTCCTGTTGTTGTTGTTTTAATTCTTTTTTCAGACTCTTTCTTTTGAACTTTGGATGCTGTTTTATCAGCAGGATAGTTTGCTGTTTGTCTTTGACTGCTTGGTTTTGAAATAAAGCCAGTTTTTGATCTGTTATAGGACATTGGTCAGTGGTTTGGGGCCATGGCATCTGAACAAGTTTTACCCATTTGTATTCCAGAATTGGTGTCTATTATTAAAAATAGAAAAAAAAATAACAAAAGTTGTCACACTGATATTTACCCAGAGCCACAGATTTCTTCCTTGCAGAAAAGCGAATGTGCGAGGTCCTGAACCTTTCTGCTTGACGGAGGAGTGATGCTCTTTCTACAACACTGCTGTGGGAGGAAAAGGTAATTTGATGGCTTTGAGTTCCAGAAACAAGAATGCTGCAGATGTTATTTTCTCTGAAAGACTTAGACAGAAGCCAGAACATTTTGGCAAAGAGAAGCAAAGTTGGAATTAGGAGGATTGGTAGCTAATAGAAATGAAGATTTATGTAACAGAAAGGAGAGAATCCCACATGCACATGTTCCTCCTCATGAATGGAGTTGGGGGCCTCCTTGGTCAGGACAGGAAGGGAATGGCGGAGCTGGAAGGCTCCCTAGTGCTTCTTTCACAGGAAGAAAATGCATGACAAGCGCACAGACTCTGCAAAAACATTTTGGTCTGGCCCTGTGGCTCTTTGAGCTGCTGCAATGCCATTTCAGGACTCTTTTCTGCTGCTTGATGCTCATAGACTGTTGCTATTTGTCTACCACAAAGTGCCTTATCAAGCACGGTACAACTATATTGCAATTAACATTATGGACACAGGAACTAAGAGGTGGATTCTGAAACATGAATCTTAAGACTGTACTGCAGCAGCTGCCTACAAACAAGCAGCCTATACATTTGAAAGGCTGAGAAGTAAACCGGCTGTGCATTGAAAGGTAGGCATTTGGAGGTGATAAATTTAGCCCTGACTCATCCAATGGCAATTTTGACACTTGGGTGGACTAAATTACTTTTAGGAGTTACATCATGTTTTTACCAGATAGTTTGATGGAGCATAGTTTAACCCATTCACATTCAGATGGCCAAATTCCAGACTCTACTTTCTCATTCTAAATAACTGTACCAGAATGTATTTCTTTTGGAACATAGATACATCCTGAATCATCAAACTTTTTTCTTCGGAGGCAGCCACATTGATTAATCCATTTCTTAAACTGATCAAATGACATCTCAAAGCTGGACTGCTTTTTTATTTCTTACTGGAAAAGAACAGAAACACCCTTTACTAGTGACACCTAAAAGCCTGTTTCCAAAAATTAGTAAAAGTTTTTTTCATAGCTTTGTACTTTGAAGAGTTCTTTCCTCTTCCTCATGCTAACTCCTCAAGTATTTATGAGGAGCACTTGCATGCCAGGCTCCTGAGCCTCTCCTTGATGGATGGGTGCCCCTTTCCCTGGCCACTCCTGCCGTCCTCCTCCGTGTCACTGCTGGGCGCATTCTGCAGGACAGAGGGACGGTGACATCTCTGCAGATAAGCACTTTCCCCACGGCATTAATACTTCCAGGTCTCCGCCAGGAGAAGCTTTCAGGACATGCTGCAATTTGTTCCCATGCAACACCGGCTGATGAGAGAAATCATTCCCACTCGCCAGAGCCCTGAATTTGCACATCCCATAATTTAAAGGAAAACGTTTTTCACTTCTGTTTGCCTCGCACACAGTGACTCACCCCATCCTTATTTGCCCACAGACAGCTTAGTGTTGATATACATGTACAAAAACAGCACGCTAAGCCAGGAAACACGCTGACGCACGAATCCAAAGCGATTCGTGATTTCTGTTTATTTTTCCACGTGTGAACAGAAAGGATGAGTTTATCAACAAAGCCCTTTTAAAATGAAAAACCACCACCCCAAGACACCGCCTCTTTCCAGGCAGATCCATCGCGGAGCTCCCGCACGGTCAGTCAGGGACTCCCTCTGTTTCCCGCCCAGCAGCGCGGGTCGCCCGCAGGAGACACCGGGTCACGCTGCCCCGCGGGCACCTGCCCGGCCTCGCTCCGCGCTGTTCGTTAAAGCGGCTCCCGCCGCGGCCTGAGGCAGATTTAACCTTTCCCGCCCCGGGGCGGGCAGGAGGGAGGGAAGGGGCGGCCCGCGCGGGCCATGAGGCGGCGGCGACGCGGCCGCGAGCGGCGGGCAGAGCCCGGCGGCCGCCGGCGGGGCGAGGGCCCGGGCGCAGGCGGCGCCGCGTGTGGCGAGGCGGCGGCAGCGCCGACGAGGGGCGTGAAGCGCCCGGCCCGGACAATGCGCGGCGCCCGCTGAGCAGCGGAGCCGCCGCCGCCTCTCGCCGCGGGCATGAGCGCCTCGGCCGCCACCGGCGTCTTCGTGCTCTCGCTCACCGCCATCCCCGTCACGTACCTCTTCAACTGCCTGGCGGCCGGCGGCAGGTGAGGCGGCGCGGGCCGGGCCGGGCCGGGCCGGGCCGGGCCGCCTGGGGCGAGGCGGGTGTTTCGGGCGCCGCGGGGCGGCGGGGGCCGCAGCCCGCCCAGAGCCGCCCCCGCGCGCGCCGCTCCCCGCAGCTCGTGCCCGGCAGCCGCGGTGGAGGCGCAGCCCCGTCTGCGCCCCCTCCTGCTGCGGGAGAACTTTTATTTTATTTTATTTTATTTTATTTTATTTTATTTTATTTTATTTTATTTTATTTTATTATTTTATTTTATTTTATTTTATTTTCCCCTTCGTTTTGCTTCTCGCCGCCGGAGGATTGCTCCGTAGCAGTCGCCGGCTTGCTCGGTGCTGGCCAGCGTTCAGTGCAAATTTGGTAAAGCGCGGGGCAAGGAGAGGCGCGGGGCAGCGGTGCGGGTGACGCGCATGGAGCCGCTCCTGGTGCGACGGGCGGGAACGCTCCGAAGTGCCGGATCTTGCGAGTTCCCCAGCCAGGCTTCCCCAGAACTGTCCAGACCGGTGCTATGTGTCGTGCCTGGTTTGCTCTCCTGAGACACGGAGCGGGTGCTGCGTATAAAATCATGTCCCACATATTTTTAGCTTATGGTCTGGAGTTTACCTAATCCCTCCTCCTTTTTTTTTTTTTTTTTTTTTTTTTTTTTTCCTCCCTGTATATAGACACAAAAGCAAGGACTGAGACCAGCTGAGACTGTGTTTCAGACTTAAAAGAACGAATAAAATTTAGGCAGTTAGGTTTCAACTGTCAACCAATTTCAAACTTTTTTTTAAAAACTCACTGTTTAGGGGGGAGGGAGGAGGAAGAGACAAATCTCCTTTTGTGTCAAGGATTTTTGTACTTGTCTTCTCTACCGCTTTACTTGCGCTCCCGTTACAAACACCATCTTGGGAGGAGAGGTCTGCTCTGCAGAGCACATCGTGTTGCTGCCAGAGTCAATGACAGGGACACTCGGAGCGATCCCACCCCACAGAGCCTGGGACACCTTTGGTAGCACCTCCAGCTCATCCAAAATTGCCTGTCCAAAACTGGAATTTAAATCCACAGCCAAAAATGCGGGAGCTCCACACTGCCCGTCCATGCAGCTGACGTACTGGTGTTTGGAAATATATGATTTCCTAAGTAGATAACTTATTGCTGAGGTTAGACTAAAAGTGGCTAATGATCCTTTTTGGCCTTGAAATCTCTCCATTTATGACTTTCACCTCTCATTGGCTTTTAAGTTTTTCAGCATTTTCATCCCTTTCTGTTGATATCAGTACAAAAACGGATCTTAGACAAATCTGCATTTCTGGGCATGTTGTTTATCTAGCTATTTTAGTATTTTCCTTTTTTAGATGACCACATGTGAAAAGACAGGCCCATAAATTCTGCAAACCTGCAAAATGAATACTATGACTGACTATGCATTGGGCTTGAAAAGCAGCCTTTTTAATTACTAAAAGTTAGTTTAAGACATTTAAAAGTAATCTCTTCTTTTGATAAAAAGGCTGTAAAAAGCAAAATTCTGTCTGCTTTTTCTTCTTTCTTCTATTTTTTCTTTATTTTTGATATTCTTTCAGTTCCTGGACAGTTGTTGCAGCTGGATTATTGGTCCTAGTTTTTATTGCTCTTTTGGCTCGTGTTCTTGTCAAGAGAAAACCACCAAAAGACCCACTGTTTTATGGTATGTATTGGTAACAAGGAAGCTGAATTCAGAATGCATCCAGTAATATGTAGGTGTAATATATGACTGTTATCACACACTGAACATTTAAAGCATGACTTCAGAATTCAGCCCTGTGAGGTGCTTAAGAAACCTGAAAGGAAGTAAAGACTAGAGGAGAAGTTTCACATCTTTTAAGGCTCTCTCTGAACCAGACATCCCGTTTGGAAAGAACAAAAATAAAATAACACTCAAGCTGGGCTGTGAAGGTGTTTGACACATGATCATACCTGCTGTATCAAGATCCTCTTTGTGGCACGGCTTAGACAGCAGTGTAGACCTTCCATGCACATCTCACTCTGAATGGGCTTAGTTGGGATTTTTGGATCTTTTGGACCAAGGGCCTCTATGGCTTGGTTCCTCATGATCAAATTCCTTCATTTTCCCATTAGCATTAAGTTTCTGTGTTAACGCACTTTGTGACACATAAGAAATCTCATACCTTTCCAGCTATTGCTTGACTCTGCCTGCAGACTCAGGCAAAACACTTCTCTACTGATATTTTGCCATAAAAGAATAGAGAAGAATATTTTTGAATTAAAACCTCGTATTTAGATTACATTATAGCAACAGTTTAGAAGAAAAAAAAACTACTGCTTAATGGCTGTGCCTTGAACTAATTTGCCCCTTTAGCTGGAAATTTTGCAGCATGGGTCCATAGACAATACAGAGCACAAACTGGCTGCATTTGTCCTCTGTCTCCGTTAGGATTCCTAGGTGTCTGTCCTGCGGTGCTCTCAGTGATGCGAGAACTCTCAGTTCACACTGAAGTCAAAGGAAATAAATACCATACATCTATCTATATAAATTTCCTGTCTCAAATGAGTGACTCTACGTTGCCAGATAGGTCTCTTGTGGACTTAAATGGCAAATACATTTTTTTTTTATTGCTCACTTCCAAAAATGGCAAGGAATATTGCCCTCTCTTTTTCCTTTTTGTTGTCCTTTCTCCTTTCCAAAAGATTATTACTGTCAGGATTGTACATGTTGTGTAACAAAGAGCATTCTGAAGGGCTACATCGTGCCTTTCTGTGACTTTCCTGTGAGATGAATGGGGAAACGTGCAGATGTGCAGGATTTCACCTTCCCAAGAACAACTTCCTAATAAACTTGTTGGGCTAGACACTCATAATACTTAACACTTTTTAATAGTTAAAAAGTCTACATGCAGAAAGTCATATAGAAAAGTCTGCGACCTCTAAAGTAGAAACATCTGCGTTGATAGATATTAATCTGTTTGGCTGAATATATCAGCCTGTGAATTAACTGTTTGATTTTAAGACTTTTCACATTCAGTAATTTTTTTTCCCTTTATAATTACAGTTTATGCTGTATTTGCCTTTACCAGTGTAGTCAATCTTATAATTGGGCTGGAACAAGATGGAATTATTGATGGATTCATGACCCATTACTTGAGAGAGGTAAACAATTGTTTGTCTTACAGAGTTAAATAAAATCACTAGTATTTGTCAGAGAAAGTTGCCACTTACATGCCCAAAGGATCTTCTTGCATTTGGTCATTAACCTGTTTCATTATTGTTATAGACAAAGTTTTCACTGGCTTCATCTGAAAAAATAGCACACCTTTCAAATTCCAGCATTATGTCATTTAGCTGAAGTACCACTTCCAGTATGAACTTCCATGGCAGCTATCCAGTCTGCAGAATCCACATGTGCTCAGCACACAGGAGTGGATGAACACTGCAATACCTATGTGCTTCACCAAATCAGGAAAAAATTAGCCTGTACTTCCACTAAATCATTTTAATTAAAGGAATTAGAGTTAAAAAATGATGGTGCCAGATACCTAGTCAGCAGAATCTGTTAGCTGCTGAATATCAACATCCACCAAAAACAGCTCAGTAAGAGCTTGATATGAAAGTCACTGAAGTCATTGAAAAGATTCCATGAATCTTTCCTGGAGGGGGAAATGGGTCGGGCCCTACAAGGTTGTGCATTGTCATTAATCTATTCAATCAATACCATGCTACATTGCTAATTATAGCTTTATTTGTTAAACTTTAGGATCCTATCTTTTATTACTGGAATATAGAAAAGTAATATTTCATTAAGACAGCAGCATATTTGACAGTCACATACAGACAAGGAGTTTTTCCTTCTCTTTTCCACCCATTACTGTGTATATATATATATGGAATTTTATTATTTCTGGTCCTACCTAAGTGACAAAACGTTTCCTGAAACACGTTGCCGACAGTCAAAAAGTGTACCCCTAGACTGAACACCAGTTACTTTCCTCAGACTGATTCCTGCTATTTGTTATTAATTGCTCATTTCTAACACTTTCTCGAATCACCGTATACTTGTAAAAATAAATTTTCTCTAGGATGAACCGTATCTGAACACAGCGTATGGCCATGTGATCTGCTATTGGGATGGCTCAGTTCATTATCTGATGTATCTCTTGATGGTGGCAGCTATTGCATGGGAGTAAGTCATTTGGATTTGCGTACTGTTTAATTTGTTTGCCTCCTCATACAACCTAGCAAAGGCTTTTTCTATATAGTATTTACATTTTTCTTTCCAGATTGTTTTGTGCCTTGGCCCAAAGCAATGCTATTAAAATTCCATCACTTTCAGGAATTGTACCCACACCAAAGTTATCCTTTCTCTCCATTAATAAAAAGCAACAAATACACTAAACTGTGTTCTCTCTGTTTCACTCTGCGGCCCATAGCCCATCTGCATTACATTATTTAGAAAAGGAAAGCTTCAAGAGGATGTACAGTAAAACCGTAGTACTGTTTATTCAAAGAATATATAAATGCTGGGAAAACTATTTTTCTCAGCATTATTATGTTTTCTTTTTCAATTGTGTTAGAAACCATTATGCAGTTTAAGAGGCTCTTAAATAATCATTATTTAAGAAAATAATAATTATTCTGGACACCCTTATGGTCCTTGCTGTTACAGGAGTTTGAGAAAATAAGTACTTACATTCGAAGTCCAGAGGATAGTGTAGCTTTTTGTAATAGAAGCACTACCAGAAGACCTATATATCTATTGTATAGTCCTGCACAGTGACTGGCTTGTGTAAAAATCACACGCAGCCTCCAGGTGAGAGAAGCACTAAGAATGCACAAATCCTGTGCGGCTCGTGATCATCTCCTCATGGATGCATGTGGGATTCCTCTAGGTCCACAGCTGGGAGGCAGGATTGTTCACTTGTGGGACAGATTTTAAAACGTTTACTTCCCAAGGTGCAGTTATGGCAATCGGTAGAATATTTGAGGATGATTTTGGGTGGTGGGATTTTAGGGATGGTGCAATAACTTTTTTTTTTTCTTTTCCTTTTTTTAACAGACAAAGTTATAGAACCATTGGTCTCTACTGGTTAGGTTCCATTGTCATGAGCATCATTGTCTTTATGCCTGGAAACATTGTGGGTAAGGACATAATTTATATAATTAACTTTCCCCTGTGAAACAATTTAAAAATTCAGCATCTCATTCAAGTAAAGTTTAAGTTAAACAATGAGACAATAATTGTCTCTTATTATCATTAAAAATTATATTAAAATTACTAATGTACTTCACAGTCTGACTTTCAAGCACTGCACAAAAGACATCCAAATTACTTTTAAAAGTAATTTGTTCTATATTGAAAACAATTTAATATTCCTAGATTTCTAAGATAAATCAGTGCATATTTATGCTACTAGAGGTTAAGAATTGTAATTAAAAATCTCCAACAGGTATTTATCCACAGGTCAAAAGACCAGATCTGCTGGTCTTTTGAGAGCTTTTATTCCCCTACCAAACAACTCCCCAAGAACCCAAGAGGGTTTTATTTATTTATTTATTTTTTAAACCAAGGCTTAACTTAATAATTAAGTTAATACAAAGTTGACCAGGATGCTACTGACATAGATGATTATGTGTCCAAGTCCTGTGGTCAGCTTTGAAAAGGCTCAGTGTAACCTGGGTTTTTAGTACAGAGGAGAAATATTCACGGTGCTACTAGGAACCAGCCCAGCTCCCTCCTTTGCAGGTTCACGCTCCCACCGGGAGGGAGCCAGCAGATTTACTGTGATATCTCTGCCTCTGTCCTCTATGGAAAGCCAAAAGACTTATTTACTAGAACCTGCCTTTGGTTTTCAATTTTGACACAGAGGAGTCAGCATAAAAAGCCCCATTTTACCTGATTAACCCTGGCTGAGGATAGACTTATGAATCTGTATGTAAGTATTAGTACAGGCCTGTAGGAGAAACCAGGGCTTTGGAAACCAAATGCAGTATCAGAACTTTAAAAAATAGATCAGTTCATCAGTTCATTTTTTCTCAATTTTTCATTAGTGATTCCCCTATTTGAAGCATATTTCATTAAGAGATTACAAAGTTCTGCCATCCTACAAGGTTATCTAGCATAGTGTGACTGAGGTGGCTTCCTGTCTCCTCAAAAAAAAAAATCTTATTTCTAAAATGTCACTCTATCCAATAGATTCTCTCTCACCTTTCGCTCTACTACTATTAAACATATGATTGTCAGCAGGATTTGCATGTTAGTTTACTAGTCATTCCTAATGTTTTATATTTTTTACTCTAACTGCTTCAGGTTTTACTTTCCATAGTTTTTTTTTTAACTCCACTGCAACACATTTTACAGATTCTTCATACATTTTTTGACTGTTTTAATAGGAAAATACGGAACAAAAGTGTGTCCTGCTTTTTTCTTAAGCCTGCCATACATTTGCCTTCCCATATGGGCTGGGTTCCGAATCTATAATCAGCCCTCAGTGACTCATGATACTCCAGTCAAGGTAATATTATTACATATTCACTGTTCCTACTGAGTTCTATAGAGCCATCAGTGAGAGGGGAATGTGTTACAACTGTTCACTGTTATGACAATGGCGGCTAAGTTGTGTAGATGTTATAGAAATATCCATACCATAAGAAAGTTCATTAAGGTTGGTTAAAGAAAAAAAAATCTCAAGTTCAAAGTACTCAAATTTATAGATATTGTTGTCCTGCTCATCTCTATTCAAATTTGATATACATTTGATTTTAGAGGCAAGATATTAGCACATTAATTGATATAAAAATTGTTTAAACACTTTCTAGTTGTCCAAAAATATGTCTATCTGTAAAATACTTGAAGACTGCTTAGGCCTTTGTCTTTGGAGTTTAATGGTTGGGCTGTGTTGTGATTAGTAACCGAGCAATCAAAAATGTAGCAAGGCTCATGTACTTTTCTACAAAACGAAAGCCTGCAGTACAAAGCACAGAACAGGTATTTAACCCTTTGTTGCCACAAGCAAGCCAGCTTATTGCCACAACACACTGCAGCATTTGCCAATAATAACCAATTAGTATTTGTGCATCACAGGAGCTCCTGAGTGCCCGCAGGTCCACCTGCACACACACAGATGGTGGGAGATAGCTCCTATCCTCTGCCTAGTAGGCAGTCAGTTCTATGGCAAGAATATCAGCAGATGATGCACTGGCAATTTTTCGCAGAAATGAATGAAAGATGCCCCTCAGCCTCCTGAAGTTTGAGGAACTGCTACCGAATCATCATTTTTAGGGCAAATTCCTATGAAAGGCAAGTTAGGGGAAATATCAGGTTCCAAACCCTGAAAATACTGAAGGAGAAAAAAAAAAAACACCGACAGGAGGAAATAATCAAGTTTTGGCTGTTTTTGTTCACGGGGAAGGGATGGAGCTATGCCCTCCTTTAGAATCAAACCAAGCTGTACTACAATGTTTCACAAAGCCCAGTAGACCCAGCTACAAGTATAGTAGCTAAGGAAACAGCTTTACAGTAATTTCAAATTCATTAACAACATTAATATCCATAAGTTCAGATTTGCATCAGAATTCTGTGGGGACTGACTTTTGTGGATAGCATACAAGATTAGTCTCAACCTCTAAAACCAAGCGTGGAAGGAGCCTCGGAGAAGTTATGGAAAAGAGCTTTTCCCTAGGAAATGACAGAAAATGCTAGTTATGGCTATGCACTATGCTCCACAAAGGAACAGCAGGACTGGCAATGTTTTTGTGTTCATTTTAGCATGTATTGGGGTGATTTTTGCTGTATTTAGAAGGGAAACATAAATGTACTCGATAGTTGAGGTCTGATGGTGAACTGCTGCTTTGAGGACGCGTTATCTTTCAAATTCTTCATCCTTCCACTTTTAAGCATTGTGTTTTCATTTTGCTTTTGTACATGGGCACAAGAGAGAAAAAAAGCTGTTGGTTTCTGTCCCTTGGCATTTTAAAAGACTCATTCTACCATCAAAGCTTGTTTGCACTGTTATATTGGTTTTGTCTCTAAAACCTCCAAGTGCAAAGTCATGCTGTAGCTTGAGGGGCACACGAAGAAAAAATCCTTAATGTATGGCCATGAAAGAAAGGAAGGCATGCTACATATGTAAGCTAATTAATTAGACAGAATGGAGAAAAAAAAACAAATGATGAACTTTTCATTATTTTTAGATAGTCCACATCTGAAAATTACTTGTAACTCAGCAGTCTTTGTCTTCCTTAGGAATAAGCATTAGGATATATATATATTTTTTTCAGGTAGTTATATGAACATTCCTATACTTTTAAATACTGCAAAGTAACACAGTCATAATTATGATATTGCCAAAACAGACCTGTTGTTCTAGTATGAGAAACAAAAAGGATGTGGCATAGAACTTGTTCTGAAACATAACCTTTTCAAAAAATAAAGAGTTTGATGAAGGGGATGGCCTGGGTGTATAAAATGGCCTTGTTTTTGTTAAGCTACCATCCAGATCTTGGAGTTCTTATTCAGGAATTGTGCTTGCAAGATTTGTTCTCCTGTTCCAATAACTTTATTGTGAGTATGTTGAACATGAGTGCTTCTAATTGTGCCTCTACATCCTAATTTTTGTTCAGAGCTTTTGGAGACAATACCGTAAGTATATAACAGGAAGGAAATTTGGTTTTTGTTTTTGCTGTGTGCATGCCAGCACACGGCTAATAAAAAGGAAGAGGAAATGAGTAACACATATAAATGGGGAAGTTTTCCCTATAAACTGCAGAGAGAAACTCTGATGTGCATATAACTTTGGCTGTGAATACGGCGCTGAAAGTGTAGCCAGAGTTATTTCCATGGCTCCCATAGGTTTTACCATGTAGGCAGAGAGATCTCTTTTTGTTGCTTTTCTCTCTCAGATACAGCTCTATGGCCTCTGTTACCTTACCTCTGCATGCCTAGTTCTGGGGGGGGATCCTGTTTTATGACTAGGGAAGGGAGGCCCCGATCAGATCTAGTTTTTTCCACATGCTAGGTGCACATACACATTTTATTATGCACTCATGTGTTACCTACAATGTTTTTTTTTTTGTTCTCTGAACTCAGCAACCTCAATTAACACTAGAAAAGCTCTTTTTTTACATCCCATGCAAGTGCTATTCCATTTGTTTCCATACGGTGTCACAGCCTGCTGAAAACCAATCCATTCACCATTAAGGAGGTGAACACTCATTTTGCCCTCCCTCCCAACAGTCCTTGTAAATCATATGATACCCTACTTCAAGTGTAGGAGACAAACCTACATACTCAGAAGTTCCCTACAGAGGGACATTCAGGAATATTAATTCAAATTAATAATAAATGTGACTTTAAATGAAGTTAGCAATGCTCTTTGTAAGCTTTGGATGAACTCAGAGTAAAAAACAGTATTAATTTAACCTTCTTTGAAAGTAAATGACTCTATAATACAATGACTTTGTGTCTATACACTTCTAGACTTCATTCAGATTAGTTTTCTTGATCGCATCCTACAGAAGAGTCCTACCAGAAGCAGGGTAACATAACTGAGAACTACCCACTTCTCATGTTTTGCCACTTGACCCTTACTGAGTAACTACTTTGGAGTTAAATGTTTGCCATTTGAGATGTGCTACTAAATAGATGCTGTGTTGCAGGTGGTTCAGGAAGTCCAGAGGAAAGGACTGTTAAGACGACCAATAGATTTGATCTTAGCTGCATACCTCATTCTAGCAGCGGGGTTTTGCATATTCAGGGGTATGGTAAGTTGAAAGTATTTTAATATTTTGGCCTTTGATTTTCCCTTAAACTTTTAAATTCCTGCATTTCCTAAAAGAGAAGTCTTAGTGCCTGTGTGAAAAAGGTACGTACAGTTCAGTGAAGGGATATTCTTTGATTTTCAGGGTTGGAGTAAGCCCTAGGCATATAAAGGATAAATTGGTTACTTATTATGATTACTGTTGCTTTGCTTCCCCATCTTTTTATATAAATTATGTTTTTTCAGAAGAAACTATGTACATTGTAACAAGAGTAAATAGCATCCCAAGCTTAGTTAAACATGTCTCACTGTTTTTTGTTAGTTTAGTGTTTTCTTCCACAAGAAGATGGAGGCAATCAAACTAAATTAAACTGAATTTGTGTCTTCCTAAACAGAAATGTGTAGTTAAACTCATAGGAAACCAAGCCAAATTAATTTACACTCTCCCAGGTAAAAAAAAAGGTTGCTTCAGGTGCAAATATCTTGCTTTATCTAAGTTACCTGACTTTATACCGATGTTGTTTCTACTTATCAAGAGCTGATTTTTTAAATCTGTAAGCATAACCGACAATAGATTAAAAATTTTAAGGGAATGAAATAGTATTGAAAATGCTTGTTAAAGTAGGTAAATCCAGGAGTAGGCAAACTTTTTTTTTTTTTAAAGCTTTAATGCACTGACTGCCTTAAGCAAAACAAATTTCATAATATTAGCGCACAGTCCTCAAAAGTTTAGGCACCTTAGACAGCTATCTGTCTGCTTGAAAATAATTCAAGTAACAGCTATCCATAGGAACGTTTTGTTTACACAGGGCAGATAGTCCTTTTGTGGTTCTGCTGCTCACATTGCATTCTGTTTCTCTGAAAACTTCTTTCAAAAGTGTTTCACACTGTCTTGCTTCTACCCTATTTAGATGCCTTCATTTCTCATAGCTCATGCTACACAGGGCACCACTGCTGCAGGTTAAGCATCTGTTTGTTGCAGGAAGGGTTATCGCATGCTCTGCCAGCTAACTTAGTTCTGCAGTCTCATTTCCTCATTTCTCAGAAGAATTCTGTTGCTTTTTTGGGGTGGAGGAGGATGGGGTGAAAGCGTGTGGTCACTTCCTTATACCCTTCCTCTACCGAAGCAGGAACTGCTTCACTGGCCTTTTATTCCTGCCTACAGAGATCAGCTGAACATCTCTGTGTAGGCTGCAATAACCAGAACTTGGTGAAGTGGTTAGTCAAGAGAAAACCATTAAAAGCAGACCCAGACCTCTTTTTGATGCCTATGTCAGAAAAGAAAAAGGAGAAATACCCATTGTTTGTACATCTTTGTATTTTTCTTCAAAGCCACAACAAATACACATGAAATTAAGTTGTGCAAAACAATGTTCAGCCTTATTGCAAACTTGGGCATTAATAATGCCCTGCCAGACACATTTACAGTGATAGCTATTGACACAGATTACCAGCTCATTTTAGAACAGTATTTTTTGTAGTAAGATTTCTAAGGGCTACTATGTAAAGTAACTAAAGTAACTACATTTTTGGAGTAACTGGGTGCTCGTTATGCTTATTGGCAATTTCGTTCTCTGTATAAGAGTGTAATATCCAATAATCTCCCATTTGCCACCACCTTTAAACCTGCCAGTGAACCTTAGATCTCCATTGGTCTCCACTGCTACTTTGCTGTAGTGCAACTCTGGGACTACACACGTGGCTTGGCATCCTCACCTGGTGCCTAGCCTGAGGTTTCCACTGCAGAGCAGTTTTCCATTGGAAAACCTGCTTGTCAGGAGCAAAGCCAGGTTGTCAGAACAAATCAATAATGACTATAATTGTACTACAGCAAGTGACCATTCCAGTACCTATCTTTGCAGCAGGCCGTTAGCATTAGCGTTTCCTTACAAGCAGGAATCGAGGGGACGCTCTGTTTCAGCCTTGACTGGTCAGAAAACGGGCCACCTTTCCAGCAGATTTGGAGCAAGCCTTGGCAGCTGCAGCACTGCAGACAATTACTGAATCTTTAGGGCTAGTAACAGGCAGTATCAGGTCAACTTGTTTTAGAACAAATTCCTTGGTCACAGGACGTTTTAAAAATTCTCCTCAGATTGCTCTGGACTGCCCCGCTGAACTCTGCCGGCTGTATATCCAGCTTCACGAGCCGTATATAAAAGATCCTGCTGCCTACCCTAAGCTTCAGGTAAAGCATTAGCTGTGGAGCATACAGGGTCATAAGGTGTTTTCTTAACTGACACAAAGACAAAACCATGGGTTTTTACAGATGACAAACAGTGAGGGAAGTATTTGTTCATAGCAAGTTAAATAGTATTTCACATATTCTACTAAACAATCATTGCAGGGTACTAGCTCTTCACTGTGATAAACCCAACTTGTGTTCAAATCAGTTACCTAGAATTATACATCTCAAGTGCTCAGGCTTTTTTAAAATACATTCCATTAAATTCTCTCTTTTTTTGATCATCATTACCCTTCTTTAGAAGGGCAAAGCAGACTTTCAGTCTGGAATAATGAAGCAAAAAGAGGCGAGACAAGATTCCGTAAGTTCACGTTCTACTCCAATCACACATCTTTGCAAAGCCTGCTTACATGAGCATTGCAGAGGAAGGAGTGATTTGATTGAGGCTTCTTAGTATTTGCAAGATTGCCATTTTCAGGAAACTGCTGCTGCATAGGGGCAGTGCCTGAAACAGTTACAGAATTCACTAGGGAGCCAGAGTGCAGAACCCAAAACGCTCTGGTGACCTTGTTCTTGGTGGGGATGAGGGTGGCTTGGGTACACCTCACTCCAGAGCTGGAAGTGTCTTGAAGCTTGAGAAAGGGACACAGATTACATTGGACAGTGAGTTAGGTCAAGCCAGACTTAGTGGCATGGCCTCAGAGATGGAAAGGGGTAGGAGAGGGCAGGACGTGTCCTAGGATGAAGGGAATCTGGGTGGGACAAAAAGAACAGACATCAGTATCAGCTAAGGCCACAGGGGAACTGGATCCAGTTAACATCATTCAGGTGCAAAACTCTCTTCTCAGGAAAGTTGTAGCTGCAAAAAAGCCTGGGAATCATTACTCCAAGGAGAGTAGCCTCAGTTCCTCAAGTTCCTCAGTCAGCAGCAATTTTTAAATGCTGCAAGGCAACTAACATTTCTGTTTGAAATGCAGATGCTGGCGTACATGTTCTACTCTGTGCCATATTATGTGATTGCACTGTATGGCCTACTGGTGCCTGGTTGTTCCTGGATGCCCGATTTAACCCTTATACATGCTGGAGGACTAGCACAGGTATGTCTTGTAAAATGTTCACTCTTTAATTGCTGGTGAATACCTAGAGAACCACAGAATGCAAGAGGGCCCCATTATTACGCTGGGATGGTGCCACTAACTCAGTTCACTCATTATATCTGTAGAGAACTAAGTTAAGGGAGTGAAGTATCAAGCTTATTGCATGTCTCTAGTGTCTATCATGCTTTGACAGACTATTCTTTTCCCCTTCTGTAGTGTATTTATGGGGCTCATTTAAACCTTATCAAGCACCACACATTCTTTAACTGAAGCCACAAAGGAAGCCTGTTTCAAAGCTTTAACAGTACACATGTTAAAATAAAAATATTTCCATAACATACATTGACAAAGTGTAGTTTGAAAAAGCTAAACGAACAAAGTACCTGCTAGTCACCTAAAAGGGACCACATCAGTTGACAATCTCGGTATAGCAGTGGGAACCTCCCAGAACACCCAACGTAACACTAAGACACGCTCATGTTCCCAGCGGCCTCCCAAAGATCAGGCTTTCGTAACTCACTGTTCTGCATCTCTTAAATGAGCAATCACAGTTCATTATGAGTTGTTGCTGATGATTATGAGAAGACTAAAAGAAAAAAGTCAATGCGAACTAGTGAATTACCTCTCCTATCGTAACAGATAAAGACATGACATTTGAGATGGTGAAAATAATTGATTTGCACTATATATAGCAAATGAAATGAGCTCTGAACATCCCAACAATGCAGAAAAATACATATATAATCCTGCAAATAATGAGAACATAGGGACATGGCATTAAGTGTAACTTGAGCATCGCTGTTAGACAAACACAGACCAGCACTTTGTTCCCCATGCCAGAGATAACAATCACAGATACCAACTACAATCCAGTTGAACTGTCCAGGAAGGATGGGGGAGTGACAGGTTTCTATTTGTGAGCAACTACCACAGAGAATGAGATGACCTTTTAATGGCTTATATAGAATCTTGAATCACCAAACTACCTCAGAACAGAATCTGGCAAACATATTAATGGAGAGTTTCAAATGCTCAAAAGGTACCATAATCTTTATACAACTGTGTTTGGCCCAGATCTAATCTAAAAAAAAGCACAAGCTAGCTAAAGTAGGCAGCCCAGCATCAGAAACCTCTCTCTACTGATAGATTACTCAAGTTTCATGAATTCCCCAGGCTGTCAGGAAAGAAACTGCTCTATCAAAGATCATTTAGCACAAGGGAAAGTCAGTCAAGTCACAATGTGCTATCAAAGCCTTGCAAAATTCCCCAAATGCTGCAGACCCCCAGAGTGGAATGTTACAAAAAGTTTCCCATAAGAAACATTCACTTTTTTTTAAAATGATATTTTGTATCTGTATGGTTTAAGATATGCCAGTGTTTTGTTGCTGAAGAAAAAAAATCCTCTTCTCCCTTGTGGTGTGGTTTCAGGATAATGCTGACAGAGGGGGAAAAAAAGGCTATTGGAAGTCCAAAACTAATGCTCACCCATTTCCCTTTTTATTGTTTGCAGCTGACTAAAAGAATGGCATGTTGCTGCACTTCCCCAATACCTTTCTGATTAAAACACCCGCCCCGCCCCCCCCCCCCCCACACACACACACACAAAAAAACCTTTAAAAGTTGTTAACAAAGTTAAATACTACAAAGGCATTTCCCAATACTTTAATGCACCACAGCATGAGCTTCAAATCATTCAAGTCATTTTCAGCTGTGGAATTTCTGACTTGTTGAATTGTGAGCAACTCAGAAAGAGAGCAGAAGCATGACTTAGAATGAACCAAGGGCTCCCTTTTAGATTTTTTGGCCCTTCCGAGTCACAAAACACTATTTCCGGATTTGTCTACACTTTTCCCAAGTTAAAATGCTTATAATTTCAATTAATATACAGCTATTGGAACATGTTTTGTTTTCTATTATAAAAAAATGAAAGTTAAAAAACTAAAAATGGAAACAGAAGGCAATGCTCCATGGAAGCCAACACTTAGGATTTTTAAAAATATTTTTTCTTTCTGTCATGAAATATGCACTTTTTGCATATTTTGAAAAATTTGAAATACCAGTTCCAAAATGCAATGTAATGGAGCTAAACAGAATTCCTCCCCCCTCCCCCAAATTACATACATCTCAGCTCGAGTTATTCTGTTATTTACATTTTGCCTCAAACAGGTTGGGACCCTCTGTTTGGGCTTTATGAAGCTCCAGGAACATCTCCTTAAGTGTCACAGAGCTAAAATACCTGGATTGTTGATTATACAAAAAGGTTAGGGACAAGGAGTCCCCCCTTATTGAGCCATAGCCACACACCAGCCTTTCCATTGCACCTCCTCCCTGCTTCCCTTTTCTGCCCTGATGTGAGGAATGTTCTTCTCTCCTTTGCCAGCCAAGTGTTTTACTTAACCCTGCAGTTTCTGGTGGCTACTTTCTGCAGTGCAAAAACTCAACATAGTGTTTTGTCTACAAGGGAACTTAACCCAAAGAACAGAGGTGTCTCCAGGCTGCCTCCACCCTGCTGTCAGGCTCGTATGACCTGGGCCAAACTTCTCTGAAATCTCTTACAATTTTTGTCTTCACTACGTTTAGAGATAACAAGCACACACGCACACACAGGAGGAAGAATTCAGGCCCTTCTCTTCCCCTGACTAGGGGTTTTTCTTCATTTCAGGCTAACAAATACTCCAAGTACTGCCTATGAACAATCTATAGACAGAATATAGTCAAAATCTAAACCCAAACTATTTTGTACAGCCACCAAGCTAAATTAGTACCACTCAGGTGCAAACTGCAGTTGTTAGGTTGAGCAGGGCCATGTCCAGCAGCCAGGTCTCTTGTGGTTGCAGAATGGCCTCATCAGTAGATTGGCCAAGGCATCACGGTTAAAGAAAAGGCTGTTGGTTAGAGACATAAGGCTCTAGTAGAGGTTCACCCCAAACAAGATTTTTTTTTTTTCTGCCAAAGTTTGAGGTTTTGATCCTTGAAGTTCTCCACTGAAAGATGTTTCAATAACAGAAAGCACCAAAGAGCATAAACTGCTCTTGCTTACCTAATGCCAGCCCATTGCAGATATTTGGATATCACACTGCAGGTATCACTGGAATGATAACAGCCCTTACTGCTTACAGCTACAGATTTGCTGGGGGAATCTGGTACATGAAACAAAAGCTGGATTGGACTACTAGGGAATGATTTAATACACATTTCTACCCCAAATAAGAAAGAAGTGGCAGGAGCCAAATTCATGGAGAGTAAGTGAGGAAACACAGGGGATTAGAGACATAGAACAGTTTCCATGCAGGTAAATAAAGTTAAAAAATAAAACAGGGTGACTACCTGAGCACACCTGAACATCCTCACTGAAAAGAGAGAGAGAAAAAAACACCAAGGTGCTATACTGACAAACAAGTCTAATAAACAGTAACATCTCCATAGAGTGCATTAGCCAGTAAAACGCTTTGGACTAGAAAGAACAAAAGCTTAACAGTCAAATGTTTCTGGCTTTTATAGAGCTAGAAACTCACTAACACCCCATGGTCTTGCTCTAAGAAAGAAACCAGACAAAGCAGCCCAGAGAGTAAAGCCACCAAGGAGGCCTGGGGAGCTCTGGATCTGAGACAACAACGCTTCTCCCAGAAGCGCAGGCACCCACAGCACTTACACACAGGGCTGGGGACTGTGCTCAGAGCCACCAGGGCCCTGGAACCCAGCCCCACATTTCCCTCTTTATAAGGTACTTTGCTCACCTCAGAAGAACCCTAAGGTACCACAGAGGAACTGTGAGAACCCACATAAACGGTAGCTCCAGGTCTCCTAAGGCAGCTGGTGGCTGTGTAGCAACTTGGGAAAGCATTACCTCCCATCCTGTGGGCCACCCACTCCAAGGGAGCTCCTAGGCTGAGGGAAGGGAGCAGGCACCTGAGCAAACCACACAGGGACCTGAAACCCTGACCCAGGTGAGGGCAAACAGGCTGATATAAAAACACTGCTGATAAGGTGTCCCTGAGCAGCTGTTTGCAGAGTAATGGCTATTTACAGAGACATGCTAAGTGGCACTCTGCTGAAGTGTGTTTGTATTTGATTTCTTTGATTACTTTGTTTTGTAACTCAGGTTTGCTAGATCAGATCTCCCTTTTCTGTTCCAGTGTATGGTGTCAGCCCAACCGCTTGCTCGAGACACCTGCACTGTATTTACTGCTTTACTAAATACAAACTGAATTGTGCTCTTTGTGAGTCCTAAATAACTCCTGCTTCAGCCAGAACAACAAACAGGAGTTGGCCATAGTGAACTCCACTGCGTTGCTAAAATCCTGGTGTCCCTTTCTCCTGCTCCGCTTCAGGTCAAATTCATGTTTATCTTCTCAGAGTCCCCCATTCACTGCAAACTAACTAACTAAAATTGGACGCATGATAGTTAATGTGAACAAGCTGTTGCTTGAAATAGCAGGTAACAGATGGAAACAAAAGACAGCAACTATTCTGATGCTTCTATCTTTAAATGTTTGTTTATGCTAAAACTATGCTCCAGCTCAGCAAGCTTCTCTTTGCCGATAACCTTCAATGTAAACTCCCGAGCTGCCTGCTTCCAGCCCAAAGGCCGCATTTTTCAGACGTTTTCCGAAACCATGAGGAGTTCTGGGATTAGTATCTGCAAGACTGAGCTCAAATTTTGTTTTCTTTAACTGTAGCTTTGAAGCTTTTATTTTCTAACTTTATTTGGAGCGAGTGCCCGTCGCTTCCCGCCGGTGCCCGGCACAATGCTGGGGACGGGCGAGCGGCTCCCTGCACCTCCCTGGGGGCACCCGGGCACGTGAATTATCACTCGGTAGCCACGGATTAAATCCTGCTCGTGGCGTTACATCAAGCTGCGAATGACTGTAGTTCAGACTGTATTTTTAAACTGCTGTGCAAAAGTATGATAGATAATGGAGAAATAAGAGGGTTAGCTTGGAAAATGTCACCGGGAATGCATACTTGCATGCAGATTATGCTGTCTTTCCAAAATATACATCAATTTTATCCTCTTTTAATATATACGTTATATACACACCACAGGCTCAGTTTTCCCATATTGGTGCTTCTCTTCATGCTCGAACTCCTTACATCTACAGAGTCCCTGAAGAGGCAAAACAGTTTTTTCTGATATTGAACATAATGTATGGGATTCTTCCCCAGCTGTTGGCTTACAGGTGTGTAAACAAGCCAGAGTTTTTTATGAAAATGAAAGAAGAAGAAAAAACGGAATAGTGCCACTGCTTTGAGTTCCTCTTTTTGGCTATGTAAATAATTGGCTTCGGATGTAACCGAACTGCTCAAACGGAACCCAAAAGAAGTGTGTAAGATGTGTAAAATTGCACAGTCTGCTTTGTTTATCCTACTCAAAAAAAGAGAAAATAAAGACAACTGCCTTCAGTATCAGTTCTGCACAGTTTGATTTTACACTGCAGTAGATAATAGTTCATACAGCTATTGAGGTGTGCTGACATTTTTAGAAATATTGCATGGAGTTAAATAATGATGTCAGTATTTTGCTTCCATACACTTACATATATCAGTGTTAGCAATTCATGTATAAAAGTACTGTATAATTTTTAAGATCAATGTTTTTGAAGTGTCAAAAATTAACATCCATAACTGTCACATGCACATGTTTTATTTGTCAAAAAGAACGTCTTGTGGGTCAGCCTTGTTAAAAATCCCAAGAAATTTTAAGATGCAATCAACTCTGATGGTAAGATTCCCTATATGATAACTGAATCATATAGTTTTGTTACTATTTTTAAAGATTCAGTTCTGCAAGGACTATCGTCTGCTTGAAGTTAAGCATGTGCTTCTGAGCAGTTCTGCGCTGGGCTTGTGCTCAGCACCTTGCACACGAGGCCGGACACAACGGCACCAGCTTCAGTGGGGAGCAATTTTTACTGTGTTTCTCTAAGGAGCTATTTGTGCTGGGACCTTAGGTTGTAGGCAAGTAGCAGCACACAGAGGGACCTTGGTTTCATGTGGTTTGTGTTTCTGTTTGCAATTAGAACTATTTCTATGCCTTTTGTGTGTGTGTGTGTTTATACTAAAAGCAGTACCTTTAGTAGCTTTCTCACAGATGAAATTAGCTGATACCACTTAGCCGGAAGCACTTTCTTTTGGGGTGTTTAGTTTTGGATGCTTTGATTTACAGCATTTACATTTTCTTTTTAAACCTAATCAGCAGCAAGGAAGCAGCAGCTCATGCAGATGCGCGTTGCAGCCTGCGCCAGGGCCGTGCTGCACTCCTCTCCCGCTGCACGCTGAGCTGCAGTTCCCATCGTGCTCACAAGTGCAGCCTCGCTCTCACCCCTGGGCTCCCCAGCACCACAGGCTCTGTCGGGGCACGTTTCTTAGCAGAATGGAGCCGATGCCAACGCGCCCCCCGGCACCCAACCTCCCTGGGGTGGATGCCCTCCGTACACGCAGGGACGCGGGACAGCTCCATCCCCAAGTGTCTCCCCAGAAAGCAAACGCAGAGCTGCTTGGCGTGCTGTCTCACAAAGATATTTGAGCCTCTGATGGTACTTCTAATGTTTTTAAAGAAACTTTGAATACATTCAAGGTGAATTTAATAACCTCCTGTTATCCAGAAAAGGCAAAGTACAGAAAAAAATAAAGATCTCACCTGCACTTGTATCTATTATGGTCAACTCATGTTAACAGAATGTTTTGCTTTAATACTTGACTTACATTAATACCTCACATTATTACACGTATGAAGCCAAATATGACGCTAACTTAGTTGCTTACAACCTCAAACCTTACTCCCAATACACATTCCAATAAATTTATTCTGTAAAAACAATACATTTTTTTGTTTTCTTTTTGTTTTCTTTTTTGTTTTTTTGTTGCGTTTTTTAAAGTTTTTTACAGTAAACTCGTCAACTACAAACCTTGAATACGCAAAAGATGTTCCAAGGACAAGCATAACAAGGATTGATAAAACCAGACTAAATATGTTTTCACAATAAAAGCTGGCATAAAAATAAATAAAAATCTCTATTATCACAATAGCAACAATAATGTACACAGAATAATGGATTTGGAATGCTTACTTACTAGTCTAGTTCTATTTCCAAAAGGAAAAAAAAAAGCCAGAATGACAGCATCCTTTTTTTAAGCCTTTCATTGTTTAGAATTGATGTTTTCTTTTGGTTTCCCATAGGGTTCTATATCACAGTAAGCTTAAAAATGGAAAGCATCCAAATGAATGATCTCAAATTGTGTTGGCATTGGAAAAAATCCTTGTATTAATCTAAAGAAACACAAAAAGACTTTCACTAACTCCACATATAGGAACTAAGTCAGATAGTGTACATTACATCATGATTTTGAGAAGTATTAAGAGTATAACTAGCTAGGTACTTCTAATAAGGAAAGGTATTTTATTACATTATTGAACTTTGCAATGATCTCAACTGAAGAGGTTTTTTTTCTTTCATGTCGTAAACTGATTAAAAAATAAAGAATGATATAGGGCAATTTAAAGTTATGTTTGTAGGTGGAAAATATTCTTGTAGCATTGCATGTAGGGGACTTGCTTCTATGATTTACCTGTCTTTTAAAAAATGCTGACTTAGAATGATTTAATTTGGAGTTATACCTTTTCTGTTTAGAAAAGGAATCTAAAACATGTTCAAGTATGCAATATCTTCATAAACCTCAGCCACTGGTAAAGGGCAACTTCATGCAACCAAGTAATATGAAAATCAAAAATAACCCTTAGAAAAAAGGGCAAAATGTCATTTCTGCAAACACAACAGATAGGAATGTGAATAATGTGCATACAAACTGGGATGCTGCTGATGATACTAATGAACAGATGTGGTGACTCATATCAAATCCAAGAATATTAGACAACCAAACATGTAACCTTCTTGCGTTTTCCCTTAATAGTCAGCAGTCATTATGTTGGTTAAGTCTGAAAGAGAGAAAGAAAAAAAGAGAGGCACATGTAATGTAAGAAAAACACACTGTAGCAAACTTCCTGCACTTCC
Organism: Tinamus guttatus; assembly: GCF_059628265.1. Taxonomy (NCBI): domain Eukaryota; kingdom Metazoa; phylum Chordata; class Aves; order Tinamiformes; family Tinamidae; genus Tinamus; species Tinamus guttatus. Next base: position 9,426,775 of record NW_028288538.1, on the reverse strand, counting down.
CAATCCCGAGTACAGTAACTACGTGGTCTGTTTGAGCAGATATTTTTTTCTAGAGAAAACTGCTTATGTTACATCGACTAAATATATCACTACAAAATATTGAAGAACAGATTTTAAAAGTAAACATTCGGGGCTTTATTCAAATAAGCGGCTTCAATCATGCATGTGTCTTTTTTTCCACAATTTTTTAATTATGACTCTTGTGGTATACTTCAAACAGAGCCAAATTGTGATTTTTTGCCTTACCACCACTGATAAGCTCAATGTGAAAGGTTAGGAGATCCCTGCTGTGTGCCTGGACACCTTGTGAGAAGGCTGTTGGGTTCAGCAAAGGAACACTTAATAAGCATGAAAACAGACACAGGGTTTTCACAGCATATCTGGAGGTTTGGCTTGGCATTCTCTGAAAGATGATGACAGAAGGGGAAGAAACTTCCACTTTGTGGCCAATTCAAGGTCAGCTCTTACTTCCATTGACATTAATGGAAAGAGGATCAGACTGTTTCATAATCAGGGCAACTGCCTCCAAGTCTCATTTTCTTCATATTAAATAGAGATAGCAATACTCATAGCCATGGAGATACATTATTTTTGTCCAACAACATGAAGACCTGGATTGCTATGTGACCACCTGGCTCTGAGCAAGACCTCCCTTCTCCCATGCAATGACCCGAGTGTCAATGCTTTTCCGCCTACACCCTGGCAGCTGGGAGGAAACACAACACGCGGCCAGGATGAAGGAGTTAACGTATTTGGTGCGATCAACCAGGAAAAAAAAATGAACACCAAGGAATAAGAGAGAGGGTACAGAGTAAATCCACTGGGAATTATGGGATTGTCATCTTAGAAAGGATCTGGAAGAGAATATGAAAAAGCTATTTCAACATCCCTGCCCCAGGGGTTTCCCACCTAAGCCGTCTCCTTGTGGGTCACCGTACCGACCGCGTGTGGTGCCACGGCTCGAGGGGATGCCGCAGCGGTGCCCACGCAGGGCTTGCTCAGAGCCGCCCTTCGCCCTCTCACAGGGCTCTACAAAGCACGTAATGGAGACGCCAGCTTTCCGCGTGGGAGCTCCTGCTGCGTCCTGCCTTGCGACACTTGAGAAGGGCTCACCCTATGCAGCGGCCTAGAGGACGCCGCTCTGAGCCCTCGGCCCTTCCCTGGCCGCAGCACCTCGCTCGGGCACCCACCACTGCCTCGCTCCTCTCCAAGGGCCAACGAGACTGTGGAAAGGTGGCTTGGAAGTGTTCACTGCCATTTCTCTTCCCTTCAGAGGAAGGTGCAGGCATCCATTAGAACAATTCCAGAACAATTAGTCAATCAACCCAGGAGCCTTCAGCTCAAGTTGTTAACGACAGGTGCCCCCATCACGAAGGTAGGCTGGGGGCTGAAGCAGTCGGTCCACAGGGCCTCCCGCTCACATCCATGAGGCAAGGGTGTCCTTCCGGAGGGATAACGCTTTGCTCCGATCACCACTGAACCGTGGGCATAGGGTCAGGATCCTGGGCAGGCCCCGTTCCCACGCGGCTGCCGGGAACACCAGTAATTCCACTGCACCATCCCACAGAGAGCTCTGTGGGACCACAGTGTGGCCGCGGAGGGATTGCGCAGGGCCAAGCGCACAGGACATGGCGAGTGCCCTGGCCAAGCGTCCAGCGCCACCTTCCCTCACAACACACCTTTGTCTCCCAGCTGTGGCATCTCTTCCCAGGTCCCAGCGGCTGCTGAGCCGGGATGTGGCTGAGCAGCTTCTGTGAGCCCCACAAGGTTGCGTCGAGTTTCTGAGGAAACTCATAAAACCCATTTTTGTTGAAACAAGTCAGTCAGCTTTACAGCCAATACGCTGCAGTGTGCGCTGTGCTGCCCGAGCGCCGCACACAACAGCGGGCTGGCCGATGGAAGGGGAAAGTCTCAGTCATCAGTATATGAAGCTCCCAGAACGGAGGAGGACACAGGGAGCAGGGAATAACCGCCCCCTCCCTCCCCACCGTGCCCCCAAACTGCCTTCTTTTTTTCTGGCACTGAAAACTCTGTCACCAGAAGTGCCTAGCAAGTGCCTTTGCCATCCTGCGCTTTGACTCCTGGTGGAAGGGCAGAAGGATAATTATTTACTTGCTCTGTACTCCTGTTATTCAGTGCTGGTTTGAAGTCACACTGGTTACAGATTTCAGTGCAGAGGGAGATGCAAAGGGTGTGTTTGGTTTACACCAGCTGCTTTCATCTTGACTTATATTCAGATATTTTATTAAGTTATATCCCACTGCCTTATGTAGGAGTGCTGTTCTCCTCAGCCATATGAAGCCAGCAGGCAACACACCTCCTTAGGTTTGTGGGCATGCTGCAGTAGAGAGTATGTTCCTATTTGATTTTTAACATAGAAATTTAGAATGTGCAATAGCTAAACACAAATGTTTACCACCTTATTTGGTAGATATATTTTAACTTACTTCAAATTCATTGGAAAAAATCAGAGAGAAATATATATTCCATTTTACTTTTCTTGCCAAGTGTCAGCAATGTGCTTTTATACTGAATGGAGCCCTAAGTGCTATGCTTTTAATGCTGATGTAAGTCCAAACCTGCTACACAGTTAAACCAGTGCTATTGCTGAGAAGATCCAAGCACCTCTGAGCTGCAGGAGGGGACCAGAGGGAACCTGTATTCTCTGGCCCTGGTAGTGCAGAGAACATTTTAGTAGTTACAGATGGGAGCAAGGTCTTTCTCTCACAGCAGTCCTTGAATTGTTGCTACCCCACCAGAACATCACAACAAAAAATGTCTTGGACACAGGCTGTTTTAAATATGTTCTCTCAATTGCAATAGTATCAGATGGCAGTAATTTTGGACCAGATTTTGATCCCCTTATTCATGCTGGCAAGCAGTTGCCTCCACAAATAGATCCAGTGACTCCCATGTTAGTAACTGATTGTCAGTGTGAGTAAAAAGATCACAGTCCTTTGCCCCACTTTAATGTTCTAGCTGCACCAGAAGCAAAACCCGTATTTCGTTTCCCAGAAATCTCTTCTTTTTCAAAGACTCAGTAAAATCATTCACCTCCAGAAACACAAGTGTGTGCGTCCCTACACAAAAGCAGCCTCACGCAATAGAGCCCTACCTTACCCATACGAGCTTTGGCCTGCAAATAAAGGAACACTGAATGAAAACCTGCCCTGCAAACAAAATAAGGAATACTGAGTGAAAATCTGGCCACCTATCCATGCTGACCCTAACCTTCAAATACCTTCGAGTAATAGGCTGCAGACTATAGTCAGCTTTAAGATGTCGTTATATGGGTAATCAGAGCAGTAAAAGTAAAAAACAACACAGGTAATCAGTTATAGCATTTCAGAGTTATGGCAGCCAAGAACCACACACACAGGTCACAGGAGGTTTGTGTGCGAGATGTAAATCTGCTGCCGTGGATTCACTGATTTATGAGTTAATTTTGCACCATACAACGTAAACAGCCCAGAGACACAGATACCCTTCCACAGGAATGTTCTGTTATGGGTACTTGGAGGAAGCTGTAACAGTTTACTACCTAAGACCAGAGGACTCTTGTCACAGGGGGGTTGTGACTCTTGATTTGAGCAAGCTCAGAGATAGGCTGCTTTAGCTAATAATATGTGATTAATCAATCAAGATAATAAAATCCTGGGACTCAGTCTTTGCCTCCTTCTGGAGAGAGAATCAGCCAAACGAGCAGTGAGGAAGGAGTCTGAGAAACAGGTAGTGTAAGGACAGATTTATAAATGGTGACTGAGGCAAAGAAAGCTAATGTCTCATCTGCTGAGACTGTAGTCCTCAGAAATGAGAGAGAAACTAAGGGATAGAGATGTGAAATGGTAGCAACTTTGTCAACCCCAGGAATAAAGGCAAATCATGAGTCCAGCCTTTGAACATCATGAAATTGGCTGAAAACAATCACCGTAGCCTTGGAAGTACTTATATTTTCTGACTTTTGAGTCTTCTTCTGACTCCTACCACCTGGAGGTTAGAAATCTCATTAAAAATATAGGTGAAGATGCTCCTGTAATCATTTGATTCCAGCAGTTCAACCCTTCAAGAAAGTCCCCTTAATGCTGAGGGGGAAGGTATGATTAAGTGGCAAAGTTTCCTGCCATTTGAAGACAGGGGACGTCTTCACCCTGGAGTCCAGGCATTATCATACATAATTACTACCTCATTATTATTAAAAGCTGCTTGTGTCATGGCCAGGCACCTGTTAGCGCTGGGCACAGGAGCTCCGGCCCTCCAGGCCGCACAGCCCTTGGGCAGCGCTGCAGCAAACGTCCCGCTGGTTTCCATGGCCTCTCACAGCTTCCACTACCAGACAGCTTTTAAATGGCCATCCCCAAAGCAGATCGGTAGAACAAACACCCCTCCCTCTGAAATCGGGGCTCTGAGCTGTTGTTTACTGACTCTGAGCCTTCATGGCACCTCTCTACAGGTTACTTTGAGCCCACCGCTTTTCTGGTGCCCTGCAGTTCCTGCTGACCTTGGCGGACAGGAGGAGCGGGCGGGCACCCAGGGGCTCCCTCCTCTGTGCTCTTGGCGCCATCTCACGGCCACAGAAACGCCCTGAGCTCGGCGTCCAGATCCAGCTCCTGGGCAGCGAGGGCAGCTCCCATGCCGCACGCAGGTGGAAGAATCCCATTTTCTTCAAATAGGTCATTACCAGCCCAACACTCTTGTCACAAGTTATAAAACTTTTTAGAGACCGTTGTTTCATCTATAGTCTGTATTTTATAACGTCAGGTTAGTGCCAGCCTCTCCCTGTGCTCCTTCCTACAGGGGAAAAACCCAAGCGCATGCACTGGCTTTGAGGACACCAAGAGGTGGAGGGTCTCCTGCTCCTAAAAGGGAACTTTGCTATTGGTAAAATCTAAAAAGAAATGCTGAAGAAAATTTCAATATGAAGTGCTGATTTTGCAGGAGAAATGGGCAAGTTATAATATTTGTATTGGAATACACGCTTCTCCAAACTTTCAGTGCTTTGACCTTAAGTTGCACTAATTAACCCTCTCGCCCTGTCTCTGATACCAAAGCTTTGCTTTTTCTGTAATACCAAAAGCATCCAAGATCTAGCTAAAGACTTGTTAGTTGTGTTTGAATTCTCCTGGGGCTGAAGAAGTCAGAGCAGAGCAGGGACAGCTCCTCAGATGGGTACACAAGTTTCCAGTGAATATTTCTGTGGAGGTGGTACCAACAGGAAGGACACAGCAACCGTTGCCCATATTCCAGCACAGAGGCTAAAATATTGGCAACCTTGAAAGTGCTGCTGCAGAGCAGCATGAAGCTCCGACATGCTGGCTCCTTCTCCATAGTTTCAAGCAAGTCATATACGGCAAGAAGAGGTAGATGAATGTCACCACCATGCAGACAACACAGTATGGGACTTTTCAGCCACGTAATCTGCGGCTGTTCGGACTTGGTAAACATTTGGTCCTTATGTGCAGAATGTGCCTGAACTTCACAGACACATCCTCTCTCATTGCTACAACAAGGGAAATGAAGCAGGCCCTCCTGAACCTCAGATGGACCTTCCAGACAGGGTTCCCACACTGATGCCTATTTAAGGGCAGGAAAGTGTCATAGGGCTCACTAGGCAGAACGTGATCCTCACATACACTACAAACTTGCTACAGTCACCAGCCCCAGGCCCCTAGATTTTGCAGGTGAGGTGCTGGGAAGGAATAGCTGGTGCAGTCACTGCATCAGCCCTGGCTCTGACCTGGTGCTTGTTCAGAGGGAACAGAAGAGGGGCCACGCACGGAAGTCTTTGCAAGGCAAAGAAGCATCAAACACATTATCTCAGAGAGACAAGAGGAAAGGGAGCTTTGGGAGGAGTCTTGAAGCAGGAGACACCAGCAGCTCCCCACAGGCTGGATTTTGTGAAAAGAGGTTGCGGCTGAACGTAACCCTGGGTGCTAAAGCCCCTCTGCTGTATGAGAGGCTGCACGGGCTGGTTTCCTCGTGCACCTGGGGATTCGCGTCACTCAGCAGCTCCGCGGCCGCCCGCCCGTCGCGCCGCCAGCGCCGCTTCGGAGCCCGCGGGGAGAGCCTAATGTGGGAGCACCCAGGCTTGCTCCGCTCCAAGGGCACAAAACAGTGCCAGCTGGTAAAGGGGGCTGACAATTAACCAATTCCCTTGCCAGTTATGTGGCTTAGGAGCCTTCCTTTTTGTTGTTGTGGTAACAATGAAATAATACTGCCCTGAACACGCAACTGACATGAACATGGGTGGAAGTTATTTCTTATATCAAGTTGCTCTGGAGAAGACTGTGCAACTCCTTGGAAGTGCATGTCCCAAGGAAGGATCTGCCCCACAACCTACAGTATGTGGATTCTGCCTTTCCTGAAACACACATTCACATGAATCCTCATGAACTCCAAGCAAGTCAGTAAGATTGCACACATTTAAAACAAGTGGGAAACAATAAGCAGGATCCCACTGTCTAGTGAGCCAAAATGCATTATGCAAATGGTCTGATTCTGCTCTCACATCAATTTTGCATCATTCCAGTTAATGGTTTTCAGTACAGTTACTCTCAGCTGACATCCGTGCAAGTGTCAGAACAAAAATAATGCTTATTGTATATGTTCTCATTCAGTCTCTAGACCATGCTTCTGTTCCAGCTACATCATTCTGGCCAATTAAATGGAATGTAAAAAGGTCTGTACATGGTACATGCAGGTCACTGCAAGGCAATGCCTTTCACCCTGGAGTCCAAAGGCCCTGTGGTAACAAACTGCTCGTGAAGTGAATTATATTAATGGAAGACTGAAGATTACCCCTTCACTGGTTTTCTGCAAATCTGAAGAAGTGTTTCTTGTGTCATTGCCTGCGTCTCCAGCATCAGAGCTGCTCTTATTTTCTTCCTCTTTGCAGTCCTTATCATCTTCATCTCCAGGAGATTTCCGTGACTGCTTGGAGGATTTCTGAAAAGATCAACAATACAGTTAAAGACCACTGTGCTTCAGACATAGACCAATGCTTTTGTGCTGCATGTGCAGAGCTGCCTGATCACATGGTTCCTTGCTCAAGATGAACACTGGGGAGGGTATGCAGGGTGAAAAACATGTTTCAGGTGAAGTAGATGGAGTTACTGCCATCAGGGAAGAAAAGGGAGAAATTCTGGGTTCAACACAAGTTGTCGGCACAGCCGACTAAGGCAGACACAGTAATAGGAGATGGGTATTAGTGTTGGGTCACCTGTAGGTTTTGTTAGTTAATGAAACAGATGGTGCCAGCTTGACAAAAGTTTTGATTAAACACAGAGATGTAAAATGAGAATAACATTAACAGAACTGCTTTCCATACTTTTTTTTAGTGCTGTCAGCTTTAATATATTAACGTTAAAGCCATGTGGAACCAATACATCTTTCCTGTTCCCTTTATGTTATGCAATTCTACAGTACAAAAGGATCAATTGTGGCATTAAGCCACCATTTTCCTAATCCTCTGTTTGCCCAGAGTCTTCTGGAAAGAAGATGGTAAATCAGACCTGAATTTCTAATGTAAAACATACAAAGAGGGTGGAATTACTTCATACATTTTGTTCAGTGGATGTACCATTAAAATTCACTCTCTCCCCCAAACTAAGCCCAGATCAAATTGGTTTACTTGTTTCTTTTAGTTTAATTTATTTTTCACTTTCAGTAGAATAACACAAATGCGAACAAACGTGACTCAGTCGCACCTTCGAGAAGGGGCGAAGGGAGGCAGTGGGAGCAGAGGCCACACTTGGAGGCACACACAGACCTGAACGAAATGTCACTCCAGTGACAAGAGAGGTGCAGATCTGAACCAGCTGTTGTCACTACACAGGTAATTATGCAGGCCAGCTGTTCTGAGGCAGTCTGAGCCATATTACTCTTAACCTTCTCAGTTTTGCTGCTGCTTCAATATTCCCTGGCAGGCAGGTCCTAGATGCAGGTGCTGTATCTCCTAATTAAGCATCCCACTCCTTGCTTACAGAATTAGTTCTTCCTCCCTTGATAGAGTACTGAAGGGTTTTGTACGTAGCTACAACAGGAGCAACTGGGCACACACGACCCTCCCGTGTCTTTTTCCAAGACTCATGGAGCACTTGCAGTGGGGATGGGAGAGCAAAGCTAGAGCTCTCCCAGGAGGCAGACTCCTATAGCATTTTTCCTGCTTTTCAAGTGGAAATAGCTATACGAAGTGATCAAACCTCCCAATGCTTTCCTCCAATACATGAGCTCCTCTGGCTAACTTTGCAAAGATTTTCCCTCCAGACCCTCTGAACTGTTTCCTATACTTCTATCTCCTCAAAGCATAGGTTCCACAACTGAGCACAGTGTTTCAACAGCCAGATCACTTCCCTGGGCCTGGCTGAATGCATCATTATGGTATTGGAATCAAAATGCTAGAGAAGACAGATTGCCATGAACTGCACTGCATCTTCATGGTAAATGCACATGAGTAACAATGGAAAAGCTCAGAGACAACCTTTGAAGTGTAGGATTTTTTTCGTTTTGAGCCTGCTTTTTCATTCTTTCTTTTGCCTTTTCCATCCTCTTCTACCCGATCACCTTCCTCCTCACTGCTGGCATCTGCTGTATTTCCTCCTTCACCCTCAGTTTCTGACGAGCTTTGTTGCTGAATTGCCTTTAAAATAAAACAAGAAAAACAATAATGACAACAACAACAACAACGGTATCCCTATAATCTATTAATTAGCTTTTGTTCTTCATTGAACACAAAAATACTGATAACAGACAGTTTACACTTTAATCGTTTTAGTCTACAAGAGCTAAAATTATTCTTACAATTATCAAGAAGGGCTGCAGAGGCAATTTTTGCAGTCACCTCTTGAACAGAGTTATCAGATGTGATTGTGGGATAGCACCTTCTCAGGGATTTGCACAGAATTGGAAAATTTGATAGCAAAAATGCATTTGCTGAAGAACTAAGGATAGCTCAGTGCAGAGACCTGGCATGATCTAATTTGGACAAAACTAAGGAAACTTCAAAGTTTTGGCTGCATACAGGAGCGAGGTAACTCCAGAGAAAAAGATGGCTGTTACAAACCCCACAAAGGGCTTGATCTCTGTGACAGCAAAGAGCAAATACTGAGCAGAAGGCCGAGAGCTCCCTGACAGTCCATCTCCCACAGCCCGTTCCGAGATTTTTTTATATCCCCAAGAGTGCCAAGAACATCTGCCGGGCTGAAAACACAAACCAGGAGCAGTGGAGCCGCAGTTTGTCTGCAGGTGGGCCGAGTCGCTGGTTCGTAAACTTTCGTGCTAATAATGTAATAGGTGTTCCTCATCTTTTGGAGATGATTCCTGTCTTCAAAGGACCATCTTTTCTTAATGATAGAAGCAGTCTGGTTTCCTGCAAGCCCCCGACTGCCTTTCTCCTCCCCAGCTCGAGCGGCAATTTGTCCCCGCTGTCCAACAGGGAGAGCTGTTGTACAGCAGCTCAAACCTCCCCCTCCGCAGCCCTCAACCTGAGCGGCGCTGCCCTGTGCCTTATACATGACCGCTGGAAAAATCTCCAGTGCGGTGACCTTGCGGTCTGGATAAAATGCACCGAATTTGATGTAAAAACAAACAACAGAAATAAGAAGTCACAAATTATTCATGCTTATACTGGAGTAAATAAAACCTTCCATTTTTAATTCAGCTATATCTGCTGCAGAATTTTCCACTTCGCCACCCCAGAATATCACAGAAAGCAAAGGGCTCTGCAGTATGATTAAAGTTCAGTTTGTCAGAGACCACAATTTTCTTTATATGACACGATTACACTCCAATCACCAGCTGGGAAAGTTTCCTAGCTAACTCCTCACCAAAACCAGGACCTTCCATCACCGCTCATCCAATGTTTACATAGATAAGAAGTCTTCTAAAAGGAAAATAAGAAAGATAAGGAGGAATAAAAGGGAAACTCATTTACCTGATATCCAGTAAACTTTACTCCGGGGTTGTTTTCTATTTCCCACAGGCCTTCATTAAATCCTTTTCGTTTGTTCGACTTCCCAAACTTATCTTTATATTCTTTATATGGGAAAAGGTCTTTGGGCCCCAGGAACGCACTGCATTTTAACAAAGGTAGCATTCAAAAAAGGACTTTAATTCCTTCTCTTCAAATTAAAAACATTAACAGTGGAAATGTTTTCCCTATTCTTCTGCTCATTCCATTGAATTTTTTTTACATGTTGGCTCTGAGTTACTGCTGTGAGTCTGATTTTATGGATTGGCTCACCACCCCGATGTTTGATGTTGCAAAATCATGCTGAGCCTCTCTAGAAACAACTAAAACAAGTCTCATTTATTATATTAACTACTGCTGGGAACTGGCACTTGAACAGTTTATGAAAGGGATGATATGACGTAACTGCCTGCGATAGCAAGGGAACAAACTTCCAATCCTATGTGTTACAAATCCAGAAAGGCCTAAAAATAATACTATCTGAAAAGTTAAAGCATGTAAGGAATGCCTAGAACTCCTGAGCCAAAACTCATCCCTTATACTACTGGACAGAAAACGCAGTGACATTTATTACTGCCCATTATGCCTGGGAGCTTCTTTCACGGAATAAGGCCCCCACATGCTAATCCTGAGCAAACACAATGAAAATGTTCTACTTCTCCAAATCTTAAAATTTCATATAAGACAAGGAACAATGGGTGAATATAGGCAGATGAGTAATACGAGGAAACAATGAGACACACACGGCGCTTGTGGCCAAATTGTTTTTTAGACAGCGCAGCGAAGGAGGATTTGTTTGGGGTTCTGCTGCTGCCTAGGTTAGCTGTGCACTAGGCCAACTCATTTCAGATGGCAGCATTTCAGTGCAAGGAAAAAGAGGAAAAAAAGCGGTGAATTTTCCTGCTGCTTCTACATATTTTACAGTAAAATGTTAACTTCATAGATACAACAGAAGACAGCATCATTTCTTTTTCACTGGCTATCTGATATGTTTTCTGTGCTCTGTCTCATGGTACTGGGATGGTTAAACATAATTTACATTAAAAATAGTGAAGACGAAACAATAGTTCATTCCCACATGGAAGATTCTCTGTCATCAACATATGATCGCTGCTGAGCAAGTCACAGCGTCCTTCATAATCACTGTCCTACTTTTCTGATGGTCTTTGCATTACTGTTAACTCTGTGGTCTCTATTATCTTGGGATTTTGGAGCTTCAGCATTTTTAATACATTTATTCTCATACATCTTCACTGGGTAGGTGAGTTCTCCTTTTTTACAGACGGGCTTCTGAGGCGCAGGGAGCTGCCCAAAGTCAAATGCAAACTGGCAAGAGGATACAGAGGAAAACTCATCTCTCTCGAGTCTCTAATACTTTATCTAATTCCTTAACCAAAGGATCATATTTCTTCCTTGCTGTAAACATAATTTCAGATTAATTTATGCCCCGATTCCTCCTAGCATTTATGAATGTGCAAAGTTTCATTCAATTTAATCATCCTATTGGCCAAAAACCTTGCCAACACTGGTGGATAAAGGCCTTAGATGACAAGTCTCTGGGGAAAGAACTTCCTTCTCCTTAACTGTGCGCGAGAGAACCGAATCCAAACTCAGTTGTCTCACTGAGAAATACCGTAATTATAAATTGCAAGGCCAAGAATGAACTTCTATTTAAAATACAAACCATGTCTTGTTAATATTAAAGGCAACAACAGAGTAACGGATCTGAAAAATGTATTTTATACACGCTTTTGCTAACACTGAGAGATGTCTCCTTATTGCCAAAAACGCATAGAAATGTTTATAATCCAAATAACAAAGGAAAACCTTTGAAACTTAAAATGAGCCACCTTAATTTAGTTGAACAGTAGCATATGGAAACACTTCTACAGTCTCCAAGTATAGCAAGAACAGAAAAAAAACAGTATTATAATTGTAAAATATTTTTGAAATATGTTGTCACTGGGAGGGTACAACGGTTTCTACTGTTCCACTATAAAACTAATGAGCTGAAATCTACGGTTCTTTTTTAATAGTTATAGTCTGTAAATTATTAAGGTAGTAACTACAAAATGTTTTCCTGTTTCAGCTGTTACAGCCAGATCGCAGGCTAATAAAATCCAGAACAAAAGAGATCAGCAGTTTGGGATTCATTTGTTTTAGAATAAAATTGGACAGATTATTTTTCTCAAAATGTTTCTTAAAAAGTTTTGATCCAGAAAAAAATAAAATTACATTTTGGTTTCTGACTTTGCATATCATATGTTTAAAATTATCCTTATTCTTTTTAGACGATTTCATGACAGTTGTAGTAGATTACAACATACTGAAATATCAAATAGATTCATTACAGCAAAAGAAGGAGATACGTTAATGAAAATGATGCTAGTCTGATCTTTATTAAGTAAAAAATGTCCTTAAAGCCTTTAAGAATGAAAAAGAATTTGAGCTATGGGCCATATTATGTTCTGAAACAATGTTACCATCTGCAAACAAATTTTGAATGAAACTTTGAAATTCTAAAACTGAATGTAAAAATATTATCATCAGAATTTCATTTTTCATGTTTCTGAAAAACATTATCCCACATGCTTTCTGAGAAAAGGAAGATTTTGAAAAGCAAGCATTTCATACAAAATGGAAATTGTGATTTTTTTAAAACTAGCTCAGTGTAGCTTTAAAAAAGGCAAAGGGCTATTACATTATAATTTTGAACTTCTGTACTTCCTAGCAATTACTGTGAGATCTACGATAGCCTTTCTGTTCCAGTCCTTTTCTCTCCCTATAAGGTCAGCTGGTTCAGCTCTTTCATCGCTTGTGAGAGCTCCGTCCTACCATATTCCCAGCACAAGTCTCAAAAGAATACATGTATTTTAAAGCCATTTGAGGACTGTGTGAGACACTGTGGTCAGCTCTGCTCCTTTTCATTTTAACAGGCACCAGGCAAGTTGCCACACAAGAACCCAGAGATATCTGAATGCAAGAGGCTGGTGTCTCTTACTGTGTGCTCCAAGGAAAATTTATTTTGCCCCGCATCTGAATTCAGATGATCCTTTACTAAATTTATGCTGAAACTTTTATTTACAGAAAATAGAGAAACTCATTATTATTTATGCTCAGACTATGGCACACCATCCCGACAGCAGCATTTGCACCTCCTTGCAGCTTCCACTCCCCTGTGTTAATACAAATGAGAAGAGCTAACCCTAGTCTCCCAATGGTTTCAGTCAGGATTCGTTCCAGTAAAGCCACTGGAGCTGACTTAGGCCGAAGCGGAAGAGAATATTTTCAAAGGACAGATCATGTTCATTTGCTTACGTTTCATGGGTCCCAAAAAAGAAGATGGGGTATTTGTTTGCTGGAGGCTTCACGGCTCCTTCAGGGAGTTCATCAATCTGCGAGACAGAAACGGACAGAGTTGTTACCAAACATCAGGTGCTCCGGGGCTGCCAGGAGAGCTGGGAGCCACGAGCGAGCCCGGGAAGCGCCAGCGCAGACATCGGCCGCCCTCCTCTGCGCTGCCCCTGCTTGGCTCCGCTTCCAGCAGGCAGCACCTACGCCCCGAGCGCTCGCCCGGCGCTGCTGCAGCGAGCTGGGGGCAGCCTGTGCGGCGGCGCACGACACGCACAAGGGCACGGGTCGCATCGCCCACCACGCTGCCCCGCTGGCAGTGAGCTGGGGGCAGCCACAAGGGCACGGGTCGCAACGCCCACCACGCTGCCCCGCTGGCAGCCTCACAGCGGGAGCCCTCCTATGGGGGCAGCCAAGCCTAAAGTACACCAGGGTCTCACACCCACGGTTGTACCAGCATGAGAAGCCTCATGTTCACATGGACAATTTCAGTAATACCTTTAGGACAAATATGAATTGTTTGACTTTCCCTAACATGCTTGCATTTGTGATACACGAAAGGGCTAATGTGGTCTCTGAGATGGGGCAGGGAAGACAGCTGTTGATTTTTCTGTCAAGCAGGCATGTCAGCATACAAAATATTTACTAACACCAGCATATAACAGAAACTTCAGCAAGACAACAGGAAAAAAAAAAACATCAATGAGCAGACATGAAGTTTTAATGATTTCATGGACATTAGAATACATGAAGGCAATAAAATCAAGTCTGTTTAATTTCAGTGGTAAATTCAGATAGTGCCTCATCAAAGGCATCCAAGCCCAGAGGGCAATCCTGTCTGTCTCACATGGCCACCTAAATAACTTATACCATAAATGGGGAACAGATGGCATCTCTGAGAAGCTGCGAAGGGAAAACCGGCCAATCTCATGTTGGTGCTTCCTGGTGCTGGTGCCTGGTGTAAAATGCGCCGTGCACTCTGGAGAGCAAGGTCTGTGATCCTCCTGCCCCTTCACTACAGCTCTTTGGTTGTTCCTCCTCCCAGGTCCTCTCTTCTGCCCTGTTCCCTCCTGGCACGGCAGCCTGGTGGGCTGGCTGGTGCTCATACACACGGGATTGGGGCAAACTGCTCAGCATGGACAGCACATGGACCCCAGTCTCCCAGCTCCTGGGTGAGAGGATTGATCACAAGGCACCAGGTCAGGCTCATGACTGTTAGTCTTGTTTTATGTAATTATCAGTCTTCTCCAAGGGAATAAAGAGAGTCCATATGCCTACCTCACAAAATCCAGAAACATAGGTTTAAATAAGGTCTAAGTGCCTGTCTTCCCAGAAGTGGCACTTCTGAGCCCACGCAGGCACCTAAAATTAAATGCCCAGGGAACCTGCAGGCTAAATAGAGAGAGCTTAACAAATCCAGACACCTATGGGGCAACATGAGGGAGCAGGTGAAAGGCCTGCGCTGCCCGGGGCTCGGGCAACCCAACCTCAGCACGAGCACCTCAGATCCTGCCCAATGCCACTGGCACCGCAACGTGCCGCGAGGATCTGCTCCTCAGGGCCACAAGCAGAGCGAACCCTGCATGGCTTCTCTCAGGTGCTCTCCTTTGCTTTCCCTGCCTAAGGACCTCAAACACTGAATTCCTGCTGATTAATAAACACCAGATTGTTCTTGAATGATGTTCTCTTTCTCTGCAAAGCATCTGCTGGCTGCACAGTTCTCAAAGGAGCAAGAGCTCTGATAAGAATTCAGGTCCTTTTGGTTCTGCTGAAGGGCCACCAGCTGGTGACACCGAAACCAGCGCCACGCTCAGAGCTGTTACATTCACAGAGTCCCCTTCTGCAAAAGAAATGGATGCGGATCTATTCGGCCTAAGGAGGACGTTCTCTGAAGTTACACCTAGATCAAGAGCATTTGCAAGCCACGTGCTGGCTCCCTTCTGCAGCAAGGTCCAGGAGTGCAGGAGCTGCCACCCTCCTGCCTGTGGATGAGGAGTCCATGGGACGCAGACGCGCGTCCCTGCTCGCAGTCACTGCGCAGCTCGGCGCTGTGCGGGACAGCTGTGCTGGTCAGACGCATCACACACTGTGTGCGTGTAGCAACACACAACTGACTGCATTTACTACAGCTGGTGAACTGATAAGTAAAAGGAGAATATAGTATTTAAATGCACATAAAAAGAAAATACATGCTGGCTGAAGATAGAAACTAGCATTCAGTTTTAATTCAGCTGTGTGTACGAAGACATAGAAATAACATGACAGGCTGTTCTAGGGGTATACTTCATCACCAAGAATATACAGAGGAAGACTGCCAAAGATGCTATTCCAGGACTCATTATTTTTTGACATTCACTATTTTTTTTAAGTAAGTGCTCATAATCTGGTTATTTTCTTAATAATTCATGATTCTAATACAGATAATATACTGTAACAATGAGAAAAAGACCATGAAGGGGAAAACCCTGCAACCTCCTTTATAAACTGACTGCAAGCCAGGGAGAATAATCTGGTGCACTCTGCCACACATTTAAGGCTTGCCAAACACTGCAGATATCTAAGCTTTGGACCAAAAAAGACTCTGCCGGCAATTTACCCATTACCTGTGTGCTACATCCCAACTGCCCGGATGATGCTGTGGCTTCCTCGTTAAGGTGCTCAGTGAGAATCAGCCCCATAAAACACAGACCCTGCACGTGGGACAAGCGATGCCCGCTAGGACTCGAGCGGGGCTCCTGGTGCTCAGCGGCGCAGGCCGTTACTGCCGCAGCCCTTCGAGGATTTCTCCTGAGCTGACGCTAACAGCTGCAAGCGATGAGTGATGCTGAGGAACGAGGAGGCGCCTGCCGGGGAACGCTGACCAGGAGCGAGCGGGGACGCTGCCCCAGGGCCTCGTGCCAGACACAGAGCTGTGCCGGCCCACGGGTGCCTCGCGGCACCTCCCCGCCAGGAGCAGCCCCACGGACAGCCCGTGCGGCCGCCGCGCAGCTCACCTGCCCCCCATTTCCTGGCGTATTCCTTTATTTGCTTGCGTACTGACTAGATATCTTTGCAGGAAATCATAAAAGAGCTTTTCATAGCTCGTGAAAGCTGGCATAAACACAAACACACGCAGTATAAATCTGTGCTGAACAGCTCAAGGAGAGGCCGTTAATGCGCCCGCTCTAGAATTTCATTGTGCAGCTGAGGTCAAGACTCTTCCTGCCTTTGCTGATTCTGCGGGGAGCTCCCCAGCTCTCAGGCTTCTGCATCCAGTGCTGTGCAAAGTTGAATATGAACTGACAGTGATACCCTGCTTCTATTTAACTCAATGGCAAAAAATCCAGGCAGGTTAGTGAAGAATCAGACCGTGTCTGCCGGTTGGAAAGTTCCCTTATTTCACCAGAATCGCTGCATTAGAGGGCACAAAGAGCTTTGCACAGCCCGTCCGTTTAGAGCAAAACCCCCTTAGCCCTCCAAGCGCTAAGGCCCTAAATGGTTATTGGGCTGCAGCGCCAGCGCAGTGCTCCCGATGACGCCTGCTGCGCTGCAGCGAGGCAGGGCCGCCACACTGCAGCCCCCGCGGCCACCACCGCTTTGGCCCGGCCTGCTAGAGATCTGGGTGGAATATCTGGGAGCTTTGGATCTGATTTCTTTTCTGCATTTCAGCAAGATCAAAGCGAGACAGAATGAGAGATAGAGAGAATGAGGGGGAAAAAAAAATAAAAAGGAGCTAGAAAAGCATCAGTGCTTCCAATGAGGAACAAAAGAGATAAACGCGCCCATGCTAGGACACAGAGCTGTAGTCACAGAAACCTCGCTAATGACTGAAGCATCTGTATATCAGGAGCCAGGCTGTGCGGCGTTTTGCTCCTGGAAGGAAACAAACAGATTCCAAAATGCCCGTTACAACCTGCCATCAACCAGGAGATCCATCCCCTCCTCGCGCAGCGCAGACAGGGGGCTGGGGCTTGCGGCTGCAGGAATCAGCGAGAGCCAGGCAGGCAAATCTGATATGTGCGTCGGCAACATCATGGCACTCGCTTCAATTAGGGCTAAAATTAAAGCAGGTGGTTTCAGATTTCGAGTTTTATCCCCTTTACTCCCTTTGCTGTCATCTGCTTAATGAATAACAATCACTTTCTTTTTGCACAGCCTCAGCACAGCGCCTTTCCCAGCATTTGTTTGCCAAACAAGCAGCCGCGCTTTAAAGATGTAACTGTGCTTTTTTTTTTTTTTGCCTTTTCCCCCCTCCGGTAAACAAATGCTGGGCTTCTGGGATCAGAAATACTGAGCAGAAAATTCAGCCTGGCCCTCGCAAACCAGAGCAGGGCTTTATCGAGCGGTGTTGCTAGGGACTACCGAAGTGCAGGCAAAACATCTTCCTCTTGCATTGCAGCCTGCCGGCTGGGCTGCACACGCAGCCGAGTGTTTTGCTCTCAGTGGAACTGAGTAACTGCTGCCTTCTCGGGGGTATTTTTACCCGGCTTTGGCTGCGCTCGCTCCTCTCTCCCCTCTCTCGCATGGCGGGGCTGGCGCTGCGCAGGGAGGGAGGGCAGCGGCCACCGCGCGGCCCTCGGGAAACGCCGGTGCCGCAGCCGCGCTGCCGAGCAGCAGCAGGAATCCTGTGCTTCCAGGGGGGCTTCCTGAGCGGAGCAGTTCCCAGAACCTGGCCCATTAGGGTCCAACAGAATTTTACACCGCAAAAAAAAAAAAAAAAGTGTTGTACCAAAATGCCTATCAGGGCCACATATACAGGCAAGAGAGATTTACTTCAGTGTGCAGAAATAGAGGGCACAGAAACCACAAGGACAAGTCCATTTATTCTGCAAAAAGAGGGAACTAAAGCTGCAGAGCAGTAATCACTGATTATTTTGACATCATGTAAATGCCTTTGATTGGCAAAAGCTCACAGCAGCACTGCAAGGAGCAGCAGCTCCCCCTGAGCGCCCCGGAGTCACCGCACAGCAGTCAGGCAAAGGCCAATAGTATTTTTGCTGGAAAGTGGTTAAAGTTGCACATTATTGCCCAACACAGGCAAGCAGCTCGATCTTCTGCAGTTAGCTTATAAAACAGTTCGAAATGGATGAAAGCAATACTCTTCAAAAGCCATTATTAAAATAGGATGATTTGCTTTTCCATAAGCTAGCATTTTCATTTGCGTGAATTTAAATATGTTTTTAATAGCTAATGCTACTGCGAGTCAGCAGCACGGCTGCTCTTTTCTCAATCATTATTTAAAACATTATTCTGTAGAATGCAAACCACTTTTTTTCTCCAGAGGATCCTAAAATACACTAAAAAAAAAAAAAAGTACACATCCCCCCAACACAAAAACAGTGACTCAGATTCTGTGATACTTAAATTGAACAACATTCCCACTAAAACTGATTGAAGACTGCGGAATTTGTCTCTCCTTTACCAGGACTGTATGATACTTGAGCATTGCTCTTTCCCTAACATACACTAGAACTGCTAGTAGGAATTGCTGGCATATGCACTTTTTTACCCATTATAACAGATAACCCTGGGAAGGGTGAGACTAGAGCAGAATTCAAGTTAATAAGGTAGAATCACACAGCTACAGAAGTAAAAATTAAAAACAAAAAAGGTTTCTGGGCATGAGAGAGTGCTACCAGCAAAAAACAAAAAGCAAAACAAGATTAAAAACAGCAGAGCATGCTTTTGAGCACTGCTGAAAATGGCTGAAGGGTGCCCTGCAGACAGCCAGAAATGACAATATAAAGACATCAATCCTCCTTTCTCTTCTGTGCATGCTCAGGACCCCAACGAGATGGAAAGCAGACAATGAGGGGTTAGTGTGAGTGCTAACAATGCTGGCAGGCAACGCGCGCTGGGGAAGAGCAGCAGCCTTGCAGCTGAGTTCAGCCCCTTTACATCCCTAATTAGCAGCATATTTGTACGACAGAAACTTGAAATACACTTTCTGCAGAGCTGCTTTAATCTTCAGCATGAAAATGGGGGCAGCGGCTGGCTGTGCGTGCCTGCCTTTGTAGGTAGCAGAGGCATTCGCCCACGCAGAGCCCTCCACGGGCCTTAGGGGCTGGCGGACACCAGACAGTCACAGGAGACTCGGGACACGCAGGGTCCAGCGCCGGCTCTGCCCCGGCCTGCGGGGAGCCTCGGCCACCTCATCCCCTTCGCTTTCACTCTTACAAGTGGGGACGTTGGTTCTGTCCTCCCCACAAAGCACTTGAGACTCTCTGCTGAAAAGCTCCGTATTATTAGTAACGAATTCTTTCAGCTTTGTCAGGGGAGGATTTTGCGTTTCCAAACTGTAGTTCTCCAGATGGCCACATACAGAAGTGAGACTGCTGCAGCACTGCTCCATTTTCTCAAATGGAGTGTTTCCCTGCCACGGTCAGGCTCTTCCCTGCAATAATACAGGAACACACCAGATGATTTTGTCAAATCAGACAAAAGGAGAAGGGTGAAAGAGATATTGAGTTTCCAGGTGTTTTGTGCTGGCAGGCTGTCTGCTAGAAGCCTCACAGACAGTTAGCTTGCCTGCTGAGGGAAAGCTTGCAGCACACACTCAACCACAACGTTAGACAGCAGAGAATCCACACAAAGGCAAGGCAGAGGAAAACACTTCTTAAGTTTCATAGCTCACAAAAATACTTTTTATATGGGCATGGATGGGAAAGAGTTTGCTCATTTTCAATAAATATTGCCAGCTCCAAGGTGCTTTGTGTTTACTTGGTTTTCTTTTAAGTATAAGCATAGAGAAGCTTAATTGTTTTTGTCAGAATAATTCCTTAAATATTGAAGTACTATTGAAATACTGTATGCAAGACAGATCCATTTGAGCAAACCATAGCAAGCCCAATAACACCAAATTTGGACAGTTTCTGATGACAAAATTTGATTATCCTGGACTATCATCTTACTACAAGTACTTTTCTTTTGAAATATGTACAATAAATACCCAAATAAAAATGTGTTCAGAAGACACACAGCAAATAAAATCAAATTAAACGGTCAAGACATTAACAAACAGGAAACATTATTGCCTATGCAAGCAGCGCGTTTCTCTCCTGCCAATCTCCTCACAAGCAAAAGCAACATCGCAGGTCCCACCACCTTCTGCCCCAAGCCTGCAGAGGGAAATTCTGCCACTTGCTGTGTCTGTGCTAGAGGAGGGCATGAATCGTATCGCTCAAGAGGCTGAGGGATATTTTAGACCTTCCAATATTTACACTGGAACTTCATTATTTCATTGATTTTGCTTTTAAGGAAAACTGTTTTATTTATGAGCTAGGATGTTTTGGCTGGTCAGCTTATCCTTTTATTCGTCCTTTCGTTCAGGCACAGGCTGCCCAGGGCGCTGGCGTTTGACCAAACGCACACAGGCAGCCTCACCGCTCCCGGCTCACCTGTCTCACATACCCAAACTTCCACAGTTCAAGCTTTTACTGAAAGAAGTGCTGCTAGCCCTTATGCCCACACTGGCACACTTAAAGCCAAAAGGAAGCAAATTTCTGGAGGGCAGCTATCTCCCCAAGTTGGCTGCCTTATTTTACTATTTCTTTTCCAATGTAATTTACTCCCAAAGAAGTCAATTAAGAATTGGGATGGCACAGAATTTCCAGGCTGCAGAGCCCCGGCGCCGCCGTGCAGCGTTTGGCCCAGCTTGGCCCGCAGAACCCCAGTCCTGGCAGCAGCCCGGCCCACGGTCCCGTTCGTTGGAGCACGGGACTGTGCCCGACTGTGGCTGCAGGCCCTGAGCTTGGCCGTCCTTTCACGCAACGGAGGACACGGACGCTGGAGACAAGGATGGGAGCAACCTGCTTCTGCTGCCACAGCCCTCGGGCTCCTGCTGGTGCAGGCCCACGTGGGACACAGGTTTAACTATCACTCAGGCCTCTGGGTACAAAAAACCTTCCTGCCTGTGTCCTCCTGGCCTGTTCTGGGAGCATCAGGGGACTGGAACACTCTTCCTCGAGCCAGTGCTTGCAGTTAGAAAGAAGCTTACTGTTAATCGGAAAAGAGCACAAAAATCTCTGTCCCTTGAAAGCATGGACATTTTTAGTGTCCTGCAGCCCTTAGAGGCTGGGATCAGCAATGTAGATGAGCATGAGTGAATGGTGAGACAGCTTGGCACACACTGGGTTTTTACTATGCAGTTCTCTTTGGACCCACAGGCCCATGTAGACTCATAGTCTTAAATACCTGAGTGTAGGCGTTCACACCAGAACATCTATTTGCAGGATTTAAGCAACCGCTTCAAAACATAACCTTTTCTTCTGCAGTCTCCTAAGCAATTCAGCGTCTCCCTCCCAAGGCCAGGGAGGCTCTCCTCTTGCCCGCAGAGCCCAGCTGCAGAGCTGAGCTGCGTGGGCAGCGCAGGAGCCACCCCAGCATCTTCTGCTGCCAGCAAATGGGCTGGAGGTCCCTGCTCTGCCGTTGCATTCCCAGTGCTGAGGACAGGCACAGTCAGAGCACCAAACGGGGGCACTTCCAGTCCTCTGTGTTCACATGAGCACCAGGACTCTCCAGGGAGAGGCCCCAGGCCAGATTCTGAGGCTGTGGGATGGTATCATCCCCCAAATACCATGTGAAGACAGGCCAATACTTTGTTGTGATGCAAGTACTGTGCAGAACGATGAGCACAATGGAGGAACAACGAGCTCTAATTATAGAACCAGTGCAACAGCAGTGTGATTTGCAGTAATTTTTCATCCAAACTCAGGTTTTCCTGTCTGGCCTGCTCCTAAGCTGCATCCCGTCCGTACCTGTGGAGGAGCTCTGTCTGCAGAAAGCCTACGGTTGCTCCCAGCAAACAACTGTCAGTAAATAATTGTTTCCATTATTCCTCCAGCCTTCCCCACCATGCTTGGTACAAAACATCCAACGAAACGGGCAGGCTGTTTGGCGAACACACAGCTTCAGGGCCCTGAGAGTGCTGAAGCAACAGGGAGCGCCGAAGGCAGAGCCGGCTCCCGGCCTCCTGCTCCTTGTGCTTCCCAGCTCCACTCCGCTTTGCCGGGCTGTCATTACGCTGTCAGACACTCTCTTAGCCAAGGCCCTCAGTCCAGGTTAAACTCTTAGGAATTTTAATCCGTCTGCCTAGAGGGAGCCCAGAGTGAGATTTTCCAAGCTGCTTCATGCTCCTTCCCACCCACCCATTTTTCTGCTCCCAAAACCACAGACGGACAGTTCTTATTTAGTCTTTATTTACTTTTGATCAAAAATGTCATATTGCTTAATTTTACTTAGATGCCCCCAAAAAGGCACACAATATTATTTATCAAAATGAACATTTTCCTCAAAAGGAAAAAAAAAAGTCTCAAGTCTCAAGCAGCATCTTACAGGAAAGAAACCATATAAACTCTATAAAAATAGTCAAAGCACTCCAGCAGGTACACACATACCTAGGAACTTAAATCCTAATTACTAAATCATGTTGAAAAAAATTTACTCAACTGTAACAGTAAAAATGTGGCAGGCAGAAACCTGTGTTTTTTTAGAGCTGTAAGTGGCATTAAAGTCAGAGACAAGATGAATACACAATATGGCAGGGAGCAGCCTAGCTAGGGTGGCATTTCCATCATTCTAAGAAACATAAAATTAAAAATTCTGCATCACAAGCACTAGTTTTCAGCATGTGAGTACTCTCTTTGGTTTTTATGCTACTTTAAATGGATGAACCATGGGCTCAAGTTGCTTACATGTTAACATATTTGTAGGATTAAGACTTACTTTCTAACGTCCCTTCCCGAATTCATGTTATGAGGCATGTGCAAGTATTCTGTGGTATTTTTAAACAACCTATCAGGTATAGGGTGCTTCCATGACCACAAGCCCTGAGTTACCTATAAAACTGCGACTCGGCCACAGTTGTGTTTCGGGAGTGAAAGCTGAGTGAAACCCACCAAGACATCTGACCATTCTTCTTTCTCAACTCTCTACCCAACTTTGGAAGGCAGCCTGAGGATTTATTTTCAGGAAACAATGATTTGAAAGGGATATGGGATGTCAAGGGACAAATGACACGTGTAGAACTGTAATTGCTCTTTTCCTACATACATGAATATTAATTTCTTAAAGCACTCTTCTTCCCTCAATCAGGAATAGCATTCGTACCGAGCAAGGGAGCTTTGCGCTCACCAGTCTGCAGCCATGGCAGCTCATGTTTTAAAACCTGTTTTAAATCAGGTTACCATTTGGTTTTGTAAAGCAGCTGTAAAGAAGCAGTGTATTGTTCTGACTCATGTTGTGCAAATGCCCAGGAAAAGGCAATTACACTGAGAAGAGAACTTGTTTAATGAGACACATATCTAGAACTGGGAAGTACATTAGGGAACAATAAACATACAAATTTATCCTGGGAACCAGGCACGGTGTTTATGCCCCCTCCATACAATCTAACAGAATATGAACAAGCCTTTCAGTCAGTGTTCAAAACACTCATTCTAGGTGTCATCTGCCTTTACTTTCTAATGCACTGGTGATGACCCAGGACAAGCATCCAAGCTGTGCCTCATAACTGAAGAGTTTTAGCTCACACTGCTCACCCTTTTAATGCTGAAGATCCCCAGTTCAATCTCACCTACAGCATTTATAATGCCAGTCATTTTCATTAAATCTGTCCTGCAGACAACCAACTTCAGGCTGCAGACACTGTCCTGACATCCTGTACTGCACTAGCTCAACTATAACGTTGGCATTTGACAAACAACTAAGCTAACACCATCTTTATCTAGCAGCAAAGGGTGCAGGGGAAAAAAAAAGGCTTCTCATCAAAAAATTTGCCAGCCCAGTAGCATTCTGGAAGATAATATACAAGTACAACAGCTTTTGTCTCTCCTTGCTCCCCCATCTGCTAAGGAAGCTGGCATTTCATCTCAGCATATTGTCACTAAAATCTTTATTATTCTGGGTTTCTAAAGGCTTCACAGCTAAGGGCCTGACGGTGCCGGCGCAGCTGGGCACACGCCTTGGCTGAACGAACGCATCGCGTCGTTGTCTTTGTGCGATCCCACCCCATCCAGCCCCGAAGGCTGGCGATCACACACACACACAGGTGAAACCACCAATTTGTGAGGAGGAGGCGGCAGGAGGCATTTTGCAAAATCTAAGGACACAACATTCACGGCATTTTAACACTGAAGAGCCCTGTCTGACAAATGTGTCTTCTCTAATCTGTCTTCATAAGAATTCTCATCATCTTACCAGAAGTATCAATTCAAAAAACCTGCTCAACAAACTGACCCACACCTTTAACAACAATAAAAAGATCCAAAGCAGAGTCACTGAAACAAATGCAGAAAAAAAATTAACATAAAGAAGAAAATTGTTGCTGGTGATATATCATCACAGACATTAAAATTCAAACCAGAAGGTTTAATAACTTTATGCTAACTTCCTTGAAAAGCTGCAAGCATGTGGATAGAAATATTTACAAAATAAAAGAGTTTGTACAAATGAAAGAGGAAGATCTTGAAAAATATCTCCTAATAAAAAACAGTAAAAGGGAGTACCTGAAAATATGAACATATGTGAGTCACCTAATCCCAACACCATGCAAAAAGCATTATCTGCTGAGCTTGCTGCATCACTGATGTTTTTCAAAAGCCCTGGTATTTGGAAAGGCACTGCAGTAAGGAATATCATCTTTTTTTGTTTTCTCTTTTTTAAGGTGAATATTTGCCTTCTCCCTTAGGCTCTAATGCTATTTTATGTTTCTACAGGCAGAACACCACACCTGTAAGCAGTTTTATTGAAATGAGGTAATCCTGGTGCAATCAAAATGGTTTGCTTCCTTAGAGACATGGTCTTCAGAGAGCAACCTAATGGGACAGGCATCATCTTCCTTCTGCTCTTCCGCAGCAAGCAGGCCAGCCAGCCTGCCAGCCGCGGGGTCTGCACGGAGCACCCCAAAGGCACCGGCACTTCAGCTCTGCTCGCAGACCGTTCATCCCAAATGAAGCTACCTAATGGGAATGCACATAACTGCAGCTCAAGGAATCCTTACAGAAACACACATTTATGCTGTCTCAGATGGAAGCAGGAACATCTGTGCTGAAAACTAACTAGCAACTAATTAGTTTAAGCCAATGATAATGACAAAAGATGCCAAGACAGTAGTGTCTGGAAGGAGGAACCTTGCTTTGGTGTGCTCCTTCTTAGGCGCTGCCTCATTTAATACCTCCCATGTTCTGGAAGAGGCTTCTCAGCACAGTAAACTGGGAACTTCCACAAGCACAAAGACAAAGATATTTCCTTGTACTCCAGGAATGCATGTAGAAATACACAGCCATTCCACTAGAACCTGCAAGAAATGACTCTCAGAATCCTAGGTCAGCATGAAATACAAGCTGAAAGCTAGCTAAAATGTAGCTTGCAAAAGAGAAAAAGCTATCACATTGGGGGAAAAGCACTGGCAACATGAGAGAGAGAGAAAACTGGAAGCACAACATGACAAGAAGCCAATAGTGGACCACAAAATACCCTGGAAGAGCCAACATACTATAGAGGTCAAGACAATTTGGTCCCCGTGTGCAAACACATCTTGCCAGAGTCAGAAGACAAGTCTTGTGCTGTAACCACCTGGGAAAATTATTTTGGCACCGCGCACAGCGATGCTGAAAGGCCAGTAGCGCAGACACACGCACACAGGCAGTCAATGGGCTGCAGGGATTGCCTACACGGAGTGATAAAGGAGATCCCAAGGAGGAAAGCCCAGGCGTGGAGAGCCTCATCTGTGCTACAAGGAGCAACATTGTCTCTGCCCTCCAGCTTTGCAGACCCCCTTCGCTGTTGTGGTCTCTGCATGAGCAGCAGGAAAAGAGAAAGGCAGCAGCGCTCCAGAGGGGAGGCAGGAGATACCGGCCCCGCAGGGCGCACAGATCCGCTCTGCTTCACCAGGCTGCGCTGCTCGGCCACGACTGCAAACCTGCGGCACACACCAGTTCACACCCAGCTTGAGCCCGGCCTTCCTTCCCTGCCCACGCAGCCCGCGGCTGCCGCAGGGGCAAGGTACCGACCCAGGCCAAAGGGAAGGGGAGCCGGGAAGCGCCCTGCATGCAGAGTATCCCCAAAGGCCATTCGGAGGAGGAGCGGGAGGAACTGCTTCCTAGTCACTGAACAATAACTTAGTGAGCCGAAACCCAGATTCTTGGCTTTTTGAGACACAGGAGATTTAACCCTTCAGCTAGGGAAGGCAGCGTGTCCTCTGAGAGTTAACAGGGGTTCTCAGTATCCCTTTTATGGAGCCTTGAACACAAGGTAAGATTCATGGAGCCAAAGAAAAACATGCAAGAAAGAGCTGGGGAATACCAGGGGAAGGACTGGAACTCCAAATTTCTTCTTTGCAACTGCAGCATTAGCTTCTCCATTTGCACTTTCCTGTTTTCACACCTGGATTGCATCTCCAGACTGAGGCTAAGTATCTCTGTGCGGCCATTCCCTACATTATTATTCCCTAAGTTTCAATATGTGCTTATATTTAGGACATTTAGTAATCCAGTCTGATACGGGATTGATTCCCAGAAATGGTTTGCATTATTGTGCAATTGTGTCTTGAGCCTTCCCAGAGCTAACGTTTCTCTTACCATCGCCTCAATGTGGTTTTACTTTTTTTCTGCTGTAAAAGTGGCTTTGCAGGTAGGTGTTTCCAACTCTCAAGAGCACAAACTTACTGACCTTTAAAGCTGATACTCCGTTTTCAAGTGGACACCAGTGGCACCACAGTGGTCCCAGTAAGGTCCCTATAGAGCGGCAAGGCCTCCTCCCTGGCCCCACATACTGCCCCTTCTCTCTGCTGCGTGTAGGTTGCTTTGTTAACTGGAGGTCTTGAAGAACTCTTTGAGGTGTGATACTCCTTGCCTTGTTTTTCCTCTGCTTTTATATGACGCCTTCAGTTCAAACAGCCAAACTGGAGCTGGCAAATAGCTTCTCTCTAGTTTTTTACACACTGCTGCAAGGCAAAATAAACAGTTGTTTCCAGTTTGTATTTGCAGAGCTACAGATCTATGCTAATTATCCTTCCAGTCTACTAATGAAAAACCGAAAGAGATTTAAATGCTTTTTTTCTAACGCAGAGACCACAGTCTTCTGGACACACCTGTACCTTCTAACTTTGGCCCTTGTAATATCCAGAGCACAGCATAGCATCATCTCCTCCCTTCATGTTGACTCTGAAATTTTGAGATTTCACCAGGGCTTTACAAAAGGCCAGGAGACACAGATTAAATCTTGCTGAAATCCAAGCACATCACGAGTCTTCTCGAAGTAGCAGTGATGCCAAAGACAATATTTGGGGTGCCCTGAAACCATTTGAAAGATGGGCAACTTCGGAACAGGGAAGCAGGGACTCTGCTTCGGAGCAGGGAAGCAGGGACATCGTAACATGGGAAGTTCACTGTTTTTTTGTTTGTTTTTGTTTTTAATTGCTGGAGTACTTACTCAAATTGCTTACCTTCTTTTTGTTTTCTAGAACAAAATCAAACCAAAACAAATCCATGTCTTATATATCCTTTAAGTAAAAATGAGTATTATCAAGAGTGCCTTGTCAAACAATCTGAGCAGCACCAAAGAAAACTGGAAATGAATCTACAGTATATTTGCAATTTCTCTATCAGGCTTAGATTTGGCTGTCAGGCAAAAGAACAGAGCCTCCCAAGTCCAAAGGCAGCACTGCAGGCTTTTCTGAGAGCAGGAAGCAAGGAGAGCCCGGATCCATTTCCTTCTTTAAGTTTTAGAAGCTTTACCTCATGGTACTCACTTGTCTGCCAAATATTTCCTGCAATCTTTAAATAACTGTTTATTCTAGTTGTTCTTACTGTGCACTAGCCAAACTACTGGGGCCTTTTCCATTGATGCTGCCTCTGTTGGAGTTCAGAGTCAAGGGATGCGCTACCACGGCAACGTGTTACTCATGTTTTAAGCTTTTATCTTTTGTATTAGCATGTGTATACATATGCACAGGACACATATGTGTACGTGCAAAACATGCATAGCCACAGCATCTGCAGCACAGACATACAGATGACACAGGAAAGAGATTTTAAACATACTTAGGTACCTAAAGCTACTGATGTTCATCTAATTCCTAACACTCTAAAAGAGCTGGCTCCACATCCTCTTCCTGCTTCTTCCATACATGCTCCTTTCCAGTGGCTGCTGCTATATTTATCATTCGAATCACAGTATTACTGAGAGGCCTCAGGCAGACTAGTCCTCCTGCTGCCTCTCAAGCATTCGGTGGGCAGGTCTCCACTGCTCAGACAACACCATTTCAAACTGTTAAAATGTCCAAGTCTCCACGCTGTCATCACTTTTCCACCATTATCTGGAAATCCTTTCATCTATCCTCAGACAACAACCATATATCCTTACTGTCAGCAATCACTTGCCTACAAGACTTTTATTACCCTAAATGCGGGAGGACTACAGTTAATGCAATATTATGATGGGGAAATCAGGAAATGCAGAGTTAAGGCTGAAAACTCAGCCTTCATCTTGCCATCTCTGCTTACAACAACTTCATTTCAATTGGGGTTCCCAGCAGCTTCTTTAACACAAACAATAAAAGAAGATATCTGTCATTTAACATACATAACACAAATTTACCATTTCTTAATCCTTCTGCAGTGAGAACATACAGATTGACTTGACAGACTACAGATTTCACTGAAAAGGGCAGCTTTCTCCCAGACAAAGCATTTGTCTGTGATTTCGTGAGACTAGTTTATGAGCATTATTCAGTAGTGTCAAAATTGTATGGAAAAAAGGCTGTACTGATGGGCAGGAAAACCTTTTGACTTAACTGTCTTCATTCTGGGTTAGCTTCGTTTAGACTTACAAAGCATGGCACTGCAGGGAAAAATATATTAATCTGTAGTAATCTACATAAAACAGATTGGACTTGCACAATTGGGGTGGTTATTAGAAAGAAAAGATATCTTAAAGAACTGAATTTTAAAGAGTGTTCCCAAATCTCATAGCCTATAGTAACATCAAATATAGAACATCTTGGCCCCCAAATGATTCAATTACTAAACAAGAGCAATTGGAAAGTTTTTCCCATAAGTTATGTTTCAACCTTACATATAAAAATTATTTCATGCATTTTAAGCAAAAGTCTTCCAGTGAAATCTGTTTTTAAGTCATACTTAAAGCAGAAAGCAAGACCATGAAGAAAGAACATAAATTATGGAGGTTCCCCACCTTCCAAACACTAGAGAAATTCCTGCTTCACTCCCTGTTATTTTAGCTTTATAAAATGAAAGAAACAGTACTCAAAGAGCTGATGAAGTCACTGAAAAGGCACTCACACCTACTCTAAATACAACCAGGTATCTACAAAGGAAAATTTAAACACATGTTGTCTAAGCAACATGTGTCAACCTGATGCAAAAAGTTTAGAGAGCACGAAATGGTTCCATTAAGGATTCACTGCCTTAAACGCGATCTTTTCAGATGCATGACAACAGAAGCCATAGGAACGTTGCCCAAAGTAGCCAACTTCAGAATTAACTCCCGAGTAAAGATAAACCTGAGCAGCTAATCAGAAAAATCACACCTGATCTCAGGAAGGAACAGAGACCTCCTGCCATGAAAAATTGCTTGCAGAACTCCAATGAGTGATGTATGAGTGAGGTACATAATTAAAGAGGGGGAGAGCAGGAAGAGGCTCTGAATTGGTGAAGTAGTCACAAAGGACTCAAACTTAGAAACAGGGCAAAAGCGATGGCATAATACAGAGTAACCAAAAAGGGAAAAAGCAGAAAAGCACATGGGAAAGGACTGGACAGGGCTCAAATGGCCAAGGAGAAAACCCCAAAAGTCTGCAGACTGAGTTTTGGCACAAAATTGTACAGAAAGATCTGTTGTCTATTTCTGATGGACCCTTTGAAGTTTTCTGGATCTCATCTGATTTTCGCCTGTCGTTCTTTGCCAAAAAAGATAAACTCTGCCAGGGGAAACCTACCTTCCCTTATCCTTATCCTAATAAGAAAACAAATGGTCTGCTTTAAATATTAAGCACTTAAAATGCAGAATACTTTTTCTATGATGTGTTTTAGAGTTTGATATTTCCAAGCTGTTATACTCACAACTGTAACTGACCAAAGTTGTTATTAGTTGAATACTTTGTATTTTACCCCAATCAGAACTTGGGCCTTGGAGCTACCCTGAGAGCTGCAGTTTACCACAACAAACCCACTATCTCTATCCATCCTCCACCAAATTGGGAGATAAAAGTTTATTTTCTAAAATGCCTGGGCATTTGTGTACAAAATACTTTTTTGCCTTTTTTTTTTTTTAACCGATGTTGACAGTCTTCTAGATTTGTGTCAATCTGCAGTAATCATTATTTTTAATATTCTCTAACGCTGTATTATAATACTACAGTACTAATAGCCTATTGTTCCAGGCTTCAGTCTAACAAAATTTGTAAGCACGAGTTTACCTCTAAGTCCCCCTTGTTTAAAGTGCCTTATTTTAATGTCTTGCTCTGTAGGGACATAGTCAACAATAAAAAAACTGCAGAACTAAAAACTATCACACAATCCCTGCATTTTATGAAAATAGTCCATGATGCCAAGCCTGCCACAGACACTAGTTCCTATTAAAATGACAGCATTTATTTATATTACTGTAAGCAATATATTGAAAAATTCATATCCATTTGCCAACCTAATACATGGGAGTACCCAAATGCTATTTTGTCACCAGTATTGGCAGATGCTTTATAATAGTGGTATTTATATAGAGTGGTTGTCACATAAGTAACAAATCTAGAATTCAAGTGAATGTTAATTCAAAGCAGCCATAAAGGAATTGGATATGAGAAGCACAAGAAAAAGGAGTCCAGAAAAGAGGAAATTCAAATTCTCAAGTCAGTAAATAGACCTGCTTAATAGTAAGTGTGACGCTGTCACTTTGAAGGCTATGATCTCCCCACAACATGAACTGTTCTAAATAACTTTAAACATTTGTGTGCTTTATGTTAAAACAACTTATTTTACCTGGTTGGGTTGCTTTTTTACTGTCTCAAATCAATTTAACCATCCCTACACAAGCTATCTGAGTTTACTCAAGTCTACTTCTTCTCTCCTGTGCTGTATCACCCACATTTCTGCTTGGTAACGACATCAGCCGTTCACCTGGGCATGCTCTTATTTTATTGAGGTCATTCCAGACTTTTTTTCTGCTCTCTCTTCAGTTGCATTAACAGCTTCCTTCCTATTTTTAAATCAGCAGCTAATTTCAGCAACTAAGTGCTTATTGTTTCTTCAGGGTCACTCATAAAACAAACACCATTATTGATCTTTTTGATCTACCACTAGTTTTTCCCTTTTATCTCAGCTGAGTGACTATACAAGGGGCAATTTCTCAATAAACCAGAACATCTATCCTTAGATAAACTAGGATAGCTGAAGAAAGACATTTCTACCCAGGTGCTAACACAACTCCTATCGTGGTAGTAGCCAAGCAACTCATGAATGTTGGTGATTTTGTCTCCGCAACACGTCTCTAAAGATAAAACAGTGTTGTACATCTTGTACACATGGGGAACCAAGACACAGAGGGATTTAGTGATTCAGAGGCAAAGGCACTCATGAAATGTAGAATGAATCAAATCCTTTTTTTCCTACCTGCTGAGCCACTATCTTAACCATAAAAGCACCTTTCCTCTATGTTTGCATATGCATCCTAGAGACACAAGTGCTTATTTATTGGATCATACCATCAGATAAGCTGGACACTTTTGATGAGCATCTTAGGACAACTGGTATCACAAACTAACATTAAAAAAGACCAAAAAAAAAATGCTGCCAGTGCCTTATCCACTCTTCTTATCAGACTTAAATACTATTATTGGGGCCAAAATCCAGTAGCTATTCATTGTCCTTCAGTCAAGCTAAGGGAAATTTTGGCTTTGCCCAAGAAAATGTGACACCAAAACCCAAAGACGACCTTCAAGGCAAGATTATATGAGCGACATCTTTCATAAGATAAGTAAGATTTACTGGCCGTTACTGTTTTGGCTAAGTGTAGTAAATTGGTCCTTGTCAAACTGATTCTACAACAACTCAAATAAAAAACTTGAAATGCCATCTATAATGCACCATCAGTTTTTAAGCAGAATTTCCCAGTGGTCCCTCTGTGTTTTAGCAATATCTGGCCGCTTTCTTCACAGCACTTTCCATCCCATTCCACACGGTGCTGGAAGTCAAGCTTGTTAGTCTTGTTCTTGCTATGGTCATTAGACCGTAAGTTCAAAGGGAGGGGATGGAAGCTGGGTCTAGAGACCGCTAACCGGCTGGGTGAACCTGGCTACGCCTGCAGCCTGGAATCACTTGGGGCTGCCCTGATGCGGCTCTACTGCCTCCACGGGCCCCGCTGGATACTCTGTGTGACTCTACCCATGCACCAAAGAAAACACAGCTGAGAGAGAGCCAGGTCGGGTGCAACACTTCATTACAGGCGTAGACACAGCACTGCTTTAAGGCTTTTCAGCTTTACTAGATACAGTTTATGCACGTTTTTTTTTTTTCACTTGCATAGGAAATTCCTGCCAAAGGTCTCAGAGATTTAAAGCACTGTTTTGTAAGACAATAACAACACTGCTTTTTAAAACTATTATTGCTTTTATTATTAAGCTAGTATATTATGACAAAATGTGTAGATGTTTACAGGAGGACACAAAGATCAAACACACTAATTGCATAACGGATAAAACGCTAGGTAACAAACACTCAAGGATTTGGAAACAAGTGGATCTCTTGGATAAAAGGCATTTAATTAATCAGAATATCTGACTTGCAGTCTCAACTAAAAATTAACTAACTTTGCCACATTTGTACACAAGGATATTTCCCAGGAAACAAAATGAAGATAAGAGTCCTCACTGGGCTTTTCTTCACTTGAAGAAGAAGGGGCATTGCCAGTGCACATCAGATAAAATCTCACAACCAAAATGAGGTACAGTCCTAGTAAGGACCATATGAGCTGTATTGTAAATGAGTTACTGGACAAGTTCAAGAGTAGACATCACTCTGATGAAACATGTAACTGCACTGCATGGCACAGGAGCCCATGCAGTGCATCTTGACACTGATACTTCTTAAAAACTAGTACTAATGTCCCCCAGTCTGCCTGCTAGATTCCCATCTGGTGACAAACTCTGGGTTCCACCACGGTTCCACACCAGCTTCCTAAGTCTTGTTAAAATTAGAGGCTGCTTTGTCTTTGCTTGACCTTTACATCCTGTTGGTTCACACCAAGGAAGTTAGCTTTGCACACCTGTTCTTTTTCCTATTGCAAACGTACTCAATTGGATGTTATTATCATTCAGATACCTATTTAGACACCTCATCAAAGGCTATGACCATCTGCATGGCATATATGATCTTTTTTTTTAAAGGAGAGAAAAGGTCATTAAAACAAAAGGCCCTGTTCTGCTTCTGAGCAAACAAATAGAGGGGTTACGAAGGCTCGAAAAGGAAAAGGATTAACATGCTTCAAGATGGTAACGGTCTCAACTGTTCACATTAAATTTTTCACAGCAAATTAAACCACGACAGAGGTAAGAAAGAAGTTGGTTGTCAGTGGATCCTAATGTTCTGCTGACAGAATTGCCACTTCTTAAGTAAGTACATCTGCCAACAGGTATAACGGTAAAATAACAAAAACACAACCCAGTTTTCATTAAGTTAGTTCTTTTTGCATATTAATTTTAGTCTGCTCTGCCAAAATAATCAAATGCACCATCTTATTTACATGGTTCTAGATATTTACTACCCTCTTGCTATTCTTTATTTATCAACCTTTGCATAAATCTGTGGGGTTGGCCTTCACTCGCTGTACGGCGCCTGCTGTTCACTGCCACTTCTGCTTTCTCAGTTATACTCATGATACATTTCCATTCACTTTTCACCACTTGCACTCAACCTCCTCCAGTGCTCACTTCTCAAGAATAAGGCTAGATGTCAGTCTGTCTTGATCCTGCCCTTCTCTGCTTTCCCGCACACTGTACACAACATTATTGTTCTCCTGCTCTTACTGGCTTGAAGCACCAGGAACTTTCCTTGACTAGAAAATGAAGGCATCAAGCCCTACTGACTCGTCCCACTAAGGTTGGAAAAGACAACAGCTAAAGAGACTCTCGCTGGCTGATGCCTGCTAATGAGTCCACACAACATGTGTTACACAATGAGTTTACACAACAGTGCCGGAGACGCAGCGAAGGGACCGGCCTTGCGAGGGTGCCACGCGCGGCACCAGACCCTCCGGAGAAGGCTCTGCTCTCCCTTACTGCGGCTCTATCAGATACAGAGGTTTAAATACAATGGGGCGCTTATCCCAGTGCCACACGGCCACCACGCTCTCCCACCTCGGCTATTTACCACAGCAGCGGCAAACGGAAAGCAACAAAGAAATAAAGTCAACAGAGTAGAACGCAAAGCCAGGGTCAAGCTGGAGGCCCAGACCCGCGAGCCTCCACACAGCAAGGCAGGCCAGGGGACACAGGGAAGGCAACAGCCCCCAGTCCCAGGGCCTGTTTCGCCTCCGCGCTCGTCTCCCGCTCCCGCTGCTGTCCGGTGTGCGGTGCTTCGCGGTGCACCCGCCGCCCAGCAGCAACGCGGCCTCACCCAGGCCTGGCCCTCCTTCCCTCCACGTGTGTTTCCCGGGCACTGTCCCTTTCTCCATGTGTCCCCAGGCCTCATCCCCACATGTGATCCCGGGCATCGTTCCCATCCCTGCACGTGTCCCCAGGGCACATCCTCTTCCCCACAGGTGTCCCCAGGCTCTGTCCCATGTCCCCAAAGCCATGTTCCCTTCCCCACACATGTGCCCAAGCCCCTTTCCCATACGTGTTGCCAAGGCTCGTCCCACGTCCCCCAGGCTTCATCCTCCTTGCCCACACGTGTCCCCAGGCGCTGACCGTGCCCACACAGGTCCCCTGGGTCCCGCTCCCGGCCTCATCCCCTTCCCCACACGCGTGTCCCAGGCCTCGTCCTCCTTCCGCACGTGCCCCAGGCCCCGTCCCCTCCCCGGGCCCCCCGGGCCGGGCCCCGGCCCCGCTCCAGGCCGCGCCCCCCTCGCCAGGCCCTCCCGGCGGCCGGGGGCGCCGAGGCCGGTGCGGGCGGTGCCGGGGCCCTGGCCCGCGGCCTGCGCCCCCCGGCCGCGCCGCACAGGCAGCATCCGCGCGGCCTCCCGCCATGACAGCCCAGGTAGGCGCCCCCTCCCCCCGCCTGCCTTCCTCCACCCCCTCCTCCTCCTCCTCCCCCCGGAGGGAGATCCGCGGATCAAAGAAAAGATGCACAATGAGCGCGGGGTGGGCGCGGGCGCGAGCCCCGGCCTGCGGCGGCTGCCCGCGGCCCGGCCCCGGCAGCGCGGCCCGGCCCGGCGCGGAGCGGCGCGGGGGCGGCGGGGCGCGGGGCGCGCTACTCACCCGGGCTGGCCAGTGCGGGTACCCCTTCATCTTGGCGAACACCAGGTCCCCAGCCTTGTACTCTCGGGGCCGCGGACGAGCCATCGGGAGCCGCCGCGGGAGCCGCCGCGGGAGCCGCGTCCCCCCCCCCGCCCGCCCGCCCGCGGGGCAGCCGGGTCCGCCCCTGCGGGGTGCGACGCGGCCGGCAGCGGGGCCGGGCCGCGGGCGAGCGGCGCTCGGGCGGCAGCGGCGACGGGGAGCGCGCGGGCTGCGCGCGAGAGCGGCCGCGGGGGAGGGGGAGGCCCTGGACACAGCCCCGCAGCCCCCGCTGCCAGGGAGCCGGCTGCGGGCGGGGGCGGCCGGGGAGCCCTCACCCGCGGGCGGGCGGGCGCGGCGCTGCCCGCGGCCCCCCCGTGCGCGCTGCCTGCGCCGCCCGCTCCATCGCCGCGGCCGCGCGAAGATGGAGCCGGCGCCGCCGAATTGCTCCTCGGGCAGCGACCGAAAACAGCATCTTCTCCCCCCCCACCTCCTCCTCCAGCCCCCCCGCTCCCCGCGCGCCTCCCTCCCGCGCGCTCCTTCCTGTTATTTCCTAGGTACACAGATCGCTTTCTGGGAAAACAGGAGAGCAGCGCGCGCTGCCAGCCCGGCCTTGCCCGCCATGCGCGACATGGAGCCTCAAGCGCCCGACATGGAGGCGCAGGGAGCGCGGCCGCCCGGGCCCCGCAGAGCCCCCGGTGCTGCAGAGGCCTCACGCAGGGCCCGGGCTGCCGCAGCGGCGAGGCCTGCGCGGGACTGTGGGCTCCCCATGGCCACCCCGGCCTCCACAGCATCCAGCGCCACCAAAACCACTCGTGCCTCTCCGCAGTGGCCTGGGATCGTCCTCCATCCCGCACTGGGGATTGCCCGGGGACTGCCCAGGCCGGCAGGGTTCAACTCCCCATATATTGTGGGTTTTACCTCACTAGCATGACTGGCTACGTGACAGCAGTCAGAAACCAGTAGCTAATGGTGCTCAGTTTGCAACAACAGCGCCGGCAAGCTGGGACGCGAGCAGGGACATTTAGGACACTGTTTTCCCTAGGTCTGGTCACGGTGCAGCAGAGGTTTGGCCAACGCGGGACTCATCCCGTGGCCACGGCACGGCAGAGGAGGGACCGGAGCCACCGCGAGGGCAGGCGGCAGCCGAGGGCCCCGGCGCCTCGTCCAGCAGCGGCCGTTGGGCTGGAGCGGGGCCGGCGCCACAGCTACTGGTGGTGCCGAGGGACGTGGTGGTGGCACCTAAACGTGGCCGCTGGAGATACGTGACATGCTGGATTTCTGCCTCCTCTGCAAGGGGCAGCATTGCTGGTTGGTCACCAGCTCAGCTACCAAGGGCAGAGTAGCTATGGGGAAAAAACACCTATCGCGAGCTGAATAAAACCTTGGCCGCTGAGCCCGCGCGGAGCACAGGGCGGCTGCGAGCTCCTGGGCACCTCCATCGGCTCTGCTGCTGCCCCGGCACCTTCGCTACTGACATGTGGCCACCAGCTCACTTTCACTTTCACATCAGATAGGGTTTTCCATCCTTTTAACTCATTTTGCTTTAAATTCCCTTCAGAAAAACTTAATACAAAAATTCTGAGCATGGGGTTTGTGACCTCTGGTTTGACTCTGTCCAGGATAATGTTATTTGCTGTCTCTTATCTCCTCCTCTATTACGTCTCCAAACCAGCCTTGTCTCCACAATACTTAGCCAAGAGGTGGAGCTTTCCTCCTGTTTCCAAGTGTTTGCTTTGCATTTACAGGTTTTCCACATACAGCTTTCGAGTAACATTCTTGGTGACCTTAAATCAGAAAGGAGGAGTGTGTATTCCCATTTATCCCCAAAGGAAACTCTACAGTTTGAGCACACATACAGGCAGCCATACATTGCTAATGTAACAACAGCAACATTCAAACTGACCGGATCCTAAACTAAAACGCCTCCAAACGTCCCCATTTTTTACCAGTGTCCCAGCACAGAAAGCCACCTTAGCACAGTCTCTTAGTGTGCATAATGTTGTCAGCCATGCATAGCAGCATACAAATCCTGAGACCTTCTGCTCAGAGGCACTTCTGCTGTCACATATATTCTTTTTCCTTCTCTTCTGCTATTACTAGAAGGATTTAACTACCTCTTATACATAGAAAAGAAATGGGAGAGAGTTTCTCGTGCCCTGTCCCCTCAGGCGGGATGTTGTACTTGGCCGGCAGGGCGGTAGAGGTGAGTTGTAGCAGGGACACCGTGAGCCACACGGGCAGGTGGTTTCTGAGGTACCTGTTTTGAAGCCACCACACACCACTGCACTTTGCTTTTGCAAGAACTCCCAGGAAATAGTATTCTGAAGCTACTAAGAAGCTTTAGGCCAGTCCTGATTATCTCCCCCTCCACCTCTTTAATATCAGCAGAAAATATAGCAATAAACCTCCTTGAAATTTTTCATAGAAAAATAATTCAGTTGATTCAACAGAGTATGGCTTAATCCTTAATTTAAAAAGCATCTTCCAAAGCCATTAATTAAATTTTAAACATGCATAAGTTTTGCATGAAATATTCCATGATCACATTTTTGCACACACAAGTTGGGCATTTGTATGTGGACTGGCTTATCTGTGGACTACATTCATGCTGCTGTCTTGAGCTGGCCATTTTGTTAGATGTGTCTATATTTTATATATAAAAGTCACATAAATTACTACGTTTGGCTCCAAAATCCTGTCCCTGGCAGCCTTTTAATTGTTGCCCTCCCCACTTAAGTTCCTTTTGAGATTGAACTATACACCCACCATAGTACAACCTCTTGAATAATCAGTCTTGTGAGACACACTAAAAATATATATATATATATATAAATTACAATGTATCTATCTGTATCTGTAACTGATAAAATCGCCTTTGCTTCTGCATTTCCTTTTCCTGTGCAGAAAAATGTTTCAGAAATGATTAGGATGATTCATATTTTGCTTATGTCCACAATAAGTTAGTGCTTGTCTGTTAAATATTTCAATAGGACATAGTTCTGAGTCACAACTGAGCCATTCCCCTGTGCAAGCCAGGTCTGCGAGCCCTGTTGGCAATTACAGAAGTACCTTACATGGGGCAGAAAGAGGCCATGATGCTGTATGTCCATCCCAGCATGCCCATTAGGATGTTCTTAATTAGTGGAGATAAGATGCTCGCCAGGGGATCTCAAACCTTCTCTATAAGAAGCTTAGGAGAGAGAAGGGTGTGTGTATCATAGCTGCAGCAAGTTATATATACTCGGTTTCATGAATCTTCTTATGTTACGCACTAGAGCAATCTCCTAATCATATTAAATCAGACAATCTTTAAGGTGATTGCTTTACACGTTGCAGAGGTGTGAGCGCATATCCTGGAGGCAGAGGAGATTGTAGCACTTGAGTTAAAATTAACTTCCCGTGGGGCTGGGAGCTTTCCTTTACTAGCCAGGCACATTTGTACGGGACGGGCAGGGAATCAGCGAGCCCAGACTGCTGCTGCCAGCAGCTTCCCCCGCGCGCTGCGTCCCGGGCGCCTCGGCCAGCAGACACCTATAGCCACTGCCGCTTTGTGCCTTCCAGGTCGCACCTTTGTTTTCAGGTGCGTATATATGTCGAGTTTCAACCGTTAACATTATCCATGATGCCTGTGTGCCTAAAAGCTGAATCTCCCTTAGACATAAATAGGTTCCAGTCATTTCTGAGAATTAAAGTAGAAGAAATAAAATGATGAAACTGACAGGTGCCTTTCATTATCCTGTGAAAATCCATGTAAGTGTAGCCAAGTTGCAAGGGGCTGAGAAGCATTCCTGCACAGGCAACAGAGGTTTGGTAAAGCCGTCTCAGATGTTCTGTCTGGACTAAACATGCTCTAGGCTAAGGCGGATTTGGCTGAGCTCGTGCCTGGAGATCCCTGGGAAGCAGCGCTCACGAGAGGAAGAAACGGCCGTTCCCCCCCCAGCATCCGGACCGTATTGCGGGGCCAAAGGGTCAGACCTCAGCCCAGACACTGCGGAAAAGCTGCAAGGGAGGGAAAGGCTGGGAAGGGCACGAGAAGAGCCAAAAGGGATGAGGAGATAGAGGAAAAAGTGGCCACAAGTATAAGATCACAGAGTCTTGAGACTGCCTTATAATACACCAGGGAAAGCCATACGTTATCTAATAAACTTCAGTGTCTAAATACATCTCATTCTCTTAATTTCGCCATACAAAGCCTAATGGTGCGCTACTGTGCTGCCAGGTAACGTGAGCTCAGATCAAAGCTTGGAGAATGTGCTCAAAGGTATCAGTCTTCCTAGGACCTGTTAGAGTCTCTAAGTAATGCCCAAACTTTGCCATGGAGGAAATAAAACCAAACCCTAGTAAAGATTGTGTCACAAGCCTCCCAAGAAGAGAGCAGAATGCAAGTTGCACCAGCAAGCTTACCCCAAGCGTTTCCCAACTTCTGGCTCCTCAACTTTACACCTTTACTCCTCCTTGGATTTTTCTCTTTTGGCCCATAAGGGTCTTTAGAAACCAATTGTTGAGGGGCACACATCAAAATTTAGTACTTTCCGTTACCAAGGATTAAACATAATTATCCGTGGTTTTGTAGGACAGGAGTAGCACATTCTTCATTCACTTTGTCGTTCCCATCGTTTTAACTGCTTGGTAGAGATATCGTTCATTACAATAAAACTAATGCCTTCTCATCTGTATTTGATATACTAATCTATAAAATGCCTCTTAAAATCACTAGGTGACAAACTAATATCTAAAGTTATAAAGTCATAATGCCTAGGATAGAAAACCTGCAACAGACATTTCTTTTCTGGAGAAATATTTAAAATGTGTCACCTAAAGCCTCAGAAATTTATTGGGTGAGAAATATGTTGAGAGTTGACAGGCACAATAAATTTAGTGCCAGATTCATGACACTTACCCCATCATAGTTTCCCCTCATAAATACTGGGGGAAAGGATTTCTCTCACATGCCCTCTGGTGCATTCATCAAAGTGCCTTTTGGAATGTGACTTAGTGAATAATTACATCCCGACATGGACAGCAGAACATATTTATTTAAGGAGCTTTGTAACTTCACTTTTATGTCATCTGAATGACAGTGCCAGAAGCTGGGAAACAAAGAAATAATGTGATTAGCATGCAGAGACTGTGACTGTTTTGTACCATAAAACTCTGAGCAAGAGTAGCAAGAGTGGCTCGATGCTTGATTCTGTCTATTGATCTGGAATTCACGGCTCCACAACCTACATTCTGAATCTCATCTGTCGTGATGCAGAGTGGTGCTGAGGTGCTATCACAGTAGAAACACTGAATCAATAATAGTCAATAATTCAGACAGGTGTTTCTTCCTGGATACCTTCCTATCAGCATGAACTGAACAGAACCTGAAGTGAAGAACCAGGGTGTCATCCTGACCCTGACAAAGGCAATAGAAAAACTCTCAGTGTTTTTCCCATGATGTCACCTCTCAAACCTTCTTCACACCCTCATTCTCTATTCCCATGGTCAACATTACCAACCTGTCCATGACTCAGATCTATAAAACGGGTCTTACCCATTGCTCCCTCCTCTCTTCCTTAAGGCCATATCCAGATCTTGCGATGCCTTTTTTGTTTGGTTGGTTTTGGTGCAGGTACTGTTCTCTGCGTGTCACTACTACATATTCTTTCCTGGCTTCCCCCATCCTCACCAGCTTTCTCTCCCTCGAGGAGCTGCAGGGCGAAGGAAGCCACCATGGGCCAGGCTGCAGCAGGTGATTTTTCTCTCACCTTTTCCAGGGGGCGAGCGGAGGCCAGGAGGGAGCGAAGCCGCCGAGCCCACGGTGCGCGTGGCCGCCGGCCTGCAAGGTGGGCTCGCTGCAGCGGCCCACAGAGCGCCCCACGCAGCGCCAGGCCTCGCTCCAGCCGGCTCCCATGAGAACTCCTCAAAAAACACATTTCTTCACACATTCCTCATACCCACTACCTCCAGATCATGTTTCGGGCAATGGCCTGCGAGGCTGTCCCGTCCTACTTACATCTGGTCATATGGCAGCCACATGTCCAATTTTTCTCCGTCAGCCGTGTCAGACCTAATATCCTACTCACCTATTTGTCTCCCAGAGATTCGCTGCCTACGCTCCCTGCTCGGGACATCTCCTGTGCACGCCGCTCTCAAGACTCACAACCTCCTTATCTTTTGGATTCCTTCCCCAAACTCCATGGCCCGCGGGCCCGAAGGACAGCGGATTCGGTACTGCACCTCCCCAAGGGAGGGTAGCACAGGAATGCCGACCCGGAGCACGAGCGCGGGGAGGGTGAGAAGTAGAGGTCACAGATAGCTTGTGGGCAAGAGAGAGACTTAGTGCGCCCAATAGCAATTAAAATTGCAACTTGTAATTAATACATCTTTGCCTGGCCTTTCACTGATCAGTGAACTGATACACTGTACAGTGTATCCTTCTCCTCATGGCGTTACTTGGTTTTCCTTCACATTGCACTCTTCAAAGCAGGCGTGGTTTTCTTTTTTCTGAGTTTGGTAAGTTATATGTTTATAAATAATAAATAGAATAATAATAAATCACGACTACTCCACTCACAAGCAAAGAACCAATATGCACTACACCTCTTACAAGTCAAAGGGCCCATTATCTGCTGCTGTTTATGCCAATTTATTTACTCTGGATAAAATGAAGTTGCTCCTGATTTGTATCACAGATATGTATATTTGTATCAATTTGAGAAATTCAGTTGCTAAAATGTAAAAGCTTCATAAGTTACAAAAATAATAGAAATGTTACTAAATAATAAATACATTTCCCAATAGATTTACAGAAAAAATCTTATAAGCACAAAAGGCAGATATTTCTAGAGAAATGTCAATATTGCACTTTAATTAGAATGCAATCACCTGGTAAGGAAATGTCTTGCTTTTGGCCACTTGCTTATTTTCTTCTTTAGCTTTCAATTACGGCTACGTGGATGCTATTTTGTGGAGCATAAATACTAGTTCAAACCTTCCCAGAGTAGTTCAGAGAGCTACAGTGTTTCAGAATAAACAGAAAATGACCCCCATCTTCACTGCACAGCAGCAAGGGGCCTACTACACTGCTGGAAGACACGCATGAAATATTTAGGCTGGTTAGTATTAGGAGAGTCAAAGAGAATATTATGAGATGAAGCATCCAAACAGAATTGGCAATGATAGCCTCATAATGGACAGGTATTTACAGGCTGTTTCTCCCTTTGGACCTGATGCTCCTGCCTTACCCAGGCAAAGCTCCCTCCGGATTGCTCAAAGGAGACGTTGTCTGTGCAGATGCGAGCAGGGGCTCAGGGACTCAACGCAACCCCAGCTCTGCTGCCCTGTTGTGTTAACTGCATTGCGTTAATTGGTGGCACCGCAGCCTCCTGCAGCATCTTCACGGGGCTGGAGAGCTTTAAGCCCTGGGGACACGGTGGCTTGGTGAAGAAAAGCCAGGCTGCGGGTGGCAGGGAGAGGCCGCTCCAAGGCTCCCCCCACTTTTGGTGACCTGGGAAGCGCTGGGTGCCGGATAACACTGCAGCAGCAGAGAGGTGAGGAGCGGTGCCCCTCTTTGGCACCGCAGCCCTGCGCTTACCCGAGTTGCCCTGCAAGCCTCACGGGAGCAGAGCGCGGGGCTGCTCGAGCTCCACATCTCCACGGTGTGCGGCACCCCGACGGAGCGGAAAAGCCGCTTCCCTTGCATGCACGGAGGGCTAAGGCTGAGGCAACAACTGCCTGTTCCACGTGCACAAGGAATTCAACAGGCTGTGACCGGCTTCCCTGCACTGAGCCCTCCTCCGCCTGGCCTCCAGGACACTTGCCACCCTGCCCGCAAACTAAGGGACCTGTGTGGGGACGTCACATCCACCAGAGCACAGCAGGATTCCCATCAGTGCAAGAGTTCTACCTGGATACTAGCAGCATCTGCTAACAAGGGGTATGAACATGTGTGGCTCAGGCAATAACACCAACCCAGGAAAGTGGGTTACTCTGGCACTGAGCACATGAGCTTCTTTCATTAGGACTGGCTACTGTGCAGAGCTGCTGCAGTTGAAATTGAGTTGGTGCAATTAATGTGTTTTTTGTTTGTTTGATTTTGTATCTACAAATCTAAATGATCAGGTGAAAGACAATTCTGTTTTGTTTTCATTTTCTAGAGTTAATAAAGTGACAAAGCAAACATGGATTAAAGTAAAGAATTTTCTCCTCAGCAAATACGCAATTTACAATAATTGTAATGCAATAATTGGCTTTGCAGAAAAGGTCAATGGACCAAAAGCTCTTGGTGCAGCTTCGCTGACACCAGTACAGGGAATAATTTGGCTCTGTGCACCCAGTCCTCGATGGCACAAAGCAGTGACAGGAAATACATTCATGCAAGCCTGCTGAGTGTGTAACTTCATTAATTTTGACTGCCTGCTTGCAAGACCAGCGAGATGCTCTAATTGAGTTCTCCAGACAGAAATCCAGTCTTACAAACTCTACTTACAGACTATTAATGAAAAACTAGAAGATTAAACGTTGCTTCAACTGCATACACATATCATGTAGAACTGTATCAGTGAAGCACACACGTACAGAGCAGATGTAAAATTAGAGACATCAGGAATACATTACACTGCCCATTCCTTTATTTCACTGAATTATGAACTCATTC
The DNA here is from genome assembly GCF_059628265.1 of Tinamus guttatus. Taxonomy (NCBI): domain Eukaryota; kingdom Metazoa; phylum Chordata; class Aves; order Tinamiformes; family Tinamidae; genus Tinamus; species Tinamus guttatus. The sequence goes on along the minus strand of NW_028288538.1, from coordinate 9,382,393 downwards.
CCTCTCGCACATGCACGCACATGATAATGAACCTACTGCTTCTTACTGATCCTGGGAATCCTTGACGGGCCGGGCGGAGGTCCAAGGAGCTGTCTCATCAGTAGATCACTCTGCCATATGTTTGCCTTTTCTATGCTAACATTTGCCAGGAAATCTATCACCGTCAATGCAGCACCATCATGTGACATGATAATAAAAATGTTTACGCGCAGTCGCTTGTAGCAGTTTGCAGAGGGAAGCATTAGCAGGAGCAGGGACGCTGCAGCACCTTCTAACTACCTTGCTTTTTTGGTCACAGCTTAGATAGTCTCAGCTTCTTTCTTTATCCCTAACCCCTCCAGTTTGCATAAGGACAAGCGCTCCATTTCATCCTCAACATTTAAGGGAAGCTCCCTACAAGCTCTTTTATTTGGTAGAAAAAGTTATTTGTAAGTCACCAACAGCTTGTGCTTTAAGCCCTTAAAAATGAGAGCTCTGAATACCAAATACGGGAATGCCGGTCACTTCCAGGTGTTCCCAAGGCTGCTGTCCCCAGTGCAGCACGCTCGGCTCCGGTGGAAGCCAGACAGGCACATGACTGTGTTACTGCTGTAACTGATGGGGATCCAAGCACTGTCAGGTTGCTCTGAAGGACCAGATCTTTATTATTATTATCTATCCCTTTACTGACTGAATCATGCTACTGCCCCACATAACAAAAACCTAAAAAATAAATGACTGGATAAAATGAATGTAGAGGTAGAGGCACCTCCACAAGCTGAAGTTTTTGCTTGGCAAGACTGAGGGCCTCTTCTCTCATCCTTGTGTCACCACATGGACCCAATGCGCCTGTACAATGTCAATAAGCTCAATCTCTGCTGTGCTCAGTGAATTCTTCCCTTTTGGGGCTAAAAGCTCTGCTAGGTTGCATCTCTGTTTTAAAATGAGAATTTATTCAAAGTTTGTTAAGCTTGGGGATGAATTTTTTTTTTTTGTTAGCATCATTTTTTCGTCTAGGAGATGTCAATATGTTAGGAAAACCATGATTTCACATCTATTCTGTAAAAATCACAAAATTATGTCCTATACTACTGCACATATGTATGCACTTCTGACACACAGCTCTTCTCTTTAGCTAGACAGCTTTTATTCTAAGTTTTGGTGGGTTTTGCTCCAGAAGACAGGGAGGCCCCTTTGGGGGCTCCCGTACTGTTTAAGGATCCCACTGGGCCGCTTCAGTGTGAAAGTAAAAACAGATGACAATGAGGAAAGGGCTTCTTGCTTGCCAAAACCTCTACAATTCCAAAATTTATCCATACATTTTTTTCTTATCCATTTTTGTGATTGATTATAACTTAAAAATGCTTTTAACCTGGCCTCCAAAGCAGACTTTCCAAAGATTCTATTTCTCTGTTGTACTTCTAACCCTCTTGCTTCTCAGGCAAGGTTAGGTTCCTTTTGCACTTTCTCTAGAATTAACCTGTTTGCACAAATGTATGTACCATAACTCCTGTTTTCCCTACCTGTCATGCACAGCTTTTGGATTGTAAAACTACTAAGAAGAACAACTGGGTATTTTAAAGCATTTGATAGGCCAGACTTTGCTTTCAGCTGCTATCTGGGCGCAGTCCTGTGCCAAGTGCTCTGGGTGACCCTGCATGTGCAGGGGGCTTGGACTAGATGACCTCTAGATGTCCCTTCCAACCTTAAGGATTCTCTGATGTCAGTTACTTCATCAGGGTTGAGCACAGTACACCTTTGTCCACGGTTTGATGTTCTGTGAAATAATGAAGCCAGTTTGCAGGTTTGCACCAATGGGCCCAACCTGGCCATACATTTCTTTATGAACATTGCTTGTCCTGCCAGTTTCTACTGCAAACTGTACGCACATATTTTCTTTTGGATCACTAGACCCTTTAGAATATTTCTTAGGGTGACACAGGAGAAAAGCAGTCCTAATGCCTCCTCTGCATGCCGCCTTCTTGTTCTACATTAAAATGACCACCAGAGTGCTTAAGTAATCTAAAATGTCAGCACAGACCGTCATGCTCCCTGGGATAAGCAATATCACACGCTAAGTGCGTGCACAGTGCTAGGAAATGTTACAACAGGGTGCACAGGAGAATCAGAAACCGCCTTCATTCCATGCAGGCCTAGCACCTAGCCCCGTGCAGCCTTATCTGGGACAAACATTTGTTGCAAAAACATGAAACGCCCAGATTGTAAAAACATTCTCCTTCTGGAAAAGCTGATGTGCATTGCAGGTGCAGCATGATAGCAAAGGTTATCACAATGCTAATTTCATTTATAACCAGTAATAAAGTAAAATATATTTTATTTGTTTGGACATATGTATAAATGTGGCCATGTAATTTAAATAAACTAAGGGCATATTTACCACAGAAAAAATGCTGCTGCTACTATAGGCCAACAGAGTCAAACTTTTTTTTTTTTTTTTTTTTTTTTTAAGGAAGGAAGTTTCTGAGATGGAACCTCTGCCTCTTAAATATTGCTGAGGTGAATACAGCTAAGGCCAAAGAGCCCAGAAATTCCAAAGATGTCTAGGATTGGTGTGAGAAGGGACTTGTCTAAGGGATGCAAACACATTCAAATTAGAAGAGGCAAAACATGGAAGAGAGACAACTTCACATAAGAGGAAGCAGAATATGAAAACTCACTGAAAAGGAATTTTGAACAAGCAGTTACGTATAGCGGCTGAAGTGCTGGGTGAAAATGCTATAGGCCAAGGTTATCTGAATTCTTTAATCAAAAACTCTGGGACTGTGGAACTCTGTATATTCTTTCAAGCAAAGTGAAGTGTGTGAACTGAACTAGTCCACGAGTGACCAACATTAGCTGTGTGGGATGACAGGAGCTAGAATGTTTCTGTATGAAAATTAGCTGAAAAGACATTAGCAGATAGAACTGTAAAATACTACAAAACAAGGACTTCTAAATTAGGCTTCAGCATAAACCAAGAGGTTTGGCAATATCTTCCAAGAAAAATGTGAAGTTCACTAAAAGGTTAAGCTTAAAGGTTACCATCCCAACCCCTCCAAGCAGTCTGGCAGACTCCGATCACACTGAACACTTTCCTGCCCGCCCGTGCGCTCCTGGCCACCAGCTACGCTCTGCTTAGGTCAACCCAGGGAAAGCTGCTGCCACAGGACGGAGACGCAGTGATAGGACGTCACCTACCAGACATGTGCATTACGTAGCTGGTGGAGATGCACTGCGCACAATCCATACCTTGAAGTCTGGAGAAATCTTTTCATTGACTAATGACCTATGCATAAGGACTCTTCTACAGCATAACTTAGTCCAGTATTAACTGGTGCTCTGTAACTTGAGTACCATTCTAGACCACTGGACTCACTAACTGATCAGCTTCCAAGAGTTCAGATGCCTCCAGACACATTGTATTTGTCCAACAACAAATACACTGGGTTATCTCCTGGATTTGAGGAGAAAACAACAGCATGAGCTACGGTTTTTCTGAGAATCCATCGTTCATTTTTGAGCTTGAATTCTGTTGTCAGGAGGCAAACCTGGGACCCTTTGGCGTTATGCCTGACGGACCCTAAATGAATCTCAGGAGCTTTGAGCAGCAGCTACTGCTGCTGTCCCCCAGCAGAACCTGTTTCCTTTCTGAAACAGGGAGCAGTCTGAAAACTCATGTTCCTGACACCTACTCCATTTTGCAACCTAACGGGAAAAGCCATTGGGTGAAATCCTGCTTTAAGTGTATACAGCCTGCCTTCACAGGAGAAACTCGCAGCATGCTGCTTGCTACATCTGCACACCCGAAAACACTGCAAATATTACTAAATCAATCAGGAAGCTTCTGCAGGACAGACCAGCACTGGGAGGGCAGCTGCAACATTTTGCTGGTCACTTATCGATGCAGGTAGCGGTGCTGATGCAGCCTGGGCACTGCTGCTCTGCCCTGCTGCCCTTGCCAGCTAAACCTGCTTGGCAGGACTTTCTCTTATCCCTCCTAAACTTGCCCCTAGGGTCACCTGCATTAGCCAAACGCGCATCTCTGGCATGTGCACTGGGCAAAGCCCTGGTCATGCTGCTGTGACACTGCTGGATCTGCCTGCTTTGGCCAGGGGCAGTCCAAGCGCTGCCCCTGCCGTACTCTGGTCCAGATCAGGTGCATCCCTCAAGAGAACCACTGACCCTCGCAGGAATGGAGAGAAAGGCCCCACGAAGGCTGCCTCCACTGCCCTTGTTGTAGCCCTTGCTCGGCCTTCCCCCCAGGAGAGTTCTCCAAGCTCCGTTCCGCCCGTCAGCAGAAATTGGAATTTTCCTGAAGTTCCGAGCTGCTTCCAGCAGAGGTCTCTGCCCACTGCTGATTGGAGCTCGTCCGCGGCGGGTGCACAGCCAGGACCAGGAATCCCAATAAATCCCTCAATGGGGTTAAGAAACCAGGATTTCAGGAATGTGAGCGTCTACCTCAAAATCATCATCTGTTTTACAGAGTTATAATACCCATGTATTACATACCCAGAGGTTTCCTTGTGTGCGATATTTCAAATTACTTTGTTGAGGTTTGTACAGCAGATGTAGCCTATCTGTGAAAACCAACATGTTTCAAAAAATCCAAGAATTAAGAGCCCTTCATGATTCGATACATCAGAGAATGACTAAGCTGTAAATATCACACTTCTGGATGCAAACCAGACAAGTTCACTTCAAGGGGAGAAAATAAACTTTCTTCTCAAAGTGTAGCATGATCTCTAACTTGAGAGATAACTGCAATCAAGGGCGACCGCTTCAACAGACGTTTGGATTTCCGGCTGCAATTTCTCTGCTTCTCATTCAGCTCTAATACAAATTTAAGTTTGTATTAGATGAGAAAATTACTATTTTTAAAAGTTATATGTCTGATTATGAGAAAGTTATTTATTTTTATGTCTACCTTTGCCTCTATTCAATTTTATTTACTCATCTACTTCAATCAGGGTGTGGGATGCACTCATAAAATGCAAGGTGCTAAAATAAGGAGTAGACACTGATTTCCTTAGGTCTGCTCTCTCATTGTTCGGTGCAGCACCCCAATTTACCAGGAAACACCAAGAAGTCTCCGAGTGGCTCTTCTGAGGCTCAGTCAGTGTCCCCGGGGTGGGCGCGATCCCTCCCGGCACCTCGGGAAGGGCTTCACCCTCCCCGTTGGCAGGCGTTTGGCACGCACGTTTTGTTATGCCAGGAAATGCTGTGACGCGAGTGTCTTGCAGCAGAATCACTGGGATCTCCCCAGCGGGCAGCTCATTGCGACACCCCTGTACGTGTTAATGCTGAGATAATTGTGGCACGGCGACAAGCTACCATAAAGGGTTGCTCACCTTGAACACTCAAAGAGCCTTTCCCGGAGCTGCCTTTGAAGTGTGATGTGCAAGGTGCATATTCCCTTCCCTTCATGTCCGGACTTCCAAAATTCATGGTTCCATATTTCAAGCAGTAACAAGGCCAGTGACCAATGCAGCACATCTGTGCTGCCACCAGCTGCTGAAAAGCAAATGTTGTTGGACAAATACAAGAGCAGAGCAACTGCAAGGCCTTTCCCTGCTAGTCTCGGGAGGTGATTCTCAACAGCGGGTTTTGTGGGTAATGCCTGAAGAATCACAAACTCATCTCAATCTTGGATTGTAAAATCTAGCATTATTAGATAACAATTTTACATGCATTTTGACATAAAAAGAAACTCAAATTCCTTCTCAAACACTGACTTCACTTCCATGGAGTACGACAAGTTGGGGTATTCAGACTGTAGCGGAAACTGATCATTTAATACCCAGAGAGCAATATCAAAGCCAAATTCAACCTTAAAACACAGCAGGCAACAAGTTGCCAAATGAGAAAAAGGTCTATGCTATTTCTGACGGGCAGAACAAGATCTAACAACTTGCAGCTACACCAGGCTAACCATTTTGGAGTTAAGGTAGCATCACCTGGATGTGCTCACAGGCCATATTCCAACAGTGTTGTAATTTTTTCTTCAGTTTTGAGTCAATTCTTCCAATTTATACACATCTAGCAGAAGATGCAAATATTAAACTAAAAGACTGATAACATGCTCACTTCCTCAGGGTCCTCCTCTTAACTACAGCAAGCCTTTGGGAACAAGGTGAAGGAGAGGAACTGCTTGTGCTTGAGCACAAGGAATTTTAATCGAACAGGAAAAAGTTCCACTGTGCCTCAAAGCTGAATGTTTTAGTCAAGTCAATGCCTAGACCTGTCTTCTGCTTATAATTCACCACCAAACAGAAGCCCCTTGGTACTCCAGTAGATATTCCTGCGGTCCTTTGAAAAAGTTGCTCACAACTCGGTAGTTCTTTGATTTGAAAACGCTGGGTACAATTTGATTCATGATTCACTTGCTATTTCCCAGCAAGTACCTGCACTCCAGCTAAGCTGATCTTTGTTCTGCCAGTATTGCCTCTGATTTAGGATGGCATGTTAACTTTCTGGGGAACTCAATCCAATCTCTCCTGCTATCACACATTTAAGATGAAGAAATGTACATTTAAGCATGAAGAAATGAAGGATACTGTGATAACAGGGAGACAAGAGACCCATGTAACCACTGTATATAAGGGTTTATTTCCAGTTCTTACTTTTCTGGTAGCTGCTTTCTTTGCACACGATGGCTGTGAGTGTGGATTACAACGTAGAGAAAATTCCCCCCACTTCTACTCTGCCAGGTGATCACTGAAACACTGAATAGTCCCAAAGTATCTTGTAACTGAAAGAGACCCTGGAAGAGGCTGCAAGGGAGCCAGGATTGCCCAGGAAAGATTTAATTTCATCTTCAGGATCTCTGAAAATTATCCAAACATGATAACAACATCAGAGGCTACTTCTGAAACAGACTATCCTTCTTTTTCTCTAAAACAAAGGACACCAATATTATCCTTTATCCCAGGAATGACAAGATGGCTTCATTAACACCTCCAAAGCTCTGTTGCTACTACACAAGTATCACTGATGCTAAACATTTAGTATAATAACTCATAATATTCCTCCTTTTTTTTTCTTACTTTTCCATAAATGTCCTTTGTTATCCTCAAATGTATCTACAAGCCAAGACCTTGAGATCACAATCATTCAGGAAGTTCACATTTGGAAGAAACCCAAGGAAGTGCAAGGCAAATGAACTTGGGTTACAAGTTCAAAGGCATAGCTGCCATGCTTTGCAACTGAAGAAACTCAGTCTGTTCAACTTAGAGCTCACCAGAATATCACAGATTAAATGTCTGTCTTGACCTCAACAACATAGATTTTAATCCATATGACGGATGTCAAATAAAGAAAAGATGAACAATAGAGAAAAGGGAAAAACAAATCTGTAAAAGGGAGGTACAAGAACACAGGAAGCAAAAAAGCCCGAAACCCAAGAACAACAAAACCTCCTAAAACCATCAACTCTCTAGACGCACTGGCCCTGTTTTGTGTCAGAAAACGGCTCACACATTCACTCTGTATGAAAGCAGCAGAGGGCTGGAGGAACTTGCTGTCTTGGTTAGGTCCTGAGTACAATTTCTTTCTTTGTGCTCAGAAACTTAAGTACTATCAGGAGCTCCAGCTACTTTCCAGGAATGAAAATGGGCAAGAACAGAGCCATGAAACTAACAAAAAGTGATGAATCGTCCAACCTTTATTTATTTTGGGGGGGCATGTTTTCTTGCAGAGGAATTCTAGGAGAGCTGCTCAGAAGCATCCTACCACACATCTTCCCCCAACATCTTGCCTGCTGCTTTACATCTGCTGTACCAAAACATTTAAAGCTATCCTATTGAGAAAGTTTGCCACTGGCCAGGAAAAAATGAATTAAATATGTTGACTTCAGCAGAGACAACAATCTGGGAATAAGAGAAAGCAAAAGTGCAAAAATTATACAGAATCTCCACTTTTAAACTTGGAATGTGATCCATAGTCTAAAATTGCATGCACAGAAAAGAGTGTTCAACAACAGAAAAACATCACTGAGCAGTGTGGACAAAGTAATGAAAAAATCTAATTATTCACCCAGTTTTTGGAGCTCTGCACAAAGAAGTCTTTACAATATTTCAATATGTGCAAGAAAAAAGAACTTATATGTATTATGTCAGTGAGAGATTCAGCAAAACCTTACTATCACTTATCTGTTTCAAAGCACTGAGTTGAGAGCTGAGTTACCTGCAGATGTGAATTTAAGACTTTCAACAGATTAGATAGTATCATCCCAACAGCTCCCAACGATTTCATGCATGATGAAGCTGCACAGGTAGTACTATGTTTTAAAAACACACTTCTGCTATATACAGAGCGCTACTCAAAGTTAGTACTTTGAAAATGACAGTCACCTTTTCCCTGCAAAAGGCTTTAAGGAAGCATATGCATGTAGGAAGACATGATATCACCGATCACGTAACGGTGTAGGGCAGTTTTTGAGCAAGGACCTCTGGGATCAAGAAGAGGTTGCAACAGTAGGCCCGTTTGTCTCACTGTAAACAACAGACCAAACCCAAACATTACCAGCTCTTAAAATTATAACATTTCAGGGTCGATGGGAGAACATAATGGCAAATGTCTGAGTGTTCCCAAACCAAATCCATTGTGATATACCAATGACACTACCTCCTCTACGCTTCAGTCCTTTTCTCCCTTTCCCAATTCCTACTTAGCATTAGACTGTGTAAGAGTTCTCAGGATTCAGAATAACACCACATTTATTTTTCCTTTGTTTCATCAAATTATGTCTGAAGTTTTGCATTGGGGCAGAGGCCATATAGCTGCTAAACAGAATGGTGGACCCTGGGTTAGCAAAATAGGACAAAAAAGGGAATCACTGTTACTTAAGAAAAAACAGAACCAGCCTAACTGTAACACATATATTTTGACAGATTTTGAGCCATGCAGCCTGCATCTAAAATAACCCTGGGCACATGCCCTGGGAGCCTAGTCTTCGGGTTTGAGTCCTTAAGGCAAAAGAGGCTGGTTCAGTCTCACACCAGGACAGATGCTGGGTCACACATCCGGATCCAAAAATGTGGCACTTCTATAAAGCACATACCTGTCTTGAATATCCAACTACTTGCAGTGATTTTTTCCACACAGCAACATTCTCCTGTTACGTGGCAGCACGTAATTATTTCAGACAAGCACAAGAAGAACAAACAAAACATTCAGTTCCACTTGTGACCCAGTCTCGGCCCTGTGACTTTCAGAGAGCAGAAGGCCAAAACACCAGGGAGCTCTCTCATTCCAATATATGTTTTACTTGAAGGTATTTTCTGTACACAGAATTAAACATTTTTATCTTTATTTGAAATGCCTTGAGACTCTCCTTTGATGTTAGGTCAGGAAAGGGATACCTGCCTCACTGTTCACAGAATTTGTGTGATTTGGGGTATTTTCAAAGGCACTCTATTGGTTTTCTACTTGCATCCATGTTATAGACTTTTTTTTTGCACAAGATAAATACATTTAGATTAGCACTGGGAATCTTTCACTATGAAGATAAACTGAAAACACAAGAGGAAATATCTGAGATCAGAAAGATATTTTCTCCCCTTCTGCAAAAGCAACCCCACTTCATGAGGTATTCTCTACTTCAGGAGCAGGATGCCAAGCAGGGTGATACGTCTGGTTAAATTATGTCCTGCAGAGATTTCTGGGACACATTGCCCTCACTTTAGTTTGAAGGAATCTTTGTGGTATTTACATTAGACAGTGCAAAAGTTGTTGATGTAATGTCACGATGGTGGTCTTCTACCCTTATCCAGCGTTTAATTAATGTGATGAAAAACACAGCTTTTCAAAGAACTTTGGCATGTTCTTATAGAAGGCCACGCAGGCTTCTTGGGTTTGCAGCACATATCTGAATGCAGATACGCATGCCTGATTTCCCCTGAGTGCTGTGTGAACAGTTATTATTACTGACCTGGAAATTATTCTACCTTCCTTGTTTGACTATTGTTTTTGTCTGGGCTACATGCATCCCTGAAACCAGATGTGCAGCACCAATCTATTTCCACTGCTTAACATTATCACGTGCATTTATCATCTTGAAACTGTTCAGTTTGAAGCAGTAGTAGATTAGTTTGTGCTGTACATCTTATGATCTTAACTTCTGACTGTGACCAACAGACCTCATAATACAAAATACAGCTTATTTTAAGAGATCCACATTCCCCTAGGCATCACCAGGCATATTACTGCTATGAACATCTTGAAACAAAACAAAATATAGATTTTACTTATCTGTAAGGATACCTGCATAGATTTCACAGACATTTACCATATGGTGAAAGCAGGATCACCTCCAATCGTAGTAATGAATAGCCTGATCTGGCCAGTTCTAATTCCCTCCAGAAGAGTGCAGCAATATATATACATATGTTCAACATTTCCTTGCAGAATGCAGGACTCAAAATGACCAGCAACATCATCCATTCTCTGCAATAATAGCCTGATGTGTAAAACAAAATAAACACCAGTTTAGCAACAATTGATTTCTTTCAATCACAGAGAAGGGTAATAGAAAGGGGATGGGAGCTGACATCAAACACCAGCTTTTGCTCTTTAATTTTGAGAGCAGTGTAATTTTCTTTTTATTACTGCTTTGCTTTAAACAAAGAGTGGTGATTTGGAAGTGAAAGCTTATGAGCCCTGAAGATTAAAAAAAATAGGGAGCTAAAGATGGGAAAACATAGACATCCCAAAAGCCACCTCATCCCCTGTGGGTTGCCCTGCCCCTCCCGGCTGGGGGTGCACGAAGAGGACACGCGGCCCCTGCTAACAGCGCTGGCCGCGGCGCAGGGCGAGCACGGCCGCGCGCAGCCCCGCGCAAAGGCAGCGGCTGGTTTTCTCCATGTAGCTGAGCTGCACGTGCGGAGCGAGCAGAAAGCTCCCATTTTTTGCCCCCGACAAATCTTGCAAAGATCTGGGTAAGAGACTGCTTTCTGACTGTCCCCTTACAACATTTTGTTTTTGTTATATCATGACAGAGTAGAGGAAAAAGAAGAGGGAAAGGGGCCTTGCTCTCAAAAGCGAGAGGAAAAAGAGCAAGTCGGAGGAGACAGCACTTATCCCTTTCGTCTTTGGCATCCAGAGCTGGCTCCAGTCCTGCTTCATCTCCTGCCGCATCACCGCCCGCTCCCAGGTTTCCCTCCGTTCAGTTACCACCATTTTCTTCAAAGCTTCCCTCCCCCTGTGCCACAAACGCTCAAGAAGAAATCCCTCATAAAAGAGCCTCTCACACTGCTGACAACAGCAGCCAAGTACCAGATCCCACCCTCACGGGGACATCTGTGCCAGGCACTCCTTCACCTTCCTGCCTAGGCTGCCTTGTGTGTTACAGCCCCAGCTTCACCTGTGGCTGCTGCTGCTCTTATTCATTCTGGTGTTTCTGGGGGTTAAAGAAATCCTTTCTGAAAAGCAGCAGGGAGGCCAAGCACACGGACGCAGTGGGGGATGCAGGCCGCGCAGGGGCCCATTTCACTATGTCCACACGTTTTCCTGCGTGTGCCCAGAGCTGCTCCCAGCCTGTGGGACACCGGGGCAGAGCGGCAGCTCCGCAGTGTCACTCTCTGCAGGAGACAAGTGCTTGTTTCACAGCTACCGAGAAGCCCGCGCTAGCACGCGCACGGCAGCGCGAGGCAGGCCGCTATCTGGAGGGGGTTTATCTGAGCTGCTGCAGCCCGAGGTGCCTGCTTGTACCTCTCACTTGCACATGGCCTCTCAGCGCTCAGGAATCCACCGTACGGTTTATATCATCCCACACAGAGGTGCAGATGTCTGCTTCCCAGAGCAGCAATAACGCGTCTCCTCTCAGGTTATGCTGTTTTCCTAGCGTCTCCTCTGCAGTCGCTCCGACTGCTCCCGGTTCTCTCATCTCTCCAAGCCGAACACTCACCAGTTTTGTTCTCTTGGAGAATTTTTGGCTGGAGACTGTTTGAACATGATAAGATATAACTGTCCAGGTTGAACTGGCCTAAGCTGGCACAGCTCACCCAGAGTTGTTGCCTAACATCTATGCAGCATCGGTCTCGCACTATCTTACCAGCGGAGGATTGCAAAACACTTTTCATAGAACTGTTGCCACAGTGGCCATATAGAAACACAGTTTTAAACTAGTAGAAATTATTAAAACTCTCCTGCTCTATCAGAAGTGCAATACTTTAATCTGCTTCAGTAAGGTAGCAATTACAAGCTGGTAGGAGCTGTCTACAACCTCATACACCAGCAACCCCCCAACCCTGACTCCAGTGTTATCTGCTGTTGTACTGAACTCACTGTAGTCACTCCCAATTTATACTGTCATAAACAAGAGTTGAATTACGTTTAACACAAATAAGCAGCCCTATGTATATGCAGCTGTACTATGTACTGATCTGTGTGTGCACATTATCTATGCAGAGTACATAAATATACCACCATTCCTATTTGTTCAGAAGAAGTATTTTCTATAACTTCTAGCAATTTTCAAATTAGAATGCAAAGTCAGATCTAAATCTTCTGTCTGGTCAGCTTTTCTGTAACCTATGCTACTCAATACATAGGAATGATAAATTACTTTCAAGTCACTCATCCTGTTTTTCTTTAAAGTTAGGAGTAAAATACTGACCCATTCCAGTTTATTACTGTGACTGACCAGATTTGTTAGGACTAGCAGTTTCTAAATCTTGTATGTGTCCAAAGAGGAGGTGAAAAGCAGCCCACAATGTTCCAATTCATGCTCCACAACTACCTTATTGGTAACAGAGATTATGGCTTTAGACTTGAAAGAGAAGGGCAGGCTGGGCTTCTGGACTGAAGAGAGGAGAAGCACTGGACTACGGCAGGAGTTTGCAGACAGGGAAGGTGCAGCAAGGGTGTCACACATCTTAAGAGCTTACAGTTTAACTCATGGCCTACCAATATCAGCAAGGAAGCTTCAAAAGTTGGGAATTTACTTCACTTATATCATCATCGTCATATGACAGGGAAGGCCTGGGGCCCTTCTAGGATGTTTTGAGCAATACATCAGCATGCAGCGGCTCACCCCAAAGGGCAAATCAACTTCCCCATCCAACTCTTACAGTTTCTTGAACTTGCAACTCTCAGTTAAGTGTATAGTCTTCAATATTTCAATAGCCTTCAATTTAGGTTGCCTTAAAGCGACCTAAATTTGTAAACTTCACAACAGAAGCTTCTGTGGGAACTAACAAAAGTAATAGGAAGACACATTACAAAAGCCACTACATTGTGTGAACAGAAACTATAAAACAAGATTAGTCACTAAGATTTAAAAGACTGAAGCAAAGAACCAGTTCGCTGTTTAGCAGGCATGGCTGGATTGGCCTTAATTTATTGCAAAGAAAGAGCTTAAAAATGCAGAAGGTTTGCGATATGTGATACTCCTTACAATTTTAACTAAGGGGAGCTTTGCTAAAGACTTTGGAAGCTGCATTTTTGACAAATCCTTATTTTGCTGCATGTAGGAGTTAAAATCAACTCCTCTGCTTACTGGACGCATTCATCTGCAAGCAGTAATAGCATGTAATTCAGTCAATTTTACAAGCTTATGATAGTAACAGCTTTGGAAAAACACTACAAATGGCAACGACTGCTTCTGTGAAGCTCTAACCTGCTGCAGAATTGGATGTTCTCAGCAGAGAGCGACTGTCCCTCAGCGACGTTACTTTACTGCTACTCTTATCCATTTACAAAACACTCCAGAGATGTGGAGGGTGCTCACTGGGAACTGAGCTGACAAGGTTATAGCTTAACAGGGTGATGTTTCAACACTACATTTGCAAGTTAGCAACTTCGCTAATGCAAAAAACACCAGAAGACCCACGGGTGGAGTGGGGGGCGGAGGGAAACTAAAAGCCCTTCTGCCACCAGAGACCGGCGTGCTGAGGTTACAGAGAAACCTCACTAACCAAGCAAGCCCAAACAGAATTGATCACGCTGCATACGCTTAACTTTCAGCCTTTCCTTTTTATATATTGCCTTGCCCTCTGCCCCCCTCGAATGAGAGAAGCAGCAGTAAATGCTGCTCTGTGCAAAACCTGTAGCTTGGCTTCCCCTCCAGAACACCCCTTTGATCCAGCCTAGGCTTCCTTCTCTTATTGCACTGCCGTCTCCTTCCCAAATCAGATTCAAACCCACATTTCAGTTTTGAAATGAATACTCACTTGCAGGCTGAATGGGTTCCTTATGGGCTGCATCTCCAGCTCGAAAGGTGTTTTTAGTTTAGCTGCGTTGCTCATACCTATGCCGACTCATTAGTCGGAAGCTGCCTAGGAACCCTTTTGGAGGAAGCCTGGCACCCTGTTTAACTGCCTGGACTAAGCTCAGCTAGTTTGGCTGTTTCTTAGGCTTCCCTGCTCAGTGCATGGCATCACACAGGTATTTTTGGAACTGCTTCTCCACTCCACTGGTTTTACAGTGTGTGACTTCACTAAAGTCCATCAGAAACAACTGCCTCTAGTTTTGCTGCAGTTCTTTCAGAGTACTTAAACTTGAGCTATAAAACCAGATCCCTTATACTCAGTTCAAGACAGATTTTTGCAAATATCCCTTTAAGCACTATGACATTCACTCTCCCAGAGCTATATATGCTTGCTATCAAGAAATATTTAAAATACCTGTATTTGGAGAACCCAGGTGCTCAAGCGGGCAGACTGGCTACCCTGCAGTGTGCATCTGTGCCTTTTCCTTTGCAGTCACAGAGAGGCAGCAGGATCTAGGTTTTGAGGCTGTTGTTTTCTAAAGGGGAAAAAAAAATACAAACAAAACAGAATGGAGCAAGATACACAGGTAGCAAAGATGGGCACGACCAGACCCTGTTCATATCATGCAAAAATCTGATCTTCCTACTGTGCACACTTGCAGCATCACAGGTATGAACATCTCTGGACTAACTTAAATTAGTAGAAACCAGTTCAGCTTTGACTTGCTATGAAAAGCCTAAAATAATGGTACTATTATTCTGAAGTTCCCTCCTTCAACATCTGTGGTGAATATGTGCTACAGGCTATTGTAAGTACCACATATTTAAAGCTATCAGGAGATGTGAAGGCTTGGTCCAGGCACGCTGTGATGGTTAGGAGCAGCGAGCTGCACGGACGCTTCAGGAGACACACGCGGCACTGAGGTACTGAGGGCTGAGCCCATCACTCATGACTCTCCCATCTTGCTCAGATTTCGGAGAAATAGCAAGCAAATCATGAAATATGGAGTAAAAGAAGGACCCCAAATGCCTAACTTTCAAAGAAATTCTCAATAACCAGGTATTTACCCCTGTTTCCAATGATGACATTTATACTGATGCCTCCTCTTGCTTATTGCATAAAGAATCAGTAAAATATCTGCCAAAATTTCTTATTATTTCTAAGGGCTTATTAAAATACTTATACATCCTTTTTGTAGAATCACTTAGTATCACTGTTAAAACACAGTGCCCTCTAAATAGGGAATGTGCTTTTAGTTTTTTTCTAATGAAACTGAAGAATAACAATGTTTTCAGTCACAAAAGCCTACTTTTTAAAATCAACTAGAGACATTATTATTTGTTTTTATTAATACATACAAAATTCTTAGGGTATACAAACTGTGTTGTCTTTTGGGACATGGTGAAAGCCAAATTAAGGGGCATTACAGCATTAGTTTACAGTACACTTTCGAAAACACCATTTATGATTAAACAAATAGTTTATATATATATGTATATATATTTTAAAAAGTTTGAAATAGCTGGATAACAAATCATTGATTTATACTATCAAAAGGTAGGGAGCAATTGTATCCCCTAAGATTGTGACCTTAGCTTTCAAATAAAGATCTTGACTAACATGAGTTCCCACTCAAAAAACAAACAAAAACCGCCAAACAATATCCATCGTCAGTAAAAAAAAAACAGAACAAAACCCAAAACACAAATCCCCAAAGCAATGGCACAGCTTTCCCCACGCTAATAACATTTCCTGACACCTTCAAGCACAAATGGATTATTTTAAATATCACATAAACCTACCGCAAATTAAAAAAATAAGATTACTTTACACAATGCACAGATATGATTTCTACTGAGCACAAACATTTACAACTGTGTCATGTTTCTCCTTGCATAACCCATACTCACAAACAAACCAGTTGCCAAAAAAATTGGTGAAATATTCAGTCCACTTTTGTTTCCTTTATACAATATGAAATGGCTACAATACCATAGTATATTTTAGAATAAGTTAAACATCAAGACATATGGCAATAGCATTGTACTATTCTTCCTACACACATACTAAACCCAAAAATGCAGTCTATTCTTATTCAGTCACAAAAATGAATAAAGACTAAGATCCAGTTATACTGGAAAGCTAGACTAGTTTAGAAACCACAAATAGTGTAAGCGCTTTGGTATAATATGTACAGATTGTGCTGTCAATGTCATACTTGCATATTATAACTGATAACTGGTTTCAACTGGTGAATTAAAAAAAGTTACCCTAAAGCTTGCTTTAGCGTTTCTTCTTTTCCATTTGGAAATGATTTAGTCAAAGATGCACCACAAGTACACACACAGCATTTGTATGATGTGACTACAAATTAAATATTAAAGTGTTTAAATACAATGCAAGATCAGTCTTTTAAGTGCATAGAACAATACAGAATACTGTTAATTACAGGGACAAGTACAAGGATATTAAACATTTTAACAGATATTGAACAATGCTTGTGAAGAACAAAACAAAAAGATGTGAATCAGAATAAACATCCTCTTAGTGTTAAAGATCAACATTTGCCCCCCACCAGTACTAGAAACTAACTGCTGAGTTATGAAAGGTATCTACTGCATCCATTTTAGCTGCACCTCTCAAACACTTAGAATTGCACCTTCAGATGCTTTAACTGTTTGGGCTTCTTTTTTGTCTTTTTTTTGGCCTCTTTTTTCTTCTATTTAAAAGGAAACTTCCTGAAAGTGGAACTCAAAAAGTGCATTTTAATTAAGGGCTCATTCCCTTCCTCCATTTCATGGATGCATTGGCTGTGGTTCTGAAATATTAGCTAAACCTATTCTTCCACTCTAACCACTACAATCTATCAGAATACCTCAGATTTAAATTAGATAATCCTCTCAGTTAAGGAGACCCACCTTTTGCAAAACAAATCATTCTCAATTCTAATAAAGGCAAAATACTGCAATATTTACTCATGAGAAATGCAAACTTAAAGAATAAGGACCACAAGGTTTTCAGAAAGTTTGGACTATCTGCAAAATCCTCCCAAATTTGCATTTTATCTTTTGGTTTTCAGGACACAGTAAACTGCAATTATCACATTCACTTAACACTGCAAGTCTCTCTTGGACTATGGTCTCAGGAATGAAATGGTAGCCCCCAAATTCTCCACCCAGAGGAAATGCATGCCAACCTTTACTCCTTTATCATGTAAACACAAGGAATGGTGCCTCTCATTTGAATTTCCTACTGTTGTCAAGTAATACTTGGCAGGTATCAGAAGTATTTCAGTTAATGATGCTGTATTTTCCTGATTTCAAAACTGCCTTCTTATCCTTACAGAATTTTTAGCTATTTAAAGTCAAACCAAATCATTACACTAAAACAATGGCAGCAAGCTTTGCTAAGCGAAACTTCTAGAGAGCACACATGGGAGAAAAGGGTCTGACCGCGGCTGGCAAGTGGGCTGCAAGTCTAGTGAGTTGAAACAAAATTAAGACATTCCTTAATTGAAATGATTAACAGCAGAAATAAATTCAGATCAGCATGATCTTACTGTAGGCTAGTTGGTGACCCAGCCAGGCTTTTGTGCAGGTTGGGGTTTTGACTGTGCCTGTTCCGACTGCGAACAGATGAAAACATCGTGTTGCAACCTGGGACTTTACACTTGTGGAGCTGGCGGAGATGCACAGTTTTGTAATGAGCCCTGAATGTTCCTTTATTACTGTAAGTTTTTTGGCATATGTGACAAGTTATTGGCAAACTGGAAGGCAAATTAGTAAAGTTTTGATTAGCTTTCTCAATTAAAGTACAGTCTTGGTAGAGTTCGTCACCAGGCATTAGGCTGGGTCCTTCACAGCTTTCATCGCTATCGTCCAAGGGCATGGCGCACACCTCGCTTCCTCCATCAGAGTCCCAGGAAGAATGAGCACTGCTCTCGGATTTAATGCTGGAAGTAGTGCTTAGATCCAGAACGGCTCCATCACTCAATGGATCGTATCCATAGCTCTCAGAACAGGGCTCTCTAATTTGGCTCACTGGAAAAACCAAGCTGCCTGCTCTGTTTGTTCCTTTGAAGATTACAGAAGTATGTCCAACATGTTGTTTTAAAGAGACATCTTGACAAAACTCTTTAGCCATGTCTTTCAAGAGGTATGTTGCATTGAAATGGTTGTTGAATTCCAGTGTATCTTTAGTCAGAAGCTTATGATGAAGATTTAGGTTTGAACTATGTCTAGAAGAACAAAGACAAACTTAGCAAGAAAGTGTTTTGCCTCACTGAAAAGTCATTTCATAATGATCATTAATCAGAAAAAAAATATATATCAATATTTAGTAGCATGCATGAACTGTATATTGCTAATCTGACCAACTGCCACAGTGGGAGTGCACACAGATGATTTATACATGCGACTGGATATCTGAACTTGCTTTCACAGGCAAATGTTAGAAATAATTTCACAAAATTAATGTCCCAGATCATCTCCTACATTGTGGGAAGGTGTCTGTACCACTAGATTGAGGATGAACCTAAAAGAGTTGGGGAACGCACTAAAACACTATCTTTATGCTGAAGTGAGAAGACAGATTCAACTGGGAAGGGGAGAAAACAAGAACCTTTTCCAATGAACAAAGCAGGAAAGGATCAGCACCTGAACCTGTAAAGAAACACTGATGACTAAGTGCTTTAACCATATACTAAGATGCAGCTGTACCCACTAATATATTGCTTTTCCTTAAAAGGAATTTCCTTGAGTGAAGGGATATTGCATTTTCAAGAACCTGCAGTTTTCAGATGGGCATCCCTAGGTTAAATTTAAACCCACTGAAACATAGGAAATCACTGTTATTCATTCAGTACTACCAGTCAGCTCGCTGTGAACTTCCAGACTCTGGCTAGAAGATTCAGTTCATTGCAGGACAGGAAAAACATTCATTTCCCCCCTTATCATCACTTAGCTTGTTTTCATCTGAACTATGGACTATTCAAAATGGTACAGAAACACTTTACACCTGTAGTCACAGCACTTAACTCTAGAAGCTTTTGCAGAGTTATTCTAAATACCTACTGTTTTGCTTAGACCTTGGAGTGGAATGGCTTTTATGCTCCCTCTCCACACATTTATTTTTTAGTTTTTTGTATGTAAAGCAAGCCATCTCCCAAAAGCACCTATGTTAAACCTGAGCTAAGTATCTTGGTGCGGGAAGGCATTTGTGGCATGTGAAGGCAAATCTTAGCACTGGTCTTTATCCCTGTGGTGCAGAGCACTATTACAGGGGAGAGGAATTCACATCTGGAAAGATGCAGGCAGCAGATGAGGGTATGAAGCCCTGGCATCCGCAGGCGGATCCGCACGTCTGGCCGCTCGCACTGGCTCGTCCTCCCTCTGGACTGCATCTGCCTCCAGCTCCGAGCAGATCGAGGCAGCCTAAACCTTGGGTCACTCCGAAGCTCGAGCCAGGCCTGCTTTGGGCCGCCAAGCCCTGCTCCAGCACCGAGTCTCAGCCAACCTACAGGACTCGCTCACATTTTAAAGGGCCTGCTCTATGCCACTTATCAATTAATATACGTAACTGCTGGGCTCAAAGCTGCAGTTCCCGTTCCTCAGCCTGCGCATGTAACGCACCGAAATGAACTGATCTATAGCAATGCAAGACTGGAGTGACAGTGAAATGAATCAAATTTATGGTATAATTTAGGAATTAGTATGTGCTCTCATTATTAAAGCGCTATCAAGGTGAACATACAACAGACAGCATTAGCTCAGCTAGCAATGCGCAATGATAATTTTGTACTGACACAAGCTAATCTGACTTTTCTTGTGGACTTTTTCCCACCAGCCTGTTCAAAATCCTTGTGCAAAGCAAGGAGAAAGGTGAGTAAAGGTTTCCTGAATTGATCTAATTGCTTTTTCATTAAAGAAAACAGCATACATTAAAATACACATGAAAGTACATATTAAACATATAAGTCCCCCCATACAACTGCTGAAAAATTGCTAAATTCATACCCTTGTGGTTTCCCCTTTATGTTCTAAAGTATTTTCAACTATTGCAGTCTTTATCAGTTATGAAATTTTCATGGCTTTATTTAATACCTTGTAGTCTAGTAGAAAGGAAATGTTTCTTTCAATAGATTTTCATTTCATGAATGTTCTGATAAGTTATCGCACCTGTTATACGAAGATACACAGAAAAATCTCGCAGGCTCCATTCCTCCAACACCCATTTTAATTTCAAATTAGGCTTCATTGTGATGGTAAAATAAATACAATTTTGTTTATAATTTTCTTACCTGTCTCGACTTCTACGAGAAGGGAAAGCAGCATTACAGCCCTCAACTGTGCAAATATGCATTTCTTTCAGATGTACATTTTTAAAATGCATTTTTACACTGTAAGGGTTTTTAAAAGTCTTCTTACAGATGTCACAATGAAAGCGGCTTTCTTCCTTCTGAATCCCTAGTGCATGTTGACTGACATGATCCATATCTTTAGAGTCTTCAAAACAAGGAATGGCAGCACCCCTGTTTGACAAAGTGCTGAAAAAGCCCCCGGTCAGCAAGTGGTGTTGCAATTCAGGGCAGTCATTTTTAGGCATCCTGCGCTTTGACTGCTCTTTAATATACAGGGGGGGTTCAGTCACTGGTTTTATAACATCAATGTGGTGGTGATTTGGATCTTCATATAAAATTTCATGGGAAACTAGTTTTAATGGTTGGTTTTCTTCTGGATTAACCTCTTTCTCACAGTGATGCAATTCATTCTCAGAGACATCCTTGATGTATTTGTTATCTGGTGCAAAGACAGATTCAAAATACTGTGGGCCCTCTACCCCAGAGAGAGATTTCCATGAATTACCTGAAAGAGGGTGCTTTTCCACCCTGTTGGTCACCTGCTTCTCTATCTTATGCTCACAGCTCTCAAGCTCTCCATCGCTTACCACTTGCAGACGTGTATCATCTTCGGAGCTGGCGGCATCGCTGCTTTCATTAGGGGTCTCAACAGCTTCTTTCTCTATCTTAATGGGCATGCTGGATTTACGAGACTTCTTCTTGGGTAGCAAGTCAAATGGCAATTCGTTTGAAACGAGCTGCTCTGGTATTGAGGAAGAAACAAGAGGCAGAGAAGGAAGAGTACCTGGAGTATTAGCAAGCTCAGCTGGTGTGACTGGACTGCGGTAAAAAGGCAGAACAGGCTGCACGGTCTTTAAGTTTGGAAACAGAACCCCATTCTGTCCAATGCTGGGGAAAGCAGCTTGACTCTTGGAATCTGTACAAGAGCTGGCATAGTTGGTAATAGTTCTGCTATCTGGAGCTAAAATTGTAAATTCTGTCCTTTTACTATCTCCAGGTGCTGCAATGGTCAAACCATTTCTTAGATCTTTATCCCTGTTATTTCTATTCATTGGCATATGGAGTCTGGGGTTTGGATTTGCACTGTGACGATTCCGACTACGCAGAGAACTAAACACCATATTGCAGCCCTCAATTGTGCATTTGTGCTTTATCTTCAGATGAACAGCATTATAATGTATTTTCAAAGTACCTTTGTCATAAAAAGTCTTTTCACACGCAGTGCAGAACACACGCCCTTTCCTTGGCCCAGCGCCATTTTTTTCAACAGATTTCATTTTGTTTTCTGGAGATAGTGCTGTCATTTCAAGCTTTGCTGCTGTATTATGTGAACTGGAATCACTTAAAAGGGCATCATCTTCTGTTTTAGTGATGACATCTGGACCATTTATGCTTCTCTCATTTTCAACTTGAAATGGTGCAGAACTAGAAGTTAAGAAGCTGCTTTCAGAAAATGGTATCTGAACATCTTTAGTTTCACTGCTATGGTCTTGACTTTGCTCAATAAAGTGTCTTTCTGGTGGTGAACCTATCAAAGGTGGAGGCACTGGACTAAAAAATTGAAATGGCAGCATGAAAGCCATGTTATTTACAATATTCTCAAAGGGATGAATGCTGGTGGGACTCAGTTTGTCCAAGGAGGCAGAAAAGTTAGGACTATGTTGATTGCAGCTTTCTATAAATGCCCTAATATCCAAATTAGTAGTTGGTGGTATTATAATTGATTGTCCTTCTTTCTCCTGAATTGCCATTAATTCTACAATGGACTTAGTTTCTCCAAAACGAAGAAATTGCTGCAACGTAGCCAGTTCTTCTTCATTGGTCATTATGCTCCAGTGATCCAACACTTTTCCTGAAGCATCCTAAGGCAAAAATATTCAAATGAGTGAGGCAAACAAACAAAACCCAATTCCCCCAAACTCATTTTTCCCAGGAACTATGACTTCTTCCCTAGGTAAACTATAAAATTTTTGTATGCAATGATGGATTAATGGCAATTCTGTGTATTTTATTCCAAATTTTACCACACTGATAAAATTAACAGCAATACTTTCCAAGGAACTGTTTTTTCCCTCACAAATTAAGACACAAGTCATTCGAACAACAGTTAGTATCATGTAAGTACAGACAGAGATAGAGCAATCAGACCAAGATTTAGCTCCTCATTTAAGTCAAGTATTCTTTCATTGCAAGTTTAATAATCTTCCAAAGCAACTAAGATCAGAGAACAAATGAACCTGCATCGATCTATTGCCAGTGTTCACAGAGCACAGCTGTAATTACACTAGAGTGTTGGAGTTCTTTCAAACTCTAGCTATGCCTAACTTTTCCCAATAACTACAATAAATATTTTATCACAGAACATGTATTTGATGGCCTACTGAGATTTTTCACAGTGCATGTAAGAGTTTCTAAGATGATGAAGAACGTAACGTTATAAATTTTTCATGCGGTAGAGGTTCAAGGTAATTGATTCCATATTTTTAATCCTAACACTAAAAAGCAAGATTATCAAGACCATTAAATATTGATTTGTGTCATAATGTAAGATCATAATGTTACTTTACATAAAAGGTAACTTCAACTGTAGCTAGAACTAGCCTCAGCGTAAGTGCACAGGGCCAAATTCATCCTTGTTGTAGCTCCAATAAGGTCAGTAACATTGCATCAGACATTGTCCCTGGTGTTTAAAAATGATGGCCTGTTTATTTGTCAACGTATTATTCTGCTGTATAAAGGTAAACTCACTGTTTTAATAATTCCTTGAGCAAATACTGAAGCCTTTACTCAGATAAAAAGTTTCTGGGAAGGTATCCCAACCGTTAGATTTGAATGAAGTAGTAAGATTTGGGTTAAGGCTGAATAAAGAGAGAGCAATGACTAAAAGAGCACCCTCTCTTTTCTGGCACTACGCTTGCCCAAGTATACATTTCTTTCAGAATTCCCTCTTCAATTGCACTGTGCAACACTGACATGATTAAACTTGAAAACATGCTGAGATACTACACAACTACCATTTTTGTACTTAAAAAAAAAAAAAAAAATCCCACAAGTCAGTACCTGTAGCACATATCCGCGTATATAATCCTGTAATGTCCAATCCAGAGCATGGAGAATCTGTATCACCTCTTCTTGCTTGAGGACACTGAAAAGCCGATCCAGCAGGATTTTGAGGCGCACTGGAATGGCTTGGGTTCCATACAGCATGAGGCTACTGATATCGAAGACTACATTGGATTGAACTATTTCTACCTGGCTTGTTGGGTAGAGGTTAGGAATCCTTAGTTTGCTCAAGGCTGAAAATAAAATTACAAGGCAAAAATAAGCATGAGCAACAAGAGTTACACGAAACTGAATGTAAAGCATGCTGTGACCAAAAAAAAAAGAAAAAAGAGTAAACCAAACATGCAACAGTGAGAAAGATCCTTAAAGATCTTTAAAAGACTATTACAATAATTATTACCATGTGCTACCCATCCATGCCGGCATTGGTCACATTGTCGCTGATTTATTTTCCCAGGTTTGAAACACTGACAACTACAGCTCACCAGAGTGCATCGGATAGCCTGCAAATCAATAAAAAAGATGATAGGCCATGTGTAAGCACCCTTTAGAGTATTTGAGTTACACACACAGTATAAACATAAGATACACATGAAGATGACCAAGATAACATACCAACACATGCTCATCCCCGTGCAATGGAAGTAACCCAGGCGAAACCCGGGCTACGGAGGTCAGCAAGGCCATCCCTGCTCTAGAGAGAATCAGTCACCAGCTAGAGCATCACAGCACTATGGAAGCAAAATATTTAATGACATGCTTAGTAACACTCCCATGGATATATGTAGGCGGAAACAGCTTTGTAACAATAACAAATAGTTCTTGTGCATTCACCTAAGCTATGCTCCTTGTGTAAGCATCACTTTTTTTTTTTTCCCCAGAAGGTTTGAACACAAGCATCTACAGAGAAAAGTCCCACTGCCTGAAGTTTTTTTGGACTATTTACTGCAACACAGGGTGTTCCAAAGCAACGTATCAGCTCCACACTAAGTCATGCCTTACCCACAGCAGCCTCCAGACCGAATAAGTGCCTATCAAAGAGGAAGGATTTCACTAACTCTTCGGAATAACAAAGTTCATCAAAAAGTACTTTACTTCCCCAAAGACCAGGGCAGTCCCATTTTGTGAGGGAAAGGTTATAGGCAAAACAGAATGTGAGCCAGGCTAGCAGCCAGTTGCACGGTTCAATTTGTGCATCACTTTACTTTCTCCAAGGTCATCTATAATGCAAATCAAATTAGTATTCAGATATTCCTCATCAGGAGGGTAATACAAACTTGCTTCCTGGAATACGTGCTTTCCTTGCACGGGCCCATCTGCTGCAGGAGGCAGACAGGCAACTTTGAGGTCCTTGTTAAAGCTCCAGAGGGATTGCTATAGAGCAAAGCACTTGGATGATTCTGTATTACTTGGATCTGATACTGAGAATAATTTTTACATAAATGGAATATTTATTAAGAATATTAAAATGAAGAAATTGATGTGCAGAAAATCAGCACCGGAATAATCACATAATTGAATTCTGTTTGTATGACGTATGCCTGCTTTTTTGTTGTTGTTTTAAAAATGAAACAATATTAAAGCACAGAGAAGCAAATATGAATGCAGAGATGGCAGTAGAGAATTACTGGGGGTGACAGGCTCCCAAAATTAAGAATTCAGAACTACAACCTGAGAAAGATAAAACACTGAAGATTTAAAAGACTTCTTCAGCTCTTCTTAGAACATTCATATTTTATTTTCATACTAATGAGGAAACAAACTAGCCTTTTATAAAACTAAGAAAAAAAATATACAAAGAGTTAAGCATATGTATCTTGCTCTCCCCCTCAGACTCCAAACCCAACTATATAATGGCTCCTGGACCGAGTTTCTACTCTAATCCTAGTCAAGACAACATCCTAGGGAGCTAAAAGTTGACCAACATACAACAGCTGAAAATTTTAAAACTTGTCAAGGTATTTCCTGGTCTCCTATAAGAGTGCATTTGAACAGCCAAGGGAACCAGTTTTCCTTTAGCATGCAAAAATTCAAATCAAATTGGACTTGAACTCAAACACACCTCCTACACCTTCAATTCCTCC
Organism: Tinamus guttatus; assembly: GCF_059628265.1. NCBI lineage: Eukaryota > Metazoa > Chordata > Aves > Tinamiformes > Tinamidae > Tinamus > Tinamus guttatus. The sequence continues at coordinate 9,356,702 of NW_028288538.1, read as the reverse complement.
CGAGTCCTACACTTGAGCAGACACCTGAAGACAAAGGTCAGTCATTCACATGGGCTTCTTGTTCCACACGCAACACCTCTTTTCTTGAAACCTGGTCCTGCAGAGCCCCAATCTCTGCTGTTCAGTAGCTGCAAGCCCGGGTGTTCCCCTGCTTCAGGGGAGCACGGGATGGTCCCCATCAGCCCGTTTCACCACTGCTCCTCACTTCCCCTGCTAGGGACTTTGGCCAAGGCAGCACATCTGCTACTTCCTAATGCCTACAGAAATGCAAGGCAGGATGTCAAGGAAAGAGTAACATCTTTGCAATGCCATTGCCCTCACACTGGCAAATAAAGGAGCAAGATTTGGGGCAATCAGGCTAAGAAGGTGGAGACATGAGATGTTTAAAATGTATGGCAGGCAAAATAAAAGTATGTACTGAGATAAAGGTACTGCTTTTGCTAAGGACACTCCTTAGGCTTGAAGAATTAGACTGATTTAGAAGAGTACAAGATTACAGAAGAGTATAGTAGATACACAAACATCTTATAGCCATGGCATGTACAGGGCACTTTTATGTCTACTGCTGTGCATGCCTTGGTTTGGAAGATGAAGGCCTCATTTCCTAGCTCATCAAGGAGCTCACCTGTGTACACGACTTCAGAGAGTCCTGCCCCCCTGGATGCGGAGACACGTTGTTATTTGAGGACTGCGGCAAGTGACACTAAGGCCACCGGCTTCATGGAATCACTTGGCTTCTAGAGGAGCCACTACAAAATGCTGGATTCTCCAGAAAAGCTTATGCTCCCCAAAGTCATAAAAGACACCAGGACACTAAACAGTGTGAATTGCTTCACTTTAATGAAGGATACATTTTCACTCAGATGTTAAAAGCCCATTCAATATAACAGTAAAAAGCCATAAACTTCTCACAAAGATTGAAAAAAGTGTGTTTGACTGATGATTCATTTGTATCAGAGGTTATCAAACTATAAAGCAGTTCAAATTTTTCTACTTCTGTACATACATAATATTCCATGACTTGCACAGACAAAACCTCCTCTACAGACTACTCTGCTAGGACTAGTAAGGTACAGCTACACTCCCTGAGTTCATCCCTTGCAGTCCCTCTCCAGAAAACAGTAGAAAAACAACAGAAATATATATTAAAATAGCTGTCACTATGATAAGTTAACTGAAATTTCACAAATTTTTCATTGTTTCTCTTTTGATTATATTCCACACACCACTGGCCTTTAAAACTTTTTTTTTTGTTCTTACCACATGTAGCTAGGCAAGAAATATATACTGCATTAAATTTTGCAATTCATAACTTTGTGCGTGTCTTCTGCATGATACATGTGTTAATTTTGTCTTTTCCTGTAACCTTGGAAGATTCTACATGCAAAGTGGCAATTAGAAGGGGAGTGTAGTTCCACTTCTATTCTAAATATGGAATTAAAAAAGAAAAAAAAAAATCAATCTATCATAGCTTGTAGAAACCAGTCTTAGATGTGGTTAGCTTGGATATAGCTGACATATCAAAGGCATACCCCTCAAATCAGGTTATCTGTCACTGACTTAAAAATCGCTTGTAAGAATCCCTGAGAAGAAACAAATGTGATGTTCAAGTTGGTAGCATTCTCCTCCTTCTGTGATTATCAGATTTTATGTTCCCTATAATTTTTGTCACAATTCAAAGTCTTCTTTTTTTTCAGTCTTCCTAAAAAGGAACCTGTGAAAGATATATTTTGAATATGTCCCAAATTAACTTTTATTAGAGTTTAATGACCAGAAATTTAGCAAAAAAAAATCATGATAGCAATAAATTTATCAATTGCATATTAAACCTGCTATCCTTAATATGTCTAATTCTTGGGCACAGTAATTATATCAAATCTTTTCATGTGCTTTACTCCCAGAAGTAGCAAGCACACATGGTTTCATTTTGCAGGGTATAACTTTCTATATTTCATACATGTAAAGCTTCAAAACCCCAATTAAAGGATTGGAAATGAGGATGGAAATTAAAGTGGAAAAAAATTAGGTGCAATCCTTTCACTCAGATCTAATATTTTGTTTCATTTTCCAGCAACAAAATAGACATTAAAAAAACTCTATGTTATCATCAAGGATCTTGTTACTGCTTCTCTTCCCAGTTACACTCTCCCTCACAAATGGGTCTTTCCAAATCCATTATGAACAACACTTTCTTATTCTGCTTTCTATTTTATTTATTCATTTTTAAAGAGAATTGAAAGTTCTGATCAAAATTTGCTGTGGTTTTACCAGCATGACTGTGAGAATTGGAATCTTGGATTTTTAATAAAGAGGTTTCATTACAAGAGCGATAGAGATTAACCATTAAATTGATCAGCAAAAAAATATCTATCACTAATCACCGAAAAAGAAATCTTAACATCTGTTAACATCTGCTAAAAGTGATGATATCTGACTTTTGTGCCAAAGATTGATGTGTTTGATTAGTCTGCAAAAGTCACTGAACATTTCCTGTCAAAAACTCTCAACTTCCACAGCTAAGGAAGGCACCAGCTAACAGGACAAGCTCCTTCGGATTCTCAGGCCATAATCAGTCTTTGCTTCATAACATACGTGTGAGATCATCTATCCATTTCTGAAGCCTTAGGAGACTTTTGCTCACATTGCAACACACTAACAACTCTTAAAACAATACAAGAGAGGTGTGTGTGTGTATATACATACACATGAGATGTATATAACAAGATATGGAGGAGTAACTGTATCAAATCTCATTTAAAGTTAGGCGGGAGCTCGTTTGACAGCACTTCAGCTCAGGAAAGAGATTTTGTAGAGCAAATAAATACTCAAAATCCTGTCAGGCCTGAGCAGGAGATCTCTGCTCAGTCCAGAAGACACACCTGCCCTTCTGCATGCAGTGCAGACTACCTGGGTACCATTTAGCATCTGCAGCATGGGTTGGCATTCGGACTTGTTTCCCTCATGTAGAGGCTGCCTTTATCTTTTTCCCTCCTGCAACCAGGAATGAAAAATTCTCATCAGATTAGAATGCAAGTTTGGAGGAGAAGAGGAAGGAGGAGTTACATGAACAAACACATTTGAGAAAAGCTCTTATCAGGCAAGATGTAGCAGGCACTGTTTTTCATGCCCTCTGTGAGGGTTTCCATGCACGTGCGTCTCACTTTCCTTCCCTACCAAAATGAATCTCACTAAGTACATGCGACGCTCCAAGATCTGAACACAAGGGCACGTATTCTGCAGCCAGGAACTGGGACCTGTCCCATTTCTGCAGAGACTTTCAGGGGTTCCACTGCAAGAACCTCATGGAGGAAGAGGCAAGATCCAATCGTGGAAAGAGCAGATCTTTTTGCAAAGGCTCCTTTTGCCTGCTAATCAGCTAAAGCACAAAAGCTTTCTTTTTGTGAACTACCATATACTACTGGAAATAACTTTTCATCACAGAATTTAAAGATTCCATAGAATTTAACCTCTTTGATTTCTAGAAATAAAACTAAACATGGGAGATATATGTGATTATCGGGAAATATTTTATTGCATGCACCTTGTAAAAAGAGCATTCACAGAATTAAGGGAAAGGCATTTTCACCATTTCTTGAAAAGGACAGTCCACATGCTAAATTAAAGGCCAAATTCAAATCTGTGCACCTTTCAGTGAAGAAAATTCCAGTTACACATAAGGGCAAAGCTAGTTTCCTGACTATTTTTTTTCTCCTCTGTTGTTGCTGTTATCCATTGAGTTTCTTACAGTCGCAAAGTTTAAGCTAAAAAAATCAGCCAGTTATATTAGATCACTTCTGCATTGGAATCCTTTGAAAAAAATATTGGAAGCCAGAGTCAAACCTTATATTTCTCTTTGGCAACGCTATGCCTCTCCATACCATATTAGTGCTGTTTCTGCTGGGAATATATTCCACTACTAAATAAATCTGTCTCACTGTCATTTTGCTATGGTTCAAAACAAGTTCTCAATCCACATTTTTCCTATCTTGCTTTTACCGTATTAGAACCTAACTGTGCCCATCTGTATCACACCGGTAATATTAATTCATTTAGTTCATATGCATTCGTAGAGCTCTGTCCTCTGAACTCCGCAGTAGACGCTCAGCTCACGTGATGATTCCCCCTAAGCACTTACTTCAATTTTTGCTACTTCATTGAGCTCTCTGCAGGTTGCTATAAATGTAGCGTATTCCAGTACATTCCAACTATAACCACAAAAGATGGTGGACTACTAACGCAATGTATCATGCAAGCTCATGAAGTCAGAGCTGACTTGTACTTAGCCCCATAATTAAACCTAATCATATCTGCTAGGCCTAAGATTAAGCATCTCCTATCCCTACTCTTCCTTGGAAGTTTTAACCCGTTCCGCTGAGGTGAACGCTGTCCACCTTCAACGTGACATTAGGAAGGCCCTGCAGCATGTCCAAGGAAGGGCTGTGGGCCGCTCATTTCCCTGCAGATCAGGGCAAAGAGCAAACAGGAAGGCTGGCAGTTGGATGCAATCTGCACCCATCCACCAGCTGTGGTGTCAGCCCTCCTGTCACACACTCACAGTTCTCAGCTGGGGTTCAGGGCAGAGCTCTGTACTCTGATTAACAGACAGAGCAGTGATATTATACACCCGCTGCCTGCAGTCCTTGAAATAGATTTTTCCATTTATGCAAGTAGATTTTGGTTGTTGCAAGTTCTGCCGCTTTTAATACCAAAACTTTAAAAAATATTCAAGTCCAAAAAACATCCACGAAGGTACTACTAATGAGGAAGAGTGCCTTATAGGATTTCTAATTCCACAGGCCTGGATGTTGCACACTATTTCCACAGTTTAATTGCACAGAAAATATTCCTTACAAAGTCAACAACACTGACCAACCAGCTCCAACCCTCTCCATTAACAAACATGTTTACATACTAGTTTTAGATGATTCATTTGGCAAACTGCTTATTAGTAAAATAATTTAGCAAAATTCTTGTCTCCTGTGTAAGAGACTAACCATGATAGAGATGGGACAGGTGGAGATGGGCCACAACTTGTCTTTTAGCTCCAGCTACACACAAAACTAAGCTTGTAATCAAGTTCCTAAATCCATGACCATATTCCTCCATGGGTTTTCATACACGCTGAACAGCCAACCAAGCTCAGGAGGTGCAAAAACATTTGAAAAATCCAGACTGAAAACTTTTGTCTCAGAGGCCAAACGTGAACTTAAGAGCTGAACTTGATGCCTGTTGTGCTGACAATTTTGGCTAGTGCTGATACCACTAAACTCCCACTTAAATGTTCTCTGTGGGGAGATAATGTTATGACTTTTACAAAAGAATACAAAGGCCACAAGTTTGAATACATTTTCTAGACAAGACCACAGAATATATGCCATTAATTATCTGGATCCTTTTTATACATGTCCAAATATATATAATATTGTTTATTTGGGGTCAGACACCAAAACCTGACCTCATTTTAAACAGTCACAGGCTGAGAAGAGAAGTAAACGGAGTATTTACAAACCAAATTCTTCAGCAAATTACACTACTGTGTTACCTTCTCCCTTTGTGCGGCTGAACAAAGCAAAGTTTGGTCTAGAAGTAGACCCAAGCAAGTGCCTTGAGCTGAAAATACCTGTCCTTGTACTAACGGGCTAGAACATGGCCAGGAATGGCCCAAAGGTGAGTGGAACAGCTCAGCAAGACGGACTTGAGCAGAGCTAACAGGAGAGCAGCGCTCAGTGACCCCATTCCCGTTAGCCGGCTCCTACGGGCAGCTCCAGCTGGCTGCTGTTACAGGCCGATAGCCCACGCGTTACCACACGAGGCTGACACACGAGGACATGGCCGACGCGGCGGCCGTGCGGCGCTCCGGGCAGTGCCCACCGCGCGAGCCGGCACAGCAGAGGCATCTTGGGCCAGGCCGCGCGCTACCAGGCCCAACCTCCATCGCAGCGTAACCTGGCGATGAAAATGGCTCCTCCCGCGTGTCCCTTACCTGAAAGGGTCCCTTACAGGGCAGCTCTTGGTAATGGCACTGCCAAAATAATTATAGGGAGACAAGAACGCGCGTGTGTGCTCGCACACACATACACGCTGCTGCTCCTTCAGCGGGGAGCGCTGGTCAGGAAAACCTAACCGTGTTGTCCGACAGCAGGCTTGGAGGTCCATGAGCTTGCACAGCAATTAATCTCACTTGTTAACAGCAGGTGTGTGCTGACAGACAGCTTGGCCAAACCAGGAAATACACACAGATCCTCTCTTCTTTTAGTGTTCAATTAGGAAAAGAAAACAAATATACATGAAGGAATGCAAAATGTCATACATTATCTTAGTTACTTCCATTTAATTCTGAAATAGGCCACAAATGTGGCCCGGCTTAGCCACCCTGCTCTGTGCAGGTCAGAAACCCTAATGTTTTGCTGAGTATTTGCTATTGCAAGAATTGAAAGTTTCCTTTCTCATAGATTTACAGCGAATATTGTTCGTACTAGTGTCTGGCAAAAATAACTTAAGATTGCTGCGTGCTACTGTGAAAAGCTACTCTAGCTTTGGGAGTAAGAACAAGTCACTCCATAGAAACCTTGTGAAAGTTGTTAAGGTAAAACGCTAGATGCTACTTTACGTAACAAATTGCATACATATTATCTACTCATACTGATATGTCATGCATACCATATCCAATACTGGAACTACAGATCTATCCAGGAACTGAAGCTTAATTAAAGCATTTCACTCCAAGCCCTACATTAACATAAGTAAATGTTACAAACAAATGCATAGGTATTAGAGAAATGAAGAATATTAATATACATGAACGGCAAGTCTATAAACCCTTTAAAGTATGCCTTTAACTATTTACCTAGTTTACAAAAAGTTATCTATGTAAAATGTGGAGAAGTTTCAAAGATAACTAACTTTTTCAGCTCCTCACATCACTGTTTGAAGCTTAAAGCCATAAAACATGCATGCTCAAGTTTCTTTTTTTCCTGCTGCAGACAAATTCAAGAATAAAAATAACATCAACCTGAAATATTTAGTTACACAATTTTGTTTAATGCAATTTCATAAATTTTAAACTCAAACAGTATTTGCACGCATTCACATGATATTATCTATGATGCTACAGAATTATGCAATATTTTACGCAATGGTGTAGCCCCATTGGAAATTTCACAAGTTAGTACTCCTTATTGAACACAGAAAGCCATTTAAAATTTCCTCACCTGACATCAGTTTAAATAGCTGCTTTCAAATGACCAAGGTAACTGTTTCTCACTGGTAATTACCAACATTTGAAATTTGTTTTTTTTTCTTTAAGGCTACCTGTTTAAGGAAAGCAAATTCTTGTGATTTTAAAGCGTGGAATGAAAAATTAATCCTTCTTTGTTTTAAAACAACTATAGTCTATTAAAAGTTTTCTTTTCCACACTCCTCCAATAATATTTGCTTTAGTCCCTACAAAGATTTTTAAAGATAGTTATTATCAATAAAAAACACTAAAAAAACTACCTCAAAACAATGGTAATAATGAAAAAAGCAGAAATGCAATGATACTTGCTTAAAACTTTAGCTGCCAGGACAAAACCTGCTGGCTGCAGAGCACCTAAGCTGCGGGTTCCTGCACCGCTGAGGCCAAGGCAGGACAGCAGATAACTCAGTGGGCCACAACCACAGGTTTTTCTTCCCTGCATTTGGTGGATGTTTGCTGGAGTAATGATTTCAAGATCCAGTCCTAAATTTTAGTTCAGACCTGAATGGCAATGTTTACCACATGCCAGATCATACGAAAAGTGTTTTAAAGATGTGCGTAGCAAGAACCATAATCTAAATTAAAAAAAAACTTCATTTCTTAAGAGACATTTTTAATGTCATCCTAATGAAGCCCTTCTTGCTTAAACTAAATCACTGCATTACAGGATTACAAATAGGATGACATGCTCAATGTTGTATCAGATTTTTTTAGTGTTATGAACAGGCACAGAAGTAGGAAGTCAAGACCCTTAGTATCAAAAGGCCAAATCTTGCAGTTAAAGCCGGCAGAATTTCACCTCACCTAAAGTAGCCTAAAATTTGTACTAATTTCTCCTCTTTTTGAACAATTTCAGATCTCCCGCATGTTTGGGTATGGTTGCAGAGCCTGGTCTTTTCAGGGGGTCCATATAGGTTGTAGATGGTTAAGTAGAATACAGAGTTAAGAGAACTACTACTACTGAAAAAAAAATCAATTAAAAAGTCTTAATTAAGTACAACAAATAGGCATTTTCCAATACAGAAGATTAACTAATTTTTACCTCTGTTCACCTACTGTTAAAAATCTGCGCAAACTGGAACCACTAAAAACTCCAGAGATTAATCCTAACAGAAGCACCTAATTATATCCAGTATAAAGAACACTTATTAGCATTACACACCTAATGCAATGCTACATATGATATTTGAAAATCCTTATTTTTATTTCATTTCAGCAAAAAAAAAATAAAAATAAAAATAAAGGTATTCTTCACCGTATATTGCTCTCACCACCTGAGCAAAGAAAACCAACACATTGTTATTAGTATTTAAAAACAACGCTGGTCCCACTTTACACCGTGACCTGGAGTAACGTGAGGCTCCGTACCTCGCATTCCTCGAGCATTAAGAGCCGAGCCGCAATTCCAGTACTTTAAAACCAACGCGCAGAAACGGAGACCCTTGCCTAATGTAACGCTCACAGATTTTTCAGCAAACTGCAATAAACAGAAGTGTACTTTCAAACAGACTGTTAAAAATAGAAACATATGATCTTTTCCCACCTAGAATTGTATCCTTACAATTAAAGACTATTAGCTGGCATCCCTTTTAACCGTCAAACTCAGACGGTGGCAGTTCTACAGCCACAAAGAGAAGCAGTAAATGAGAAGAACATGTTACTACACTGCATTTGAGAAAGTTTGGCTCCAAGCTATGCACTGATTAATATCAGATCTCCTTCTTTACTTGCCTCTTGACAATCTTGTCACATCTGGCTGACAAATCCTTACAAGCTTATCCAAACCAAGGCAGCCCAGATCATGCTCCAGGAGTAGCTTGAAGGAAGCGGCAACACCAGCCATGCACTGATGTGCCATCATGAAACTAATGAAGCTGACTTCACTTGCAGACTGCAGGAACACGAAGAAACACAACATGCCTCCAGGTTTTGCAACACAGCGCAGAGTTAGCTCACCAAAAGATAAGACAAACAATCAGCTCCCAAGGTTCAAGCAGCCAAGTAGTTATATGTATTACAAAAAAAAAGAGAAAAAGAAAGAATATATATAAATTACTTGAACAGTAATCTCAACTAAATGAGCACTCTGAAGTCGAACTTCAGATCGGATGGGAAAATTGACTGCTAAACCTTTCAAGCAATGGTTTGCTATAAAATAAAAACAACGGCTCACTTCATTTCTCTCCCACATCCCTAAAATATAACATTGCCTGGCTCCCCCAGCCATGCAAATCAGAAACCATAAAAAAGGGAAAAAAGAAAGATGAGGAGGTAAAAAATGGTGTCACTTATTAGCTATAGGCTTTTACGGAAGGATAAACCACAGTGTGTATCATTAGCCCTCCCCTTGGGTTAGCGATGTGCCGTCTCCTCATTTTTAAACCAAGTACTCGTTACAGAGGAATAGAAGTATTCGGCCAATTAATAAACTAGAAGGTAAAATATTGTACCTTAAACACACCTAACTAAACCTTGTTAGGTGTAAGCTGACAATTAAACCATGTTTATTTTTCATGATGAGGGGAAAAAAACAAAATAAATCAAGTAACATTCTTAAATTCTGATGCATTTCAGCTCTTAATTAGCTCAATTAAGAAACAAGTAGAGAAAAGCACACTCAACTCTCACGCTTTCTCACCTTAAACTGAAATACAGAGTGATCATAAGAAAAGGGCTCCTGGCCTCATTTCTGGATGCTAAATAGTCAGCAATAAATTCTACATAAAGGGCATACATTAAACTCCACTTTAGTGGCCATTTCTGCAAAACTTCATAGAGAAATTATATTGTCGTCTACTGTCCAGTGCATTTGTGTGTTCAAATTGCGATAGTGAATCTGCTTAAAGCACTTGACTTGGAACACATCCGAGTCACAAATCATGGATTTTATTGCTATTAATGTATATTCGGGACTTGTACAATTAAACATCGTCAAGTATTGATGATTTACAAGGTGCTGCTTGCAGGGGAAGGCGACCAGACAAGTGACGGCTCCGCTCGCTGCCGCCAGCTCTGCCCTGCTTCGCTCGCTGCAGAGGAGGAAAGTCACACAGCTGTTTGCAGAGCACAGCGGGCAGAAAAGCGGCGTTTTGTGAGGAAACTCCGTCCTGACTTCCACACCGCCCCACGCTCCGGCACCGCTGCCTCCTGCTTTCCTCCCCATTGTTTGTGACCCACTAGTGCCTTCCTGATGACTCCTACCTTTCCCCCACGCAGCCACAGGCAAAAGTTGCACGGCAAAAAAAACAAAAACAAAAACAAAACAAAACAAAAAAACACACACACGAGCACATCCATGCAGAAGTGTGGAGAACTTTTCCTTACCTCCGACATTCTCACTGCGCTCCTGTGCCCAGCGCTACTGCACGGCGTCCCATCCCCTCCACGAGTTGTACAAAGAAGTCCCGGAAAGCCTCCTGCCCCTGCGAGAAGGGAGGCAGAGGCACCGCGCGCTTCCCGCGCGCCTCGCAGCACCTCGAGGTCTGATGTAGGCGCGGGCTGCGCACCGGGGAGCGCGCGAGGATCCTCCCCCTCGGTGCTCCCCAGCCCCGCGGCGCGAAGGCGCGCGGGCGCTCACCTCGCGGCCCCTGGCATGGGGCAGCCCCCTCGCAGCTGCCTCGCAGAGGCCACGACACTCATCCTTCACAGGGGCTGATCAAAAGGAGGCGCGGAGGCTGCCGGTGCTCCGAGCGCCGCGCGCGGAGCTCCCACCGCCGCGCCGGCAGCCCGAGCGCCGCACTAAATCAATGCCGCTGACCTGAGGCCTATGGCAATCTATCCCTTCCCTTCCCCCCCTCCCCAAGAACCTACAACAACCTGCAAATAAACTGAGGTATTTATGACTAAAATTAGGTATTTTAGCACCTGAGTGTTGTTTTTTTCAAATTGCAGCCGCTGAATTTTGTTTTATTTTTGCTGCTTTTAACCAATTGCAGATCTTAAAGGTTCACTGAGTGGGGTGTACATTGTTATTTTTAAGTTAATACACTTCCTCCCTCAACTTCATTTTGAGTTAGGGTTGATTTTTATTTCTTTTTATGAAGTTGAAGCTTCCTATTAACGAAAGGACAGGTCATAAAGACAGGCGAGGAATTACTTTCCAGTAATTGGGCCAAAAATCTGGTTTCAGTTATTCAGGTGTTAGGTTGCATTCATGGGTTAGACTAGGATTTTTGCTGTAATCATCTCTCACCTATTTAAGAAAAAAAAAAAAAAAAGCCCACGAAGAAAACGGTTCTCCCCTTCTCCCCCCTCCTGCATACTATGTCTTAGGTTATTTCTAATGCAGCAATAACATGTTATGCCCAGGCATATGTGAACAGGTCACACCGAAGGCAATGGAAGCCTTTTAGGAACACACCAGGACAATATTTGACCATATGAATACCTGTAATCCTATAGGAAAGGCAGCAGGAAGTCAGATGGCTGTAGGGAGAAGACAGCTAACAACTAATTATTGTTGGGTAATTTGTCTTCTAATCCTATTTACTATTTGCTAGATACATGTGCTGTGCTTAAAGAGAGAGCCTAATTGCTTCATACTAACTGCTGAAGTCAATGTTAACTCTGTGGCAGTAATTTGGACAGTGACAAGCTAAAGCCAAAGCAACATCAAAATCTAGCCCAAAGACCATGAAGCACACACTATCCCTGAATCCCAAGGTTTCTCCACTGGGTACCTATTTCTCCCACTGAGCTATTTAACAAGATCAAAAAATAAAAAAGTTAGAGAGATTTCATTTCATACAATTGACTGCCAGATACTTCTGCCAAAAAATGCTGGTGAGTATGTGAGGAGCCAACTGCTGTGGTCTCCTCCTCCTACCCACCCAAGTTCCACACTGGGGCTCCACAGCCTCTTCTTGCACAGGGACCCCAGGGCAATTTTGGGCAGTTTTGAGAACTGCAGGAACTGGCTTTCTTAATGGAAAAGTGCCTAAGAATTCATGGACAGGATCACACTTTTTGGCTTGATTCTTAGAATCAATGGTTTAGGCAGATTCATTTGTAATGAAGACAAAACCTAACTATACTTTTGTGGTAAGAACTCTAAGGCAATCCTTTCTACTAAAAAAAATCATATTTCCTTCTAAATGACAAACAGCAATGGAGAAGGTTAGAACCAAGAATGTGTCTACCTGAGTGAGTTCTGCAACAAAAGTGAGAAGAGTGGTTTAAGATTATATAAACTGCCAGAAGGTCTGAATTTACTTTAGAGTGGTAAGTGACTAAAACTTAGGTGTGTGGAGAGCTGCTCTCCCATCTAATCCAGTTCCCAGGAAAAACCTATTTACTAGCTATCTCCCACTTGCCTGGAAATGCTCAGTTCTTATTTAACGGGCTAACTATCCATAGCAAGCAATCTAAGACCAATTTACTTTTTTCTTAATTAATTATCTACAAACAGTCTTTTATTTTAAGTCATATTTTCATTATTCAAGCTTTTTAAATGAATATTTTATGGGAACATATTCCAGTCTTGCTATTTTAAACTATTCACTGTTACTGATTAATGATTTTTCAAGCTTTTTACTTTTTATCTGTTCTCTCAGTAATAAAGCAATGATCTCTAGCACACCCTAAAACAATGTAACATGGCGCTTGACAATTTGTACCTATGGGTTAACTTTTAAAGTACAAGCACACAGATTTCTTCACTGTCATCCATGATTCATGGGTCAAGCTTGTTCCTGCAGGACAGTTAAGATATGCCTTGAAGGATGACCAAAAAGAAAACCAGAGAGTGACTCCCATAACTCCCCTTCCAGCAGTAAGATCTAGTGGAAAAGCAGCTCCTCAGGGAGTGAAGTGGGCTTCAGGAGAAAGCACCAGGCTCAAGCCAGAGCCTTTGGAAGCCGTTTGGAGCTCTGCCAAGGGGCTATTTAACCTTAGGCAAGTCATTTCAACTACAGTTCTTGTTTTTTTGCTTCTGCTTTGCCTTATTTTACCTATTTGAGCTGTAAGCTCTTGGAGGAGCCAATGCCATCTTGCCGTGTTCTCAGGGACAACACTGAGGGCAAAGGAAAAGGGCTCCCCGGCCCGAACTCCACCCAAGTCATAATGCCGAGTTCGAGAATCGAGGCAGAACAACACAGCCCGAGGGAAGCTGCTTTCTCATCCTGCCGGCCCCAGCCTGTTTCCTGTCCTCCCATGCCTCAGCCCGTGCTCGGAGCGGCATGGACGCAAGGGGATCTCGGGCAGACTGGGAAGTTCTGAAACTACCTACTAAACATAAAAGTGTCAGTTTTAAGGGCTCCAACGCATGGAACTGGCTAAGGCAAAAGAAAGTTGCTGCTCTTACCTGAATTTATTATCTATGATTAAAGAAAAAAGTATTAAGCACAAAAAAACTGCAAAGGAGACTGATACAGCACAAAAACACAGTACAATCCCCAAGAAGAGATTTCTCCTAGATTTTAAATTTTAATCATCATCTAAATGCTGGTGGTTGAATCCAGAAGGTGAAACATAATTAAAAAAATTCAAGTACTGAGTGTTAGGAATAAGCTCAGGTTTTCCTACTGCTTTCTGTATGCAGACGGACAGTTTCCCTAACTACCCACTGCCTGCCTCAGATTCTTGCTGCTAGAATTAGCTGCAAAATGATGTTAACCTCTGTGTCCTGCCTGCTTGGCCTAAATTCCAAACATAATACACTATGTCCCTCTTAAATCAGTGTTGGCAAAGATCTTGCCACTAATTTAATGGTCTGCTCACTTATCGCCTTGGAGAGATGTGTGGATTAAACCTTTCGCCTCACATAAAACATGTGAGCTAATGGTCAGCCCCAGGATCATACAAATGAACAGTGGGCCACCTTTCAGTGGGAAAACCCACCAGGAATAGGAATTGCACACTGTCCATAACAGAAGGGACCCAAGAATGTGATGGGTAGGAAAGAAAAGAGGGGAGTGGACCTTCAAAAAGAAAGACAACTAAGGTTCTTTAAACAGAACACACATTTGTGGGTGCTGGGCTCAAAAGATTTTAAGACATGGTAGTTTTAAAAATCTAATGAATCTTTGCACATGAAAATGAACAAAGTGTGCTAGAACACAGGTTTAAAGTATAAATCAAATTAACAAATAGGCCTACTCAAGCAATAACCCCTACAAGAAATTTTTTCAAGATCTGTAAGAGGTTCAAGTAGAACGCTCCAGCAATAGCGAAACCCAAATCTCCTGTTCACTAGTTCCATGCAGGATGATTTTGTAATATATTCCAAACAGATATATTGAGCTATAAACATTTTAATTAGAGTTTAAATGTTGAACCCTAACTTGCTATTTACATCCCCATTTAGTGTAATTTGACAAAAAGAACCCCATGAAAATGTGAAGTTTATTTAACACTATCTCTATCTGTAATCCTGCTCCAACATTAGTTTTCAAACCAACCACTGTATTACTCAAGTTCACTGCTATTTAGAGCTAATGAGGAAGAGCAAACACTGGCCATTATAAGACAAAAATATTTATAGTACTTATTACAGACACAGAAAGGAATTGCCAGTACCAGATCGTACCATGGATCCCTCCCGGTTATTCCACTTCTCCACTGAAAAAGAAACAAGAAACACTGAGAATAAGAGTTGTAAAACAACTGGTCCGAATAGGAAATTTATTTTTTAACATTTATCAGTTACTGGTTTATACCACAATATACCACAATCTTTAAAAAAAATGTGTTTCAATAAAAGCTTGCCATCCATTATAGTTTAGGGTTTTTTTTAAGTTATATTTACACATTGCTGAACTTTTTCAAGTTCAGTTTTCTCAGCATGAATGGTACCATATTTATACTCCACAGCTTAACTATACCTTGTGCAGAAAAAACATTTCACTACACCAGTTTTAAAGTATGCTTCTTTACAATGTGAAAGAGAACTAACCCTAGACTTGATTGGTGTGGACCAATCAGACATTTACTCATGCCCTGTAGTTTTAGTAAATGAGGTGGTCCTATTATTATATTGGTTGTGGAGTCTCCTTCTCTGGAGATCTTCAAAACCCGCTTGGATGCAGTCCTGCGCCACGTGCTTTAGGTGTCCCTGCGTATGCAGGGGGGTTGGACTAGATGATCTCTAGAGGTCCCTTCCAACCCTAAGCATTCTATGATTCTATGATTCTATGATTCTATTAATCTTCCTACTACAGCCTTCCTTTCTTCCTATGATTATTGTAACTGTGTACTTCTATTTCCATTCTTTATTCTTTGCTTCTATCTTTTTTGAGGTATCTTAGGATCACCAGAACCTACGTATTCAGGTAGGTTTATTAGATTCTTTTGGAGAGCTTTACAAGTCAGAATCTTAATAAGTCTAAAACATGCAGCTTTGCAAACAGCATTCCTTCTGTACTCACTCCAACCTCTCCAGGTTTTTAATAAACACCATCTGACCCAACATGGAGCCTGGAGCATCCAACTTAACTATTAGCCATGTGCAAACTCACTGCTTGTTTCTATTCTTTGTTCTCTGTCTTTCTGCCAGTTTGTAATGTTAAGCTAAATACTTTACCTTTCACCTTCTTGCTTAATGGCTGCCTTCTATGCTTGGATTTCAATCTGTATATCCAAAGAGTACAAGAGAAGAAATTATAAAGAGCTTATATAGTGACATTATCTTCTTTATAATGTTTTGTAAAGCAGATCAACCTCCATAAAATTCGTACTTCAAGAAGCAGAGCTTCACAGTCCAAATCTGTATTTAGAACTAAAGCTTTTGAAAAAGGCCAGACACAAAAGCCAACTTTGAAGCTGTCTAACGCCCAGAAACATATCTGCTTAAAAAGAGAGATACAAACATCGTGCATATATACACAGCAAATATAAAGACTGAAAAAGTTCTTACAGGCATAACATAACCAATTAAATAGTCACCTGTATAGTGTACAGAGACATATACATACATACATATCCAACCAGAGATGTCTCTTGGAAGAGAGGGACCAGAAGCCTCCAGCAAAGACAAAACACGACTCAGGCATCGTTCTTTGCACAGGCAGCCTGGTTTGGGGCGGACTAGCATGAAGCCGCTACCATACTTTGGGAATCTGGATTTTCATTCTCAGAGATTAAGGTGGGAGCTTCATTTGCTACGCATTTCCCCTTCTGCAGTTCTACAGACTGCCCTCTTACCTTGTAAGTCTTAAAAGTGTTGAGTTCAAAACATTTAATTGCTAGCTGTATTAAGGAATCTACTTTGTCAAACTGCAGCTCATAACGCAAGTCTCTCACGGCAAATCAGTTGTGATACTGATGTTTCTCAGAGGTGCAGCATTTAATCCTCAAATTACAACACAAGTTTTAACAGGCAGATTCAGTCTGTCACCGAGATTCAGTAATTAACAACAACAACAAAAAAATTCAACCCCCTTCCTTACCCTAATGGTTTATCAAGAAACCACCAGTAATTTCGGCGGAGATAGCGATGCCCCGAGCAGGAGCACCATGGGGAGACAGACGCGTTTGCGCTATCTGATCTGAGCGCCGAGACGGGATTGCAGAGACACCGCGCTGTCATGAAAGGCAGAGCAGTAACCGTGTTTGTGCCCCCGGGCCGAGGGTGGGACACGGGGCCAAAGGTGTGTCCAAGTCGGAATAAAACATCTGCTATAAAACTGCGAGCAATTCATATTCACATGGTTAAAAAAAGGGAAGTCGGCAAAATGATGCCTAAAACATTAATACTGCTTTTTCTTTCTTCCAAAGATGATCAAGTCCTACCAATACAGGAGACACTTTACCTACAGTAACAAGCTTTGTATTTATTTTCACAGCCTCCAGCACTTTCCTTGCATCTTTTTTTGTTCTTTAATTCCAGGCAGTGGTTTTCAGATGTTTAAACCATGGCATATAATAATGGATGAGTAATATAGCAGTAATACCAGTGGTGGCAATTTTGCTTTGTTTCATGGGACTGTTAAAGTATTACACAGATGACTAGGACATGTCTCAGTGGGAGGCTGATAACATGAAAGAGATGAATTTTCCCTGCATACAAAAGCTGCCATGTTTTAATCATAAAAATCACACAGGTTATAGGACATTTATTTTCCAGGTAATGAAATGAAAGCAAAAATTCTATATTTTTAAATGAATTTTTACATACAGCAAAATCGTTGCTATAGCAGTTAGGAAAGCCAAAGGGCAGATTTTCTCAAGCTCATGAGCTACCCAGGCTGAGCTCTAACCGCCCTGCCCCAAGTACGGCGCTGCCAGGACCATCACGTTCGTTACGGATGGACATGCACCAACTTTCCCACTTGGCTGAAGATGAATCTTACAGCTTATGCATTAGCCAGAACCTCTTTTCACACTGTTTTTGACTGTGAGGAAGGAATTCTAGTTCTTGTTTTACAGTGACATTCTAAGAAATTTCCTTAAAATGGTTCCCCATCTTTCACTTAGCAGCTTCCTTTAAACCTGCTTCCCCAGGCCACTCCAAACATGTGCAAGTTCTTATGTCTAAAATGCATTCTGAACCTTAAAAGTTTATCCAGCAGTGAAAGCAGCAGGTATAGCAATGTCCTGGAGTAGCATCTGACTTCCCCTTCAAGTGGGCTACCACATCAATACCAGGACGGTTTTCAGTGAGCTGTTTTTAATGGACAGCTCCCAGGTGACACCAGACACTGCTGCTGCAGCCGCCGCAATATCATACATCCTTGATTGAACTTTGATTAATTTTCCAGACTTTCAGAGCCTGTGGCAAAAGGATCCACAGCGGTAGCTGCAGCCATTAACTCCATCTTTTGCAATTTCTCCTTCTTCATTATGTTTGGCTCTTGATTGAACTTTGTTCCAAGTTAGTAGCTTTTGGCTATGGACATAGGAGATAAGACTCCAGTGAAGGAGAGCAGCAGGATAATAAGAGAGAAAACTCAGTGAGGAAGCTGCGTGGCTACATGGTGGTAGCTTTGGACATACCTCGATGCTGTGAGCCGTGTTAACAGGAGCTTGGAGCCCTGGGTCAAACCCAGCCTAAACCACATAAGCAATCACTTCTTGCAACCATAGGCCAAATGTTTCCCAGCATTTGGCTGTGCACATTGGACACTACTTTGTTATATGGGAAGAATTCAAAATTGCTGCATTCAAAATGAATAAAAATGCCTGCACAAAGCCAGAACATTACAGAAACATTTGTTTAAAATCCAGGAACAGCCCCCGTGACTCCAAAAGATTATTTGGAGAGTACGCTGCTAAATGGTGCGCGCTGCTAGCCCGCTATTTGTCTACTCAATATGACAATTTTACACTACATAGCCACCGCAATGTTTGCTATATTATCTAATCCAAAAAAGCTCTTTATCAGCAGCAATGACAGACCTTCAAGTTTTAGGGGAAAATCAAAAACAAAATATTGAAAATAATGTTACACAGAGCTTTTCCAAATGATCCCTCAATGTTTTCATTACCCTACTTTCCCCCTTTTTTGGGGCACAGAAAAGACACCTGAACATTTTGCTAATAAAGTGACAATTTCAATCCTAAAAAATTACTTGAAAGATTTTTAAAAAATCTTTCCTTTTTTTTTTTTTTTTTTTTACATTTTTTTTTCAATCTGCTGTTGTGATACATTCTTAGAGCCACTTATTTCTAGTTAGCTCTACTGCTGATATTTGCCGGTGGTGGCATACAGAGGTGACTGCAACGTGTAGAAATTTTTGTCAGAACTTAGAACTGGCATATAAAAGCTCATTTTAGAGCCTACAAGCTGAAATTAAATGATGAGAAAAATACTATTAAGGTTGATTCAAATCTACCATGAATTAAAAAATATGCATGATGTTTCTAAACTATCCAACACAAAGGGCCTTTGTCCCTAGAAGGTGACTGGGCATTTCTGCGATACGAGTAATCATAGATTTGTCCCTGTGAAGCTTCAAGTTATTGTGGCACCTACAATATAGACAACCTTTGAAAATATTGAAAATCTGGAAATAAAAGCAATCTTTTTAAAAATAGAACACAGACACAAGCATATGTATAGAAATAAATATAGAAAGAGTCTTCCTTGCTTTAGCCTTTCTACTCGATGAGGAGACGAGCTGGCCGAGGAACCCACATTGGCCACGAGCTCCCGCGCGGCGGCCGACGCTGCCTCGCGCCATCGCCCGGGAGCCTCCACAGATCGCTGCCCTCGCGCGCAGCTTCCCTGGAAGAGCCTCCTTCCAGCCTACAGCCCTTCTCAGCTTGGACGCCCTTGTTTTCCAGCCTGTTTCCTTCTCCTGCCCATCCTTTCCTTGCTGATCATTCTGACTCCAGACTGCAGATACCAATACAGAGTTGACCTGTCTACCTGGTGTTTTCTCATGCTGCATAAATGAGGAGTCTTTTATACTGGGAATTCTTAGCTCAGCTATGTTCCAGTGGGAACTGGCCTCCTTGGCAGTGTGGGATGTGTGCAGCAGGATGACCTGGACACCCAACTTGTATGAAGTGGGCAGGAAGCTAATCTGAAGTGACAGCAAGTTTAGGAACTAAATACCTTGTGGGATAATCTTGAATGGTACAAATAGGTGGCAGTTCAAGAAACTTGGAGCTGGTATGAATAAACACCGTGTCAGTCACCAAGTCCCTAAAATTTCTGTGCTCCCAAGGTACTTGAATAAGCAAAAGTCTATTTTCGGGTAGGACTGGAGCTGCCCTGTTAATAACTTAAAAGCACCAGGCTGGTTACTGGGGCTTTTCCTCCATTAATATATGGTTTAAAACAATCGGGGAATATGCATAGCACAAAAAGGAAAAGAGGAAAAGTGCTACAAGACCAACCACTTTTTAGTGGACACTTGGGAATTTCTTGGAGGAACACCAGGCCTAGAACGAGGTGGGAAAACATACAATTAAAAGAACTACAGCAGGTGTAAAACAGAAGTCTCTTATGAAGCAGCGGGTTTGGGGTATGATGTGTGCAGGAAACTGCTGCCAGACGGACACAGAAATGATTGAAGGAGAAGGCCTGGCAGGATTACCTGCAGACGTAATGAGCCTTAAGCAGTACTAAACACACATGTAGCTGGTGTGATTTTTCACAAACCACCTTTTCTCTTTTATATTGTCCTACTGTTAAAATAAACGGTGCTGTGGTGGTAGGTAGGGTGGTAAGTTACTCATTCCCACCGGCCCCAGAGTCCCGAGAAGAGCTGAGTGGTCATTGCCCCGTAGGACGCAAGGAAGGTGACGCTTCAGCAGACTCCACTGAAGCTGCATGGGGTTAATGGGAGTTCAAGATTACTTTTTGATGCCTTTTTCAATGACTTGGACAGGTGGCCCCTCCTGCTGAGGGGCTCTGCAAGCTGAAGGACTCAGTCCTGGCTTTGCACAGGCCGCACCACTGGTGTTGCTGGCTGTGAGGAAGCAGGATCAAGGCCTCCAGCAGCAACCACGAGGCTTTTTTATTAGTCTGGCCACATGTCTGTTCCAAAGCCCCTGGCTTGTCATAAATTTCTCCACATTAACTCTTCACCCGAATATGGCTCTATCATAGCCAGCTTACCAGGATTATTAAAAAATATTCTTTTCAACCTTGCTTTTCTGTGAGCACCCAGCTAGTGCGACTCTGGAGTAGCAGGGCACTCGATCTCTGCAGTCCTCATCCAAAATCCTAACCGGGCAAAAACACCAGGCTCCACATATGCATTTAACAGTATCTTCTTTTGAAATCACCCATGCTAAAATGAGGCTATGATACAGTCAGAATAGTCTTCACTAGAAAATTGCTGTAGCCTAATCTTTTTTCTCCATAGTAAAGGACTACTAAGAAAGTGCCTTTTTGAACTTCATATATTTAAACTCTTAATGGTTAAAAAACCCCAGTAAAATACCACAACCCTCACTGTAAGCTCAGCACTATCTCCCTTTTACAAACTAATAGATTTTGATTTACCCAAAGCTATATGATGTGGCTGTGACAGAGTCAACCTGTTATTCAGTAAGTACTGGGGCTTCAGCACTTTCTCATGACCACCAATTTAGCAAGATGGCGACAATTGTTATTCATAGACATAGGAGAGCACAGGCACAGTCTTTGTCTTTACAAACTTTTCCCTAATAGATTTAGAAAAGACATCTTGAGGCAGAACCATCACATTAACCTGGACAGTAAAAAAAAAAAAAAAAAAAAAAAAAAAAAAGAGCCTTTGCAATACATCTATTTAAAATTGACTTCTTTAGAAAGCTCTAAAAACTCATTTCTAGCCTTAGAAATTGTGTGCTGTTTATCAAGATGTTTTTTCCACATTCCCTACTACATTATTTGGAGACATTCATTTGAAGCCTCTTCCTCACAGAATGCAAAATTTTTTGTTTACAGGAAAGAAGGAAGCAAGCTACTTTTATACTTTATATAGGTTTTGTGATGTAAATAAGCTGTTGGAAAGGCAGGTTTGTGAAAAGGCTAGTATTTGGTACTTCTCTAGTCTAATTAGTAAGGGCTCTGCACAGCCCGCCCATTAGCATGGGACATAGGGCTCGTTTTGCTTCCCAATAAAGCGCTGCATCATGACTAGCTAGTCACAATTAGAAAAAAGCGGCACGAGGAGCGCAAGGAAACGCGCGGAAATCAGCACTGAGCAGAGAGCTACTTTACTACATCCCTAGTAAATAAGCACAGTGTGAAACAGCATTCATCAGTGACTTTTACTTCGCAAACCCCGAGGCAACCCACAACTGTACCAGCACTTCAATGACCAGCTGGCCTCCTACCACCTACTGCAAGTTCTGAACACTCAGTTAACTTCAGAACGTGGCTGAAATAAACGAGCCGATAAATAACAATAATCTGAAGACAGACAGACATCTATATTAAAAAGCAATTGCTCATCCTTCCAAAATCACCATATTTCTTTCCTGAGTGCAAGCATTACCAATACACAACACACACCAGAGTCCCGAACCCTGGGTGCAAACACACTGCACTGCCGGTGTCAGTGCCTGTCAGCAAGCAGCTACCATCACACAGAATGAGCTACCTCTGCACTGATCTCAACTTGGGAGAAGTATTTACAATCTTTTTTTTTTTAAATTTACAATCACTGGATAAAAACCCCAAAACAAAAAACTTTAAGTTATTGTCAATAGTAAAAATTACAGAGTTATTTTCCAAGTGCAGTTTCAATAATTTTCACAGCTCATGATAAAATTATTTTTAAAAAATTAAAAATAATTTTTAAAAATAAAAAATTTATTTAAAAAATTAAAGTTTGGGTCAAATAAACAATTTAATCCATCTCAAAAAGCTTTTATGTCATATTTAGATGGCTTCCTTAAAGTTGAATAACTTAAAGCTGAATAAGTTTGAGTGTTAAAAAAATTATAAAAAAGTGTGTCACTTAAGGTCTTCAGAAGTAACTGACACAAATGATCCAGACATTTGATGTCACTGAACCTGTAATTAACAACAAATGAAAACCTTCAGTCCACACGAGAAAGTGGACTTTCTCTTTACTTTCGAGAACACTGGATTCCTTGGCTCCTAAGACAACAAAACCCAGAGATCCCATGGGGAAGCAGATTAAGATTATGATGCCTTTAAGTATCAAGAAGGAACATCAGACAGATGCTCTTGAGGCCTGTGGACAGCAACAAGGGATGTGCACATCCCCAGGTAATCTTAACTAGTGCCCAGATCAAGCTCTGGAGATGAATACAGGAAAAACACGTTCTTTAAAGGCTCACCCAAATCCTTGGCTTTTCCTGATCCTGTTGAATATGATCACATTTACAATAATGAAACAAAACACTAAAGAGAGGGCAGATTCAACAATGTGTACACCTTTCCATACATGAGGCCATGTGGGAACTAAAGTGAGACTACATGAAAGAACAGCTCCCAGTCACTGTTGGTGAAGTAAAAGGAAGACATGGAAATTCATCCTGTTTTAAGTTACCTGTATTAAGACCTTTGAAATTTATTCTGCTGTGAAGTGACCTGCAGAAGAGCAATGAGCCACAGATTAAGCTTTAAATGCCAAAATCTTATTGCTGGCAAACAATGATGGGGTTCGTTTGTAACTAGAAGAGACTGGGTTTTGGCTGCAGGAAGAGAACCAAGCAGGATCACTGCCTGCCCTGCATTTGTACTTACTGCTCTTGGCTTGGGGATTTGCACATAACAGCACTCACCTAGCGAGCTGCTTGTTTTTGGCTGGAGAAGAGACTGTGCAGATTCACCTTGCTTTGGTCACCTCTGTGCAAGATTAATGCAGTGCATCCCTCTTAGCTGGGCTGAACGCAGAGCAGGTGCAGAAGAGCATCTGTTTCCCCTCGGAGCGGAGGGAAGCAGTGGGAGCATCGGCACCTGCACTCAGGCCATGTGCTGGCTTTCTGGTGCCTCTTGGAGCCCTCATTCACGCTAGAGGTTTTTGCTCAGTCCTGTGCAGTTCCAAGCTCCATCCCCTGCGCTCCCTCCCGCTGCCCGCACTGTCACAGCCATTAGGAGCTGCCAGGAAGCTCTTGCTCCAAGACTGAGGTAAGATCTCGTGGGACTGGCAGGCTCTCAACTAATAGTTTCAGCCTTTGAAATTCATTCCCTTCGGCAGCTTCCCAAAGCCAGATGCTAATGACCTTAGGCATGATGCAAGACCTTCTTATTGGTGTTTTTTTATTTTTTTATTTTTTTCCCCTGAGATAGCCATGCTGAACATCTCTTATCATTGGAGAAAGTGTCCATTTTAGCACTGCAAATAACCACTGAAATGTTCAGAAATATGGTCTGAGTCAGTCCCACACATGCAGTAGTCATTCACTCAGTAGCAACAACAACAGTTTTTGGAAGGTTCTTTCTCTAGCAAAGCAAGATCTTAGGACGCAAGCTGAGTTCAAAGACAACTTTGGCCTTGTACACTTACTGCAGTCCTCCAAAGGTTTGGCCTGATGGGCTAAATGCTGAATTTGGACTTGGGAGACTTGCACCGCGCTGCGGTCTGTGTCACCACGAGGAGACACCTTCACCTCCCCTCGCCACCGCGCTCGTCCTCCCAACGGAGCTGTTAGCTGCCTGCCATCCGCGCAGCGGCGAGTGCCGCTTGGAGGCCAGCGAGCCCAGTGCCATCCTTCTCTCAGCGAACCTCATGCAAGCTCCTTCAAAAAAACACGCTTTCAACAGGAGAGCAGCAGAGTAAACTGATTTCTACCATAGCTCTGCCCTAACTTCTCTGATCATTTATTGAGCATCAGCAGGGGATTCCCCGGCAGTTACTGCAGACAGAGCGAGCAGCAGCAGAGCTGCTCCCCCTTCCTTCGCTCCGGCCTCCAAACGCACTGGAGGAAGTGCTACAAAGCAAGGTAACACCATGAAAACATTTCTCAGACTGAACTTCTTGAGGCAGATTTCACTTTAGATACCATTAAAATGTCCATGAGAAAAGCAGGAGCAGTAAGACAGTGTTCCTATACAAGGATACTATTTTTCCTTATGTGAAAAAAAAAACACAAAAGCAACTGCAGTGATACTGTGGTGAATGAATTTTAGTTTCTGATTTAAAAAAAAACCTTTACAACAAATCCACAACTGCTGCCTACAAATTTTCACAAAAATCAGTTCTTGCTCAACATTTCAGTCAACTTAAACTGTGAATCACAGAAGAAAATAAGAGCAATAAATAGGTTTTTAACTTTTTGCAGTTCATTTAACTTTATCATAAAGCAGAAATCAGCACTAATTTACAATTGACATCACACAATAAAGTCTCCAGCTACGTAACACAGCAGGGCTTCTATATAATCCCAATCAGAAAGTAAGTCACTAGTATCCTCCTAAACTCGAGACAGGTATTACTACGGTGCTTTGCTTTGTTTAGACTTATCCTCATCGTTTTTGGTCACCATTGCACAAACCCTCAGGGGCAACATTAAAGATGCTGCAGCATTAACTAGGTGAGCACAGAAGGGAGTTTCTCACCACCCATAGCAGCAGGAAAAAGGAAATAAATCCTTTGAAGACCAGCAAGAAGCAGCAAAGTGTGTTTAAAAAAAGTCCTATCCCTGGAGATTTTTACCTGCTGACAGAAGTCCATCTTTTTCTTTCTTGAATGGCCAAGTAATTCTTTCAGCTACCTCTTCCTCAAGCTCCACAGACCATCTGCATTTACTCATGTTCTCAAGGAACTCATGCAGGTAGATGGTCAGTGATGGTCTAGAAAACACCTACGGCAATAGCTGTTTCCTGGAAATGAGAGACAACCACAAGCTCCACAAATGGAGCTGAAGGACCGAGACCTGCACTGGCGCTCAGTAGCAGCCTCCCGCTCCCTGTGCGCAAGGAACATGACCGCAGCGGGCAGCGAGGCTGCACGGCCTGTGCCGGGATGCAGCAGCGCCGGCGCTCGGCCACGCTGATGGTATTTAAGCTCTTTGCAGTGTGGTCCCCAAAGACACGACGGGGGCTGCTCCTGCCCGCTCTGATGCCGGCTAGAGGAGCTGGGGCAGCCCAGGCGGGCGAGCGCTCGCCCCGCGCCGCAAATGCGCTTCGCTGGCGGGCACTCGGCAGCCCTCACGGCACTGCTGCAGGTCAGCTGCAGACACTTCCACTGCACTGCTAATGATCGATTATTCATTGCAAGGAATTACATTCTAGTCTTACTCAAATTCAGACGGGAGTGAAACTGTACAGCTTTCAGCTGTCAAGGGCTGTAATTCAGCACCTAAATCATATGAGTCAGAAGTTGTAAGTGGACTGATTTATACTAATTTGCACCACCTTATTCATCCAGGGGAAATCTGTAAATAATGAAAGATAAACAGAGAAAGGACATTTGAGTAAGGTGGTATCACTGAACTAACATTCAATTATTAAGTCACCAAAATAAAGATGCACTAGTGTTACTATTTTAGTAAGATCTTAGGCTATAAGCTTCCTGCAGATTGTGAAGAAACTGTATTTGGAAAGGGTCAAATAAGGGGAAAATTGGGATTTGTGAGGCAGACCCCTTGTATGCAGAGTGCTGCAAGTCCACTGAGGTCAGTCCAGCCATGCTAACTCCTGCAGGCCAAGGCTTTGTGCCACGTTTATGCAAGAGGGACATCGTTAACATTTTTGTGCACAGGAGAGGGATGTTAACTATGCAAAATAAAGACCTGGCTGCTCTGCAAAGGAGTCTGCTGCTCAACTCTTTGGTAGCGCATGCATTCCATAGTGGGGAAAGAAAAAGGCAGAGAGGATAAAAAAGGAAAAAAAAAAAGAAAAAGAGAGGACTGGAAACTCCACCTGGATGCTATCAGTCTTGCCCAAGTAAACAGCCCTGACATTAGTGCTAGCCTGCTGAGTGGTACAGGTTAGGAAGGGTCACAAAGGCAAAATGGTGACCAAACTTGCCTCGAGGAAGAGATGCTCTGGAATCTGTCACACCGGCTGAGAGCTGAAAGCTCATTTTATCTAGAAGTCATTTCATTTTAGAGTTCAAAACAATTAAAGACATTGAAAGAATTGTACAAACACGGATTATAGCAAGACAGAAACAATCTCCTCTTTTCATATAAACACGCACTCGACTACACGCTTAGGGTGATGTCTATTGGTCCTGAGCTAACAGTGCAGCGCACCCATACAGAGGCAAGAGAATCCATCAGAGAACAAAAAATACCAAAAATCCACAAAGGAAATTTGCTTCATAATACCAAATGAAGACTCACCTCCATGTAATATGATTAAATTTCTGTAAAAAAAAAATTAAGTAAATAGGCAATCAAGAGGCAAATACAATAAAAAAATGTAAAATTAAATAACTGGTCTGTAAATATCCAGCAAAAGCACAAGTAAAAGAATATATTGTGCTATATAAAAACACAAGTAATAAAAGAAATTACATTGTAAATAACTCTTAATGCAGATCTGCAGAAGAAATCAAGCATAAAGGGGGTCTGAAAACTTCTCTCAACTATCTCTGTTACAGTATTAAAGGTTTCATTGCCACGTCCCAACAGTGACATGACATTATTGCAGAAGCCCCTTGAGATAAATTTTCTTTTCACACTCACCTTGTTGACTTGCACCCAAAACTGCAAACCAGAGAAATATCTATTTGTATGCATTAACCACTGGGCTGTGGCAACTGTTTCATGAGAATTTTCTTTAAATGGCTTTAAGTCCACTTGAAAGTCTTAAGAAAAATAGCCTAGAATAAATGTAAGTAATTATTAGTTTAAAACTCCTTTCTCCACCATTTATAAAAACAATCCTCAAAAAAACAACTAAAAACCCTAATTGGAAACCCCAGTTCTTGAAAAGTAAGTTTTACCAGTAATTTTTACAAACTCTGTGCCCCTCCCAGTGCTTTGTTCTGTTCCAAGGAAACAGAACGAAGGATGAATGATACTTGC
Organism: Tinamus guttatus; assembly: GCF_059628265.1. Lineage (NCBI taxonomy): Eukaryota > Metazoa > Chordata > Aves > Tinamiformes > Tinamidae > Tinamus > Tinamus guttatus. Next base: position 9,329,143 of record NW_028288538.1, on the reverse strand, counting down.
ATGGAACTACAAGACTCAGTGTTTGCATGTTTGCATAACTGTCCACATGTACAACTGGGGCACCAGGTTATGACTAACTTGGAAATGAAATGGTTAATAAATCTTAAATTGATCCTTTTCCAAGCACATCCAAATAACACAAGAAAGGAAAAAAAAATAGCCTCAACTGTAAAGTGAAGTTCTGAACTAATTTTACTTCTCATAGTGCGTGCCAGGAAGTGTATTACATGCCATTGGCGAGATACCAAACCTGGAGACTCTAGGGGGATGACTGAAGGAATCCTCACAATTCTTCATCTCGGAAATAAATTCTATGCTAGGAGGAAAAGCTCTGTAACACATGCCATCTGGTACCCTTTGCCTTCCTTTTATGAAAAGGGAGAACGAGAGCCGGCTTCTTCATATATCGACCAGGACACAGTGGGCCAAAAACAACTTTTGGTAACAGCAGAGAAAGAAAGCAACTTTGATGGTGCTTTCCCCACCCCCCAGCTCCCTGTCACAAGCACTTCCTTAAGTGTTTGTATCAATTTGAATTATCTAAGCTTTACACCAGGAAGGCAATTAGAATAACTGGGAGCATCATTTGGCCCATTAATTGCAAGAGAATAACATCTAAGTGCATTGCAAAAGGAAAAGCCTATGCTGAAGCAATCATACCACAACAATGATTTTTCCTTTAAAATATCATTTGCAACATCTTAAGCAAAAATTGAAGCTACAGCCATATTGAAAGTCAAATATTTGATTTTGCTACATAAGTAAACTAAAGTTTAATTCAAATGCTTTTACATTGTACAAAGAAAATTCATAGGAGAAGCAGCTAGTACTTCAGTGAAAGGCTGTTTCAGCAAGTCTTCAAGACTTGAAAGCAGATGTGGGAAAAAGAAACAAAGCAATTTAAATGCTCATGCAGATGGGCAGAGAACCACCTCCAAGGAGGTCCCAAGGAAGCTCCTGCAGAGGAGCAGGAGCCAGTTAGGGACATAGATGGCTCGAGCTCGGCTGTCCCTGGCTCTCCCAGGGCTGCAAGGACCTCATGGGGCCACCTGCAGCCGCCCTCTAGGTTGGGCAACCCTCATCCTGCTCCGAGTTGAGCCCAAAGCCTCTCTCCTGGCTGAGGACACAGGCACCAAAGCACTGTATGTAGCCACCTTCCTTGGGCATGAAGCACCCTGCGTAGGTAGGGGTTTATTTGGGTCACCCATTAAACTGTGAAAGGATTTGGCCCATAAAACTGATGTTAGTGATCAAATCCCATGAGAGGAAGAACACCTCACATCACATTTACTGTGACAGGAAATCATTAGCATAATAAAAAAATCAATAATTAATATCACAAGGCCTTGTAATACTAGTCTAAGTTTGTTCCACAGTAAGTCAGTAAAAGGTATTAAGCAAACAATGTTTATTTATATTACATAATATAACCATAGTTTGTAACACGTCTGGGGCCTATTTTCCTCTCAGTGCAAATATTTAACTCCCATTAATGTTAACAAGGGGTTACCTAGCATGTACTTTGGCAAGAGAATAAAACCTGAATTTTAACATTAATCTTAAGTAAGTTCTCAACTTGAAAGCAGCTTGAAAGTACCTTGTATTAACACTATTTTAATTGCTTCAAAATCTGGATTTTTTTCTGTGAATGCACATATACACAGATAAAAACATTCATCTTGGAGCTAAGTTACACATTTTAAGATGATGGGGAATAACCGTCTGTCACCCTTCTATAAACTGCACAGCTCACTCCATGAAGGCTGTTAAAGGCAGTGATAAAATCTTTGAAGAACCCTGTTTTTCTAAGAGCAGGCTTTTCTCTTACCATGCTCCACAGAAGCGAACAAAAATCACAGCACTGTTCAGAGCAAAAACAGAGGAAATTCACATTATTTCTGAAAAATAAGTGACTTGTTGGCGTCCTGTCTTTCAGTTCGAGGCACCTCCTCGTTCGGCCAAGCCCTCCGAGGACAGCGAGGCAGCAGGGATGTGCCGTGCACACAGAATCCGGCCCTCCCCGCCTCGCCAGAGTGCTTTGATCACAGCTCTCCCAAGACATTATTTTAAAGCAGGGCGCAATTGACCGGCATTGCACCATATGTTCCTTATGTGTGAGCTCCGTCTTGTTCATTAATTTTTATGCCACTACTGTTGGAATTCAGCCAGTGTAATGTGGAGGCAATTAGCAATGTCAGAGTGTTCATGCCAGCATATAATGAGGGGGAGAGAGAAAAGGAGAAAGAGCAAGAAATGGGCAGAGAATTATACTTCCTGCTACAGGCAAGGGTCCTCTCCATTTTTTTATTATTTGAAAACTGAAAGATCTAATAAAAACAGACAGGTGACAAGAAATAAAAGTCTTGTTACAGAAGTCAGATTTACTCACTTATAAAACCTCTCCTGTAGCTTTCTAATCTCTTCACCTATTTTCAGAGGATGAAACTGAAGAAGCCCTGTGGCCTGGTGACCTCATCGTCTAATCTTACAAACACTGCAGTCTGCTTTAACTCTGTAACAAAATGCTCAAAAGATGCATACATATACTAAAACATAAACGTACATTAAGTAATGCATACTCCTATGGCACAGCATTTACCAATCACACCTGTACCTTTCTTTTAAAGGATAAATTTTGCAAATCCTGCCTCCAAAAGACATTCGCCATGTCTTATTGCTATTTGAGTTCTTTAATTCTGCAATATTAGAAACCATGTGCTTGTAAATCCAGAATTAGAGGTCCATTAGAATAATGTGTCTTGCATCTTGCAACCAAGCTCCTTATTCTAGCATTCCCCCATGAGACAGAAGATTGAAACAAAACACTATACACATAGAAACCTCTTCACAGGCTGAGAGACTTGATGGAATCATTTTTCATGGTTAGGCATCCACATGGAATAGCTATATGCATGTTTATATAGTAGATAACTACAAAAAATGACTAATCAGGAAGATGGCTCAAGCTGCAAAATTCAAATCCAGATTCTACTATTCTGCTTTCCACTTCAAATCATGTGATTCAGAGCCAAGCTTTAGTTTCACAGTCCATTAAGGAGACAGACAACTTTGAAGTTCACTGGGGACACAATTTTCTGTTCTATAGTGTTCAATGGTTTAATTATCTATTTGCCTGTGAAGTCATTATGCAACTTTGCACTAGTAATACAGTTACTAGGAGATACCTCCCACTTCTGACATTTAAATACCGGTTACAGTAGGATTTGCTGCTTGCGGTGAGGGTCGTGTGGCTTGGTGGCAGCCTTACTCTTTAGAAAGCTTGGCTAGTATATGAAGGTAATGTGACTGATCCACCCTGATTCATAATGGATATTTACCCTCCTCACAAAAATCACAGGACCCAGGCAGCTTCAGAATGAGCAATGTTCTTTAAAGAAACCCATTCAGAGCTCAGCCAAGACATTGCTACACTGACTTAGCACATATTAAGGGCCTGATCCAAAGCCCACCAAGGCTGAGTCATGACTTTCTGGGCTGAGGAGAAAAAAAAAAAAAAAAAAAAAACCACCACTATGTAGTTTGGCAGTATTTTTTCCCAGGATCTAGCTACTGTCATTTGTTCAAGCTTTCCTAAGCAACAAAAATCAGTTTTCAAGTAGTTCAGCAAAGCATTTAAAACTTTTTAGGTAAGAGCTTTAGTGAAACTTAAAGCTGAGTGTTTTGGTACTGTGACATTAAAAAAAATTATTCACTGACAGATTAGAATGAATCACTGAGTTTGATCTAAAAGACAAAACATTTAATTCTCAAAGCAAAATATTTTATGTACTTCATTTGGATATATTACAAACTATGCTTAATACTGAGAAATAAAATCAGAAGAAGCTTTGGAGCCTCCAAAAGGACAGATTTCTGTGGCACAGTCACATCTATATCTCAATTTGTCTTCTTCAGTCGATGCAGTAAGAGCTGAATGGCTGCTTAAATCAAGCGCAAAACCCACCTTTATATCAGAGATGAACAAAATCAAATCTAATCATTACTGAACATTTACTTATTTTACTAGTAAGGAGACAAATTATGTGCTGGCAGAAGTTCAATGAAGTCAAGTAAATTATCAAAGTAATATAATTTAACTTGTAGGAGCGAGCAAAGCACTGGCACTCGAAAAGCATGTGCCTCCACTGCAAACTAATCCAGTGATTTTGGTTTCCTCCACTAATCTGGTGTAAAAACAAAAACAAACAAAAAAAGCCCCACGCTCATGCATTTGCACGTATCACGCAAAACCTACTCAGACTAGAATCTTCTACAGTTTTCCAGACATGTCACATCAGGGACTAGGTTTTGCTCACAGATCACATTAGCAAACGGTGCCTCTCTGGGGCACTTGTGTTTTCTACATCCTGCACCTTCCCTGACGAGCCGCGAGCAGCGATGCCGCTGCTCAGCGAGCCGCGCGGCTGCCTGCCCTGTGGCTCTCGTCCTTCGGTGCTCACTTGGAGCCCTCCTGCCGCCACGTCCCTAATGCGTTCAGACACCAGGGAGGCAGGGAGAGGCTGTGCAGCCGGCGTGAGGCATGACAGAAATGCCGGCTACAATCACAAACTTGCCCCAACCAATTCTGCTTCCGATACAAATTATGTGAGGCCCAGAGCTGGCAGCCAGCAGTTTCACAGCCATGTGTCAAGGAGGGTGGTAAAACCTTCCTTTCTGAAGCAAGTAACTCCACTTTGTTTCCTTCTGTCCTTGTTCAGAGCTCTCTCCAAGGCCAAGGTACTTAGCCCGAGAAACATGATGGTGGTTTTCTGCCTCAAAACCTCAGAGCATTCAGTGCTCACGGCAAAGCTGTGAGCGACCAGAAGGCACAAGGAGTCCTCAGCTCCAGGAAGGCCTGGACACGAGCAGTGTTCAGTCGCTGACAAGATCGCTCCTGAAACACGGTAGATGGAAGCCTCCCAAGCACCATGACGTACACGATGTGACCCTGTCACCTCACCGGGGCAGCACAAGCCTCCTCCAGCTTAAATTCAGGGATACAGGAGTCCAGATGCCCTTCCAGTTGCAGAGCTGACCCAGCACTTCCTTCCTCCACCTCAGGGGAATAGTAGAGCCCAAATCAGTCCATATCCACCCAGATGCCACATACCTGCTTCGATATATGGGCTGACCTCAGATTGCTTCTTCCCACTATGGCATGTGGAACACCAGAGTCTCAGCAAGGCAGGTACATTCTCAGAGACAGCAGGTAGATATTGCTGCTCTGAGGAGAGTTCACCTTCCAAGGCCATACTCAGGCCATGTGTTCAGGTTTGTTTTCCCCCCAAAAGCACCAAAAAGACAACTTGAAGAGCTGAAATTGAGGCAATTGGTTTCCAGAGACACACAAAACATTCGCAATCCACAGCAGGTACTGGCAGAAATTAAGAAATCATATCTACAGAAGCCACCTTTTGGCGCCCAGCATTCAGAGCAAGGAACAGATATTTAGTTTTTGTTCCTAGTTCTGACACAGATCTGCCATGTACCTTTCAGCAGGTCACCTGGGATTTCTATACCATCCTTTCCCTACCTACAAAATAACGACCTTATCTTTCTGCTAGGTCACTGGTGAGGTTGGATTTATTGTTTGTGAAGGACTTTGAGAGCCTCTGGAAAGGGTGCTGTATGTCTCTAAAGTACTATTCATTCCTGTCCTAAATCCAGAACAACTTGGGGAACCCAAAAGTAAGGCTCCCCTTCAACAAGAAAATATCAGAATTAAAAATGAGAATTAAAATAGCAATAAAAATAATCCTGAACATTCAGGAGAATTAAATAAGAGACCAGCTTGTAGCTTTCATGTGCAGTCATCCGAGTCAGCTCTCCAAGGAGTGCCAAGGGCTAAATTCATCCCTGAGCTATGCTGGCTTCTGCCAACGTAAACCAGGACACGCGGCCTCTGCCAGCGGGGCAGGGAGAGGCGGCAGCCCTGGAAAGCCCCCGCCGCCTTCCTCTGATGGGGCTCCAAACAGGCCCAGAGCAGGACCAGGATGGCAGCTTGGTCAGGGAAGGTTCATAGCTATGGCAGCCCAAGGCACTGTGGCACAAGCACCTCATGCTCTATTGCCTGCATTAACAACATCCAAGCAGGCTTTAAAACAGGCTTTGGCAGAGCCTGCTGCAGCGAGGGACAACGGTGACAACCCCCTTTGCAAACTGAGGGGGTGTTAGCATGTAAAGGAAGTGTTGTTGGCACAAGAGGAGACTAAATACAGCTCTCGGGATTTTGTCCACCTCAAGATATTTTCTTCCTCAGTTTGCAGCACTACTTGAGTTTGTCAGCCTGTTGCATAACGCTGCTTAACGTATGGATTGAGCCTCCGATCCCACAGGGAAACGGCCATGTGACTCAGATATTTTATGGGGAGGGCAGATGCCCATGTACAAAAAAAGTTGTCTCATTCCACCACCACCAAAGTGGCAAACGCAGGCATCTCCACTGTGCCAGCTGCACTGCAGCAGCCCTCAACTGGCAAGATATGAAGGAGATTAGCAAGTATAATAGCATTTTACCATGCTCTTTAGAGTGAAAAATCATTTGCGTATTACCACCATTGATGGTCCAAACCCACAACACTAAATGCAACCAAAACCCCTTCAAATTTCAAGGGAATCTAGATTTGAACCTTCATCCAAACCCCACCCTCTGGGTTTGGTTCCTTCTTAGATCCAAGACTGGAAGGTACCTATTTTGTGTCTTCAGGGAGCCTGGCATTTTGCAAGACCTCAAATTCCTACCATTGCACCTGAAAATGTTGGGAGAAGAATCTGAATTTTTATTGCCAGAAACCAGACACCCCAAACTAAGTGCTAACCCCAAAACCAAGTCTAAAGCAGAAGCACAGCCTCTCACAAGGCAGAGATCTGCCAAAAGAAGCCAGAAGCCGCCCTGGTACAGCTTCATTACCGTATGAGGATGGCTCCAGGTTTAATCCCGAGCAAAACACAAAGCGCTGGCTTTGTGCAAAGGTAAGTTGTGACTGAGTGTCTCATCTTGGTCCCCATTGGAGCAGATCCCAAAACCACCACACACTTTGGCACCGGTTGCTGTACTTGGCAATCTCTGCTGCAGCGAGGTGGGTGCATTGGCAGGACTTGTGAGGAACCCCTCCTCTTTAATTGGTGGGAATGTACCTGTGAGGCTGAGCCGTGTGTTTGGTGAGGCTAAGCGTTCCCGCGAGGGAAAACGACTCGAGACAATGCAGTTGGTGTTTGGAGGAGCAAGACGGAGACCGACAGAGGCTTTCATGTTACCCGGAGGGCCCTGCGGAGCTCTCGCTGCCTTCTCTTGCCTCGCCAGGAAACCCGGTCCCTTGCTGCAGCTGAGCAGAGGCTGATGAAACAGCAAGGGCGCCCAGAACCGTCCTCCACGTCACCAAGAGAAACCTAGACTGTATGAACCTCCATTCTGTTTTATTCCATGACAGAGCTTAAAAATGAGAAATACATTTTTTTCCTCCAGAAACTGTCTGAAGCAGTGACATTCAAAGCTACAGCTACCACTACTTTTGATTTTGTTTAGATAATTCATTGCAGACAGGAAGATTACATGAAAATTAAACTTCATTCTACTTAAGGACTGCCTAATGCTTTCTTTTTTTCGTCTGTGACAGAAGTTTGTGATGATTATATATTTCCTAAAGCTAAGTATACATTTCATGCATTGACTTGAGAGCTATTAAATATACAAGCACAGACCATAAGGGGTTTAAAACATGTTGCAATTTTAGCATCAGTGGGAGTGTTCCCTTCGAGCACTATCCCTTTGCACTAGATGACAGAAGACACTATATCACTTCCCGCACAAAATTAAGGATGTTCAGGGTTACATGACCCCTACTGTCTGAGCTAATGCAGCCTTCGATGGCTACAGACCAGAGTTATTACAAACAAACAGCTAAACCATCATATCTCATGGTCTATTCAGCAGAGGGCAGTGGTAGATAAAAGCCACACATACCTATCAACCAACTCCAAGTCCTGTCTCCAAACTGGTTGGCTGTCATGAACTTAATGGCCCCCAAAACACAGGAGGGACAGAAACAAGAATGATGGATAGAGGGCTTTTGCTCATGTTCCTCTGCTTGCTCTCTTAATCCCTCCCTTTCCTTTCCTTTTGCCTTCTCCCCACTCCCTCAATGCATTGGATGATCAAGGCCAAACGCCCTGTACAAGGTGTTCCCCCCAAAAAGCCAGCAGCAAACAAAAATGCTCTGAACCCTGCGGAATCAAGTTCTTAATGGCTCTAAATGAGGGTAAAGTAAACACACGCACATGTGCGTGCATGTACACACACACCCAGCACCGACCGCCAGCCCTTTGCACCAGGGGAGAGCAGGAGCCAGAGGCGGCTGCCTGGTGGCAAGGGCACCTGGGGAAGGGCAGGCTGGAGTGCAGCCCCTGCACCCAGCAAATTACATGAATTGATTCATTACACACTGTTATGGTTACAATTAAGTGCAAGTGCCAAGAAATACAGCAAGAATGTTACCTTTTGCTACATTAGCTCACCCACACTAAAAATCACAATTAGACATGCAGTGTCACTTAAATAGCGATTTCTCAAGCTATACAACTGGTTAGAAAAAAAAAGACCAGACACCTAAGTTAACTGTTAGCATATGTAGACCAGCACATTTATATTTATCTGCATAAACATATAACTATACATATCCTTTATGTGACCTAAAATACCTTGCAATATGAAAGCATATAACGGAAGAAGGAAAACACTATGCTACTATGAAGATTTTGAGTGGAAGCCTAAGATCAAACAAAGGGGGGCTGAAAAAGCAGAAATGCTGAAGGAACTGGCACTGTATGTTTTAGGGGAAGAAAATTTGTAATGGCATTTATTTTATTACATTTAAGTGATAATTCTGTCACCACGGAGTATATATGTGTGCCTTATTACAGCTATCTTCAAAGGGAATTATTCTGAAGGCAAGAATGTGCTGCATATACATCCCTGTATTTCTACAAGTTGCTAAACAGTAAATGACAAGAAATGTTGATTCATTAAAAAACCCGCTACACTTTAACTAGTGGGGAAAAAAGGTAATTACTACATGCGCAGCTTCCCATAAATATAAGTTAGTGTGACATTTTTCATATCAGACAGCTTTACCAGGGAACAGACAAAACCCACAAGTTTCAGGGCAGCCTGACTGCTGAGGACTTCACTGCAAGTCCAGGCCCAGGTCCTCCTCGACTCCGTAGGCTTCAAGTTCAGTTTAGTCTACAGCCTTTTCTGGGACCTACCAACAACTGATGGGCTTTGCAGTTGAATGACAGCTCCTATCAGCAGCTACTTAATGAAAGAGGCTTTCCAAGAGAAGCATCAAATGTCAATCCACCTTACCTTTTTTTAAATTATTTTCTTCTGGAAAAACGGATGGGTCTAAATCGAAGACCACTTAGCTGCCAGCTCACATGATGCCATGGCAGCTATTCAGACACGGCCCAGTTTCATCACTGTGTCATCTCCTCAGCACGAAGGGATTTGCTCTGAGCGCTACAGCCTTTGCTCTCAGCCCTTAGCGCTGCCATAGGCGCCGCTCACGTCTTGGGCGATGGGGAGAAGCGGTGGCAGTGCCAGCCTCATCCGCAGGAGCGCGGCACACAGCCCTGCTCCTCAGAGCCTCATCCTGCTCCTTCACCAGGGCAAAAACGCTTCCTGATCCGGAAACGTGGCTGGGAGAGATCCCAAATGTGTGATGGCTTTAAAAAAACCAAATCATGCTTAACAGTAAAGTATGGCTTCTGCCCTCATTTAAAGTCGTGGATGCTTTTGAGCTAAATTTAGCCAAAGAACTTTTCACTGAGCAGCAAATCCTGTATTTGTCATGTTAAATGATGACATTCGGCTTACATATGTATTATTTTGCTTACACACATATACATATGTATATTTTGCTTACATATATATCCATATGTAAGCAGTAACATATTAGCATATAAGCAGTACATAATTCAGCTGCATCTCCAGTAGACTTTGAATGGGAAAACATAGAAGTCACAAAATGGACAAATGCACTCTACTGCAATCTACTGAATTACAGTCCACTAAAGTACCTTTCAACTCACATATGAGATGAAAGGGCATGAAAAGGAAGCTAAAGGGCCAGAATTAAATGCTTGGTACTTAGGTAACTGTCCTCTTAGCCAGAGCGCCACAGAAGCTGCTTGCTAGCAAGCTGGTAACATTTGGAGCGTTATTTCCTAATTAAGGTGATAGCTGGTATTCACTGCAATCACCGGAGGACATCGTAGTGTCCGGTGTGATTTTAACTCCTCCGTAGGATACCTGGAAGGGAGCCTTGCAGACCATCTAACACTGACTCAGCTGCTTGGTGACCAGCTGCTTTGGGAGCAGCAACCTGCAAAGTCCTGCACATCCAGGGCACCAAGCCCTTGGAGGTGCAGGAGCTGCGCGCTCAGCAGCTACCTGCCTGCTGCCCTGCCTCCCTGCAAAAAGCCTGGCGAGCGTCTCGGGGCTCCGTAACGAAAGCCCCATGCGCATATCCTCCTGCAGGACACATGGGAACCTCCTGCCTTCTGCAGAGGAGCCATGGCCTGTGCTCTTTGCCTTGACACATGCGAAGCCCGGGCTGAGACGTGGCCCTGGCCAGGCTGCAAAACGCTCCCCAGTGCAGAAGGCCTCAGCAGGAGGGCGCAGGGAGAGGCCGCGCGGCTCCGCAGCCAGCTGAGCATCTCCAGCTTCGGCATCTTGATCCTTAATGACCTTGTGCATCGCGGGAAGAGCGGCATCTGCTCAAGAGCACCTCGCGGCTCCTGACAGAGCGCAGAACACATCAAAGCCGGGGGGATCACACCTTAATCCAGAATAACTGAAATGAAATCACCAGAATCATCCTTCCTTAATGCTACAGTCCACACAAACTAAATTTGTACTGTTTGCTTTCCACAGTAACTTATGTAGAGGTACTTTTTGTGCTTCAAAGTAGCCCTTGGCTCCACAGCCTAAGTATTTTTCATTTTGTTTTGAAAAACCAAGCATCCATCTGAGGAAAGCAAAGCAGCAGAAGATGCAAGAGGAGGGAATAAGCTTCTAACAAAACTTTTTGTCACTGGCATTACTGAAATGCAAGAGATCTGCAACACATCTCAGGGTGCAAAGGGTTAATCTCCTTTCTTGCAGATCATCTGTATCAGTCCAGATGCTTGGCTGGGAGGAAATATAACCCAGTGTCTGGGCTAGTGCAGCAAAGTGAATAATAAAAATATTTTTATGTACTGTGCTTATAAAATATTCTATTTGCTGTGCAATACCAGTTATGTTTAGAACCGTCCTTCAAGGATTTGCTTTTCATATTGAAAAAGATATATCCAACACATGCCTTGTTAAAAAAACACCCTGCCTAAACGTCAAATCTCCTTTGTGAAACTGGATCCTTTGCTTTTGGTCTGCATCTTTATTACACTTTCAAACTTATATGTTAAAATAAAACCAAGACAATGGAAATCAAAGTAAAGTGCCACTTAAAGTCAATGTAAAGTTGATAATCCTTTGCAGTCCATTCTTCTATTACTCTGATGACAAGTTAATTTGGGTGATAAAAATGGAAACAAAAAGCAAGGAAGTAACCCTGTTTTACAGAATATTATTCAAGTAATAATAGTTTCCTTTGCATAACACTTATTTCATCCCATCATTACTACTACTATTATTACTACTACTACCTTAAACTATGACAGATTGTGAAGGGTCAAAGATAATTTTTATCAATCAGACTCCTTTTGTCTTTGGCAGGTTTAATCATGTCACTTGGAATGTAGCATGAGGGGCCTGATGAAATTGGAAAAGCATGTGAAGATAAAAATCACTCTCAGATGAATTCAGACACTTCCTGCCACTCTGCAGATGCCACAGTGCTGCAAGCCACCCTCCCAGGAGAGATGATTCACCTGGAAGGAGGGCCAGGCTCTGCCAGATGTGTAGGAGGCTGCCTGAGACCCACATGCTAACACTGTCTCAATTGTATGAAGCATATGCTTTCAGTCAAGGGTGAAAAATGCAGGCACCAGCACATGCCAAAAGTCTTTCAAGCATGGCCCACCAGTCAGCCTGAAGCTTAATGCACTGATCCATCGAGTCAGCAGATGTGTGTCACCACAGTACAAGTTGAAGCTGGTTAAAGCTATAAAGGAGTGAAGTGACCTAATCCAGACATTCAGATTTCACAAAGAGAACCATATTGTTGTCACTTTGGGGGCTTAATGCAGGACTTTAGGCACAAACACTGAAAGCCTTCCTGGAGTAAAAAGATCTGTTGCTGTGAAAGAACAAATCCCGACCCTGAGCTACAGTTGTACTGATTTCAAGTTGATCTGATAAAAGCATAACATCGTTTTCCTTCTTAGCACTGTACATACGAAAAAAGAACATCTGCAGAATTTTATTGCCAGAGCCATAAATGCTCCTTATCCACTCAGTTGGAGGCAGAAGTCCAAAAATACCTGGACAGAAAGTTTATTTGCAGAGTACCACTGCGTACTTGGTAGAGCCAGTGAGTTACACAACATATTCTTTCACTCCTGGCAGTGCTGCTGGTGTCAGCTCTGAGGCCGGCAGCAGGAGTTGGCTCCACAGCGCCTACAAACTCCTCCCTCCTCTCCATTTAATAATCATTTAGCAGGTTCAGTATTTCCTAACATGCTCAAAGTCAAAGCACACTTTACAGCTAGAGTATCCACCTCGTCCACCCACAGAGCAATTTGCTTAAAGAAACCAGATCTCCTCAGCACTCAGACCAGTCCAGCACTATGGCACATGTGCAAGGCCACCTCACTGTCACCAGCAGTTGTTTCAAAAACCTTGTTCACACATAGGTGATAAGATGTAGTTCTCACTGGGCAAACACAGTTAGGTAGGTAGACAGAAAAGACTTTAAGGAACCTCTTTCCATCACTAGGAACCCTGTTCAGAGCTTTCTCGAGCAGTTTTCCAGCAGCCAGGTCCATTGTCGGGCACTGAAGTTTCACAATGACTTCACTGTATTTTGACACAACTTACCCAAGCAGCGGCCTGTGGCAAACACACACCTGTTCCATGTATGCCCAAGAGGCCAAAAACCCTACTTCAAATAATATTCAAGTTCAAACAACAAGCAAAGCTCTTCTGCCTTAGGAAAAGTCCATCGCGCAATCCACTTTGCAAAAAGAACAGCCAGGCATTTAAACGTTAACTCCTTTGCTAACCAGCACTTACAGGATTTGAGAAAGCAGGTGCTAACATAGAGAGGGGGGCACCCACTGGGCATGTGAAAATGCCTTCCACCCCATTTCCCCAGCTAAGAGCCTCCCGTATTACCCCTGCTTAATAGCTGAGGCTTCCGATGGCCTAGGATGAGGACTAAGCTGATAACTCTGCTGGGAATCATACACGTGTGCTATAAAAGGAAGATTTTAAGACCAAAGTATATATAAGCTAAGTACAGAATGAGAGGCAACAGAAGGATGCAAGGCACAGGTGATATTGCCAAGAAGAGAAGTACAAAGCAAAAAAGTGTGTATATGGACACACATATACACACACACCTGTATACATATATATGCACACACACTTATGTCTCATGGTCTTATTCCTATCCAAATCATGAAGAATATTTTATGTTGATCATGAAGGGTTTGATTTAAGAATTAATTAGGCAGCATTTTTTTCTTGTTTGTTTGCTTTTATTTCTCTTCTGAATTGCCTAACTGCCCTGCCCATCTGCAATTGCATTGGGCCAAAAAAAGATCTCTAGAAACATCCCTCGACTTGAATGTCTTTTGACAGACTCATACAGAGAAAATTATTTGAGAAATCTTTTGAGTTTTTCACTTTTTTTCCTGGGGTGGGAACAGTACTGGGCCCAACACTGGCACTGTTGTAATATAACCAACAGTTCAAGCTCCTATAGATTTTAAGAATAAGTTTTTTTTGCCAGACAAAAAGAAAACATTAAGCAATTGAGATAGATTTGTGGATTTCTTTTTTCTTCTCAAAAATAAACTGTTATTAAAGAGTTAAGCCACTGTATGTGTGGGCGAACTGCTTGCTGTAATTGCTATCTACATACAGATCTAAGGAGAGATGTTGATCTTCTGAAACGAAGGGTGCAGACGCAAGACTTCTTAAACCAATAAAAATACCAACTTTTTTTTGCCATAGACCCTTTGTATGCAAATCACTCAAAATTAAAGATTTCTTAGACAAAACATTGTCATTGGGACATAGAAAAATATATGGTTGTCTCCGAATTCAGATTTATATTTATTAAAGTACCCTACTTCCCCATTAGAGAATTCCATCAGACTTATATTACATCTATCAAAAATCAAAAGTAATTATTAGTCACTACTGCCTTTTTCCTACTTTTCCTGCATAAACTTATATAGTGGTACAACATGGCCACATATGCCCCCAATTCCTCCAGCTTTGCACTCAAAAAAATCTCTCTCCAGCTACCATTATAAAAGTGCATTTAGAACTTTGAAAATCTTTTCCCCAGACAAAACATGAATTATTTCAGATGGCCTTGAAATATCCTAAATGAGTACCTTTAGAAAGGGCCTATCTTACATATCAGATCCCCAGCAGTACTGCTACCTTGCAGTGAAACAACTGCAGAAAGGGGTTATATAATGAGATCTGGACCACGTTGCTGCCCATATTAGGACCCCCTTTTTGCTCTATTTGCTAATGCTTTCCCTGGTAACACCTTATTCAACAAAACCTCCATGTGAGACACGCACATACATGCACACGATATCTCATAGCTGATGTGACCAGTCTCCTTTCTTTGGGCTTGATATTTTTGAAGACCTTTATTTCTATAAGAAAACATTTCTCATACAAGGTGCATCGCAGCTGCCTGTACCCAAGTAGGACAAACCCCTCTTCCGACGGGGGAATTATAGCACAAGGGCCAAGCAAGGAGCCAGGGAGCTCATCCAGAACAGCTCGTGGCCCATGCACTGCCCATGGGTGCAGGATGATGCCTGATGGCGGAGCAGCGCGCGGGGCCGGCGCTGACTCACACCGCAGGATTGCACCAAGCGCTGCAGACCTGTCTGGAGGCAGCAGCTCAAGCCTGGGAGCAGCACGCTCGCATCTGCATTGCGCCTGCCTTCCTGGTGGGGGTTTTAGCCTGGAAGAGAGGGTAGCTACGCCACTTCCCCAGAGCCAATTAGCACCAAACTGGTCCAGACAATGCTAGATATCAGGGAGCAGTATATAGGTATTCATACTCAGATTTTATCTATACATTATTGTGGTGAATTTAGTAATTTTGCTGTAAGTGGCCTACTACACACCAAGATATAAAACAGATTTGGCATCTTTGGTTATAGAACAGTGCCTGCAGTTTGCAATTCCAGGGTTTCCTTTGAAGCTCCAGATTACTTCCCCCCAACCAGTGATTTGACAGTGGTCACAAATCAGCACATCCAGCACATTCATGCTTAGACCCAGACTGTGCTCTTCCTTTGGCATTTGGACCTAAAAACAAAAAGGACATCTAATCTTTTATGCCACATTAATGGACAAGTTGAAGTGTCAAACTCATGCTCTTCAGGGGACATGATAATTTCTGATCCTTCTATCTACCTCAAGAGGACTGTTATAATATATGATCTTATTTTTCATCTCACGTCAAGTACAATAGCAGACATGGAATGGAGCAAGACTTGATCCCCCCAAGAACTGCAGCTGGTATTCAAGCAACGCTCAGCAGAGCCACTCTGAGGTACGTTTTCTCCACGTTATTCCCAGCATAAGGAAAGCCCCAAACTCATCTGATTGAGATACAATATTAGGTTAGTAGAAGTAGTCAGGATCATCCTTCTCGCATTTGTGGAAGAAAGCATTTCCTTTTCCTTAATACTTGTTTTTTCTTCCTCCCCTGTCGCCCTGCAACTCTCCCCTGTAGACTTAATATGCTACAGCTTCTGTCAATTAGAGTATTTCCCCTAAAACCCACATTGATTCACTCATTTGACTCACTTTCCAAACACTATACCTGTTATTTTTTGTGTATGAATATTTATCTAGCTGTGCTTTTTATAGTTCAGTAAAAGCAATTACACCAAAAAGGGCAGCCCCTCCCAAGCGTGATTAATCATGACTTGATTTGTGCAGAGCTAGTTTTCTAGTAAAGACTATCACACTCTTGCTCCACACAGTGAGCTTTCTTAATGTCAATGAAAATACTGTACGTTTTGCAAGGATTCATCTACTGCCTAGCATATATATTATAGTATTCCCAGGAATGAAACTGTGACCTTGGGTTATTTTAGGGTAATTCTCTATACTACTGAACAACAATTAAGCCTTGTATATCTTTTAACATTGCTATGAAACTCTGTCCTTGCCCATGCACTGATCCTACCTACACAAACACTCTGTGTAGTCTGAATACTAAGCTGGTCCTGCAGCCACACCAACTACCTCAGCATTAATAGAGATGATTATTTCCACCCCTCTCCCCACATTCCATAATGAGATGCAGATTTTCAAGGGTCATTATTATTAAAGATGCAAAAATTGACTTGGTTGAGCGCTGACTGACCCTCCAGGTATGTTCAGCAACTAGTACAACTAAATGCAACTGGCCATGGTTGGCATGCCCTGCTGTATTTGTTTGAACAGATATTCCACCCAGACTGATGCCAGAACACACGCATGTTCCACTGCAGCAAAGCCTGTGAAACATCAGGTTGTGACAGCTGGGTTTAAAATAAAAAGTGTCCAATAAAATATATGAAAACATAAGCATCAGGACTCTTGTTAGCCATGGGGATTCAGTCATCTTCTCAAGGCCATTTTTCACTTCTTTTTTTGCTGTGTTTATCAAGTTTACACCTCCAATGCCTATATAGTTCCACCTATTTAGAATGTCCACAATTCAGTACAAGCTAAAGAGTATCTTTTGTTCAGAGAAATAAAAGAAAATAGAACACAGCTTATTCATTGCTTTATTGCTATATCTTGCAAAACAAACAAACAAAAAATAAGCAATGGGGGCTGTCAAGGCTTTCTAAACACTGTGGCAGCGTGCCATGCTCACATCCTGAACCCAGAACCAGAAGGTTCAAGTTCACAGTATTTGCCAGGTCCCTGCTTTTCACACAGATTTCAGAAACCCGAAGTAGAAAAAGATACATAGTCACATGCAGCTTTAAACTGCAAGAGAACAAGGAATCTCCTGGCGAAGGGCTGCAGCTTCTAGGAACATTTCACCCGCAACAGCCTCTGGCACAGAGTGAGGGTCTTGGCGCCCGCAGGCCTGAACAGCGCCAGGCCTCGGCCGGCCGCACAGCGCTCTGGCACTGCCACCAAGGCCACCTCTGCCACCCTTGGCACACCAGAAACCTGCCCTATCCACTGATCAGGAAAAGGCAGGTTGGCTGAAAGCTCCTGCCTACGAGTTAATCACGACCAGAGCTGGGAATCCTACGACACTCCTGCAGGCCTCTTCACAGAAAATGGCTACCGTTTGCTAACAGAAATCAAAGTCAGGCCTTCAGTTTTCCAGAGATCTCTCGTTTCAGCCTGGAACATGAATGAGGTCTTTCCAGGAATACCTGCACATGGTTTCATCAGTTTGCAGTCTTTTCCCTTCCAGCTCCATTTAATAATTCAGTATTGCTTTGAAAATAAGGCTCTAATGTCTATTATATGCCAAAATTACCCTTACCTTAACAGAGCAATATTTTCCTCTTTAGCTTAATCTTTTCTGTGCATCTTATAAACCACCTAGTGCTACAAAATTCCCAAAGAAGCTCTTACCTTAGGGTATAAAAGACCAAAGGAATTAAAAAAAAAAGAAAAGAAAAGAAAGAAAAACAAAAAAGCAAACCATATCCTTACTTCTTAGAGTGAATAATTACTGCAATAGGACACTCTTAAGCTTATGAAGAACAGTAGTTTCAAAAGATAAAATTATATAAATTACAGTCTTTCAGTGATCACTTTTGTCTAAAGGTGGAGCTCTTCTAGGAAAGAGGACAATCATTAAAGGTGGAATTGAGAGACAACTCTGCATAATCATTGTGCCTCTACTATAGGCCCCTTTTATTACACTTTTTTCCAGTCATGGAAAAAAGTCGTGTGCTTGATCATTTTTCATGTGACATGAGTGCTTTTTACTGCTTTATAGCATTGTCAAAATGAGCCACCATCTGATTCTTTCTGTACATTAAAGAAATGTATGCATCTCAGGCCAGTTCAACCCACAAAACTCACCACACAGCACCCTGCTAAAACGGATCCAGAGGCCAATATTTCTGGCCTTTCAACTTCTCCAACCCTTTCCAGTTGTGCTCATGTCCTGCTGTCACCCTCTCCACATACATTCTGAAAACAGGTAACTGCTTTTGAGGAATATTTTGTAATTAAGGGGGTAATGAAAGAATTGTGAGAAAAAGCTTTAAGAGGGGTCTAAAAGTCAAACTCACAGCCAGTGAGCATTAAGTCATACGAAATGGTTTATATTTTTTGAAATAAAAAATCCTCTGTCCTAGCTAACAATTGAGTTATGACTTTGTTAAATATATTAATTCCCCCTCAAATAATTATCTTATTAGCTCTCAAGCTTTGCTCAATTTCAAGAATGATTAAATTTGAAATATCACGAACTATGCTTTAAAAGGTGCATGCTAAAACAAACACCATAATTCCACTGCCACAGATTGTCTTTTTCCTTTTATACAATATTTTTAAATATGTATTTTATACTAATCATGAATGCCATTATTTTTTATAAATATTTTAAATAAAATCAAACACGAATGCAGTCCTCAGATTTTATGCTTTGAACTGCACAACCACAGCATGGATTTGTCATTGTTACCAGTAGGCTGAGCCTGGCATTGCAGATCAAACGCAGTATGTAGTCCAGATGTGTTAGCTGTCACCCTATGAGTAAACATTTCTGATGGACAGTGTGTTAACAGCATATTATTACTCATGATGTTGCATGACGGTTACAGAGAGGTAAGCTAAGTGTCAGAGATAACACTACTGAGAACTGCTGGTGGAAGTGATACAGACTGATATGTTTACAGCAACTTCTTCCACCCCTCCAAATTTACTCTTTAAGGGAGAAATGAATATGATAGGCTTTGGTAAGCATGGGTGATGTTCAGACAGCACACAGGGACTGCGGTGAGGGTACGGTGCTAACCCATTTGGGAGGCAGGACTTGCACTGCAGCAAAAGCTACATAGCTTAAGCAATGCAATATTAAATTAATATCTGTGTAGTTAAACCATCAGATACATGGAATTTTGCCTCAAGTGTTCAGCATGCTAGTTTACTTTCATCTACGTGCACCTTTACAGGAATACTTGTGAACTGCCCTAGATTAACAGGTGTTAAGAAGTTTATTGATCTATACAAAAAAAAGAAAAGGCTGAAAAAAAAAAAAAATCAAATTTGTGGTGTTCTCTGCACTGGCACTTTATCAGTGGGACCTCGTAGGCATCCCAGGGCACCACAGCTCCTTCACAGCCCTGCAAAACCTCCACAAGGGTCCAGTGCAGGGACATCTGCCCCTTGCTCCTGGTGGGAGTGATGAGACAGGCTTTGCTGCTAGCAGTGACAAAGAAGACACAGCAAATGATACAAGCCCCAGGGCAAATATTAGCAGCTTAGGTGAGGTGCAAGATACTGCCAAACTGCTCCAGCCCTGTTTGACTGTAAACCAGATTGAGAACTACCAGTACAGAACCCTAAACTGCCTTCAGTGGCGATGACTGTTGAAAGCAGAGCTGGATATGAGTCACTTGGAGGGCCTTTTGTTTTCACGAATGACTCTTGTGATACTCTGTTCCATCCGTCAGGCTAGAGAACTGACAAAAACAAGGAGTTCCTCATATGCAAATATGTTCCTGCCAAAGACCTGGAGACCCAAGGCTAGATAGGTTACACCACAGAACATTACAGGCAATTATATAGAGAGTAACATATTCATAACGCTATCAACTATCAGAAGAGAGCTCTAGAGAGCACCTATGCAGTGCAGAAAAGAGAAGATGACACAGTCTGTTTTTCTTCAACATACCATCTGTGATAGGATGTGAATTCAGACCACCAGAAGACTATCTTAGGCACCACTCAACAGCTCAGTACATCTAAACCGAAATTATGATCCAAAATCTTAAAAAAAACCTATTTTTCTTGAATTTGACGACTCATGGAGAAAACAGGGTTTTGCACAGTGTGGTTCTGCAATCTGCCCCATTTTACTTACTGAATAAGTTTCCCAGCATGCAGAAAGCTGCCTAGTGTTTAAATAGCACTTGCGTTTCAGTTAAAATCTGAAAATAGAATTAGGAAATTTCAGTCACTTTCAGCATTACCACTCACAAAATCTAATCAAATTTACACACCTACATCATCTGAGAAAACAAACTCCCTGCATACTGCAGGCTCACACTTTTACAATTTATTATGCCACCTTATCAGCTGCGGCCAATCTGCACAGTATCACTGCCTTCAGCTGAATCCCACTGATTTATGCCTACTGCAGAGATAGCTAGTCCAGCCTCAAAACCCCACAACATTTTCAGATTTTCATAAGAATAATACCAAGTTTAGCAACCAGCAGGAAATGGAGTCCACTGTTTAGCATGCTAGGGTTTCACTTTAATTTCAAAATTGCAGCAACATACGCTTCCACTATGAAGGTGTGCCAGCAGTGCTACAAGTAGGGCTGTGCTGTCACTTCAATTATAAACCCAGTTTTCTGAGGGTTTGCTAGAATTTCAGCTTAAAAAGAAACGCTTGCTCAAGTCTGAAATGGTTTGTACATGAGCTCAGCCAGGGGATACCTTGTTTCCAAGATTCTGAAAGGGGGAGGAAAAAAAAAAAATCACTTTTCACATGTTCACATGAATTTAAGTGTGCTAAAAAACCTCAAAACATTCAGGGAAATAAGATAGTTCAGCTATAACTTCCCAGTACAAAACAAGTTATTTCGTGGTTTCTATCAGAAATACTACAGGTAAGCACGATCACAGAATATGAGTGGAGAGGCAGAATAAGGAAAGCATAAAAACATATATATATATTTTGGACACATCAGAAACAAAACTGAGTCCACATAGACCAAAAAGAGATAGTGACCATCCCATTTTAAGGAGGGACAAATAAAACACCTATTTTGACAGCAAAGACTGTGTCGAGGCCCACCTCGCTCCAAGGACCCAGGAGGTGCAGAGCCAGACGTGCCCTCGCTGCAGCCCATGGCACTGGCAGCCGGTGTCGACACGCCTCAGACCAAGTTTAAACCAAAAACAATATAATGGAAGATACACAAAGCTGTAGAATTCTGCTGTGGGCTGCAAAATTCAAGCAAGCAGGCAGGTTTATAACCAGATGATTAACCTGCCACGAGCTCTGTCCTGGAAACACCATAGCTAAGTCAGGCAGCTGCTTTAAAGCCATCGCAGTTAAACCTGCATTTGCACCTCCAACTGCACCATGGACTCTCCAGGAGGCTCAAAACCATTAGTTAGGCAGAGAAATGGGGCTGCATGATGTGCAGTAGAGGTTTCTTCATGCTGCCTCTACTCTTTTCAGCAAACACTGTTCTCAAAGAGGAGGGAGTATCTTTTGCCCTGAAAATTTATTCCTTGATCTCTTGTGCTGGCAGTTGGGTGACACTGACACCTCTTTGCTATTGAGACTCCTATAAAACACGTCCATGCAGTACAAACAGACCCTTGTTTCTGCATCTCTTGCAGCTTAAAAAGTTCCAGGTCCCACACATTCAGTTTTGCCAAATTGGCAGTTGCTAGGGAGCAAAAGAAAAATGCTGGCAGTGATTCTGGGGAATCAGGGAACATGTAGGCAGTTTTCCTGTAGTACAGGAAACAGGCAGCAATTTTCGAATGACTTTCCAGGCCAGAGACATCCAGATATGTCTACTAATAAGGAAAGAGAAAGTAAGACTAAACCATATGGATGTGGCTTCTGTAATGAATTTAACTGGACACCTCAACATATTTACCGACTCCAGGTGAAGTTTCTACCAAGGCAGTAAAAAAAAAGGCCAGTTAACCAGAGGACTGCAGAGACTACGACTATGGCAGAGGTGAGCCCTAAAGGGCAAGTGGCCAAACCTGAGCTGAAATACAGACAGATAAACGACAACTGTAACTTCGACTAAGTATTTCCTTAATATGCCAGAAATGGGTCAAAAGCTCTTCAGAAAGCAGCCCAACTCTGCACTACTGCCATAGCTCTGCAGCACTGTCAAACACTTCTTAGAAGAAAACAGCACCAGGCAGAAAGACTGTCAGAAATCTGTAGATTCAGTGTATAGCAATGAATGGAAAGGTTGGGACTGTTGTTATATAGTAGTCACACAACTGCTACTCAGTGTCAGAAGCCTGGTTTTACGCAGCATTGAGCCTAGCCATTTATTGCTTTGTATTTTCAGGAGCAGGGTGGTGGTAAAAACACCCAATACTAACACACAAGATGAAGCATGGCTGGATCATACTTTTCGGAAATATTATTTTCATACAGTAACACAAAACCCCAGACAACTGTACTTGCTAGCCAACAAAATGCAACTGGTGCTGTATTTTACCCATTGACACTAACAGCCATATATCACAATAATGAGCTCTTGCCATTTAAAACACCTGAATTTAAACACGTAAGAAATGGATTTAAGTTCCTATTTCATACTCTGTACGTTATAACGCACTTTAACACCATTCAGCAATCTGTTACACCACTGCCAGCAGGAGCCTTCCCCACTGCAGCTCCTTCCGCTCCTTGAGGAACAGGCACTCGGGCTCTCCAGGGGGACCACAAGTTTCACACTGAACCTCAGCCGAGTTTTGGCTCAGAACATTAAGGACCTACACGATTTTTTTTTTTTTCCCCTCTCCACTTCCTCCATGGTGCTCATTTATAGTAAAATGGGGAAAATGCTTTTGGCAAGAAGATACAGGAATGCTTTCCTTCTCTTGCTACTTTGATGATTCCCCTTCAGGGACACAGAACAAAGGAAATCAACACTGGAGGTAGCAGGCAAGATCCAAAAGGCTCTTTTAGGGCAAAGGACACGAGTTGTAAAGCAGCAACTCTCTTCTGAATCTATTCAATATGATTCAATTGTAAATCATCAAACCCGACTGCTACTTCTCTCATGTTCTTGCAGACCCTGATGGCTTGTACAGCAGAGCACTGCATGACCTTTACTTTTGAAAGACAGCACAGAAGAAAATTAACAAAAACCCTATATAATCATACAGAAATCCACCCACAGAAAAGGAGAATTACTACCAAAGGCAACAAAGAGAATTTTCTTGCTTATAGAAATAGCAGTATGTGCCTTAAATGCAGCAGAGTATGTTCAAAGATGCTTAAGTTCATTAAGAATTGCTGCCTTCAGTGAAACTTAACTAGTTTAACACCATAAACTTTAAATACTTTCTTTAATCAATGATTAACCTGACAAAAAAGCAGATAAGCAATATAGCAAATTCTGTAAAAAATGGCAAACTAACATTTGCCATTAACTAACATTTTTCTTATTAGTTCTTGAGCAGAATTTGGTTCTTGTCAAATACTCTGCACATCGAAAGCTAATTCAGGGAACGAGAGTTCATCGTGGGACCTCCTACCTGGTCGAGTCCTATATTTGTACTATTTTAGGAAGTTAAAGTCTGGAAATTTGGCAAGATGCTCGCTGTGCTTTCAGCTCTGTATGTAGAAATATCGTACAACTTCTGACTTTTAAAATGACTGACTATGATAAAATTGAAAGTCTGAGCAGCATTAATGGATTTATCTTCAATTAATACTGCATTTGTACCTCACTGTATTTAGGCATAGAAAACATTACTCAAGACAAAACAAGACACTTTTTTTTAAACACATCTAAAACCTGCAAGTATTTACTATGCACACTGTTCAGCAACCAGCTTCTTTCGAAAATCTGAGAAAGAACTGGCTTAGAAAAATCAGTCAGCTCTTCAACACAGAGCACCAACATCAGCAGCACAGACTTCTCGGCCAGCCTCGAAGCCCCCTCACACACGTCTCAGGCTCTGCAGGAAGGACAAGCTGCAGCGAACCGCGCTGCGCTGGCCCAATTCTTGGGCCTGGGCAAGACCCACCGGCATTAAAAAAACAGAGCCCTGTAAGTTCTTAAGCGGATAACACATTTCTTATCAATTTTCAAAAGCAAAGATACTCAACGCAAAACTTTCCACACATTTTTAGATGAACCTAAGCTAATTAAAAGGTTGATTGACACTATTTACAGCAGTGGAGAGGCAGAGTAAATACTTGTGCATGGGCACACACAGGTATGAGCAGCAAGCGTGCAAGTTCACATGCATGCTTAAACAGCCAGAAAAGGAGCCCATGACACAGGGCTACTTGAGGGGAAAAAAGGAATGCTCATGTTTTGGGAAAATACTGTTTTGCTTGTTACTGGCATGTGAAACCAGGCTGCACTAGGCATATTTTAGCAATAATGATCAAAGCACAAGCTTTCCCTCAAGATTAATGACTGGCTAAGAGGATAGTTTGAGGTCTGTTTACCCCAGCTGGTCCTTAATTCCCAGGAAAAGCATCTGCAAAGGTTATTATTGCTGTAAACTGAAGACAGAGGGAGGGGTTATGCTGTTTCTAATGATATGTACAATGACTTTTAGAGACTTCATGTCTTCTGTATTAGCCTACACCAGCTCTTAAGGAACTACTCATCTTATAAGAAAATAACCCCATAGTTCATAGTACAGTAACTGGTCACCCCGCACTCCTGCTGCCTGCCCCGTGGGTGAGCAGAGATGCACGGGGCTCACCTCACTCCTCAGTGAAATACAGCTACAGCTGGCTGGAGAAGGAAAGCAGGCAGAACTCCTGCATGATATCTCAGGCAGAAAGCAAGGAATATCTCACTTACCTTAAACTGCACAAGATTTAGCTACCCAGAAAGCAATTGCTTGACCTAACAAGCTGATGTGCACCCTCAAAAATGTGCATGTGCTTTTTCAGACAGACTGGGAACCTCTTATCCACGCCGCCAGACAGCTGCTCGGAGGACTGATTTCCCTGATTTAGGGGAGGCACAGATTGAGCAAGGACTTCCAATCTGAACCGTATTTATCACAGCGCTCAAGAATGTCTTGGTTTACAGAAGCTCCCCAAAGCCTGCACTCAATCTGGAAATATTAATTCCTGAGGAGATAGGGACTGGTCAGTTATTACGAACTTACAACTTGAAATAAACAGCAAATACTACCCTAGGTTTAAATTCACACCAGACACTACATTATTAATAGTAACAAGGCCAAGGAGGGGCTATGGATTTCCAGCTATAGTAGAATGGCAACTGACTGACAGGTTAGATTCAGATCTTGAAGGCATTTCATTTAATTGTATATACGTTGGCAATCATGTTAGGACTTGAAGAAGGCTCTATATTATACTTTCCTGTATATTTTCCCACAGACATAATCTAAACAACAACAAAACTTCTTTTTAGCATCATTATGAAAAAATAACAACTGGACATTTCCAAATTAAGCATGTGATTCAAGTAGTCACTTTATACATGATGAATGCAATAGACAGGATTAACTTATTAATACTCCAGTGATCCAGAGCCCATTCAGGGTTAATAACAAGCTTTCATACCCTTGAATGGGATCTGCAGGAGGCAAACTGATGTTCTGAATGAAGTTTTACCTTTTCTTGCACCAATCAAGCTGCATGACCATACAGAAGATTGAAAAAAGTACGCAATAGTTTTGCTACCAGAAAGAATTTTCCGATTGCAGCCTATGAAGTTTCCATACCTATTATTGTTTTTAACATAGCAGGTATTGTCCCTCTTTTTAGCTGTGGACATACTCAACATGTCTTCAGACTAAGTGAACAAAAATAATCCAGCAAAGACAGTGTAAAATTCTGCTTCTAATTATTTACCTCATTATCTGAAATAAAGCTTGCAGAAGTATATTAAATTTCTCCAAACCTTTTTTTCCACAGTTCAGTTTGTTGTTTACGTATAAACTACCATGATTGTCCTCAAATCATCTTCAAAAGCTTTGATGACACATTATATTTAAATCTGTTTGTGACTATACAAACATCAAAGCACATTAGAAATTATAGAAAAAGTCTCATTAGAAATTTAGCTTCAGTAAGTCCTCTTCCCAATAGCTTCATATTTACTAACATACCTTTCTGTTCAAAGTTTTATTCACTGGACAGCCAGAATGCCTCCAATAATATCCTATTCACATTGGTGCGAATTAACCTCTCCCCCACATACTTGGCTTCCCCAAGCTTTTAAGTTTCAGGAAAAAAAAAAAACACAACAGGTTAATTGAAACAGTGGATTGGCTACGATGCCACGGGCTGTCATTTCTCTCATACACATGACAACACTGAGGATTGCCACAGGCTGAATGCTGTTAATATTACTCCTAGCCTGTACTTCAGATCTCGTTATTTGTCAGTGAACTAATTAAAGTCCATCCATGAAAAATGGCCAAAGCCCAAGCAGAAGCATTGTCAATGCCCTTATATTGATTTTGTTTTCTTTAAACACATTTCTGTGTTTTACCAAACCATGGGCCTTATCTTAAGGCAGCTGTTTCTCCTGAGCCACTGTTGGATCAAGCTCCCAGGACTCATCTTGCAATTCCCTCTGTTAATGTAGGGAGAAAGATTCTGGAAAGCCAACTTCCAACATGCTTGAGTTTAGGTGTATACCTAGATCTCTAGATCCTTTCCTATAATTAAGAGGCCTTTCAAACCATCAGCCCATGTGCTTTCCAGAGCTAGTAGGGACAATCCTTCTGTTCTGCGACAACTTTTAGCTTGTCCCAATGCATCTCCTGAGCACCCACAAACAGAAGAGAAGCTCATCTTACTTTCACAGGCAGGCGTGATGCAAAGCAGCAAAGGGCAGCCTGCGTTTTGGACACCCCTCAGTTCTTACTGGGGAGACACTTTAGACGCTAGAAAGAGATCCTGAGCAACGTGGCTCCAGGCCAGCAACGCGCGGCAGTGCCGGGCACGCGCACGGGGAAGGCCGCAGGGAGCCCGGAGCTCCCCGCCGGTGCAGCCAGGCTCAAGCACCTTCCCTTCGCACACCATAACCAAGGGAAAGCTTCTGTTTACCAGAAATGCTTTTATGTTTATAAAACATACCGTGTTTACAAAAAGTATTTATTATCACATCCTTAAGTGATCTTATACTTTATCACTTCATTCATTTCCTGTTTTATTCATATATAACTAATTCGAGCAGTTATTTTATTTTCATCTGGCTTTATATAGCTGAGCCATTTTCTGTGGCTTCAGGCTCCCTCCAGATGTCCTGACTAGGCCAAACTTGCACAATTTTGGGAGAGAATACCTACAATACTGTGATTCTCTTTTTAAGACTGGGATGTTGTTTTAATGAAGTCCTACTGGCTCCATATTCCCCTCTTCCAGACTATTCCTGACAATTACAGCTCATGAGCTCAGATGAGACTACATGAGAACACAGAGACCAAGATTAGATTGGACAGGGATCCCAACACACAACTGAAATCAAACAACCCGGCAATCCAAACAAGCATCACACAGCAAAGATGTCCAGAAAGATAATCCACTGAATAACACATATTTGATACCTAACTCTTCACTGCTCTTCCTCTCCTATTGCATCAGGTCTATCACCAATACCTGGGCAAGCTACATACACAAAGTGATAATCAAGCAACATTTTAGTGTAAAAAGGTGTCAGAAAAGTAGCTACTGAATGGCTGTGAACCAGGCTCAGGAGGAATCCTAGCAGAGCCCTGAACGCAGAGTGTCTTAGAAAGCAAAATAACGCCAGCAGTGTTTCAAACACAGGTCTAACCCAAATCTCAGGCTGTGCAAATCCCCAAGCACCTTGACAAAGCACTTCTAAAAACAGTAGTTTCACAGATGGTGCTGAGGTTATAAACTAATTTGTAACATTTTTACCATACATCCTGATGCATAACAGGAAAAGAACTGCTGCTTCTGTGACCGGCAGAAAATAAAAATAAAAAAAGGAACCCTTACTGAAACCCCCAACACTACTTTTCTTTTTTTAAATAATCACATACTTAAATTTCATCACAAAAAAGGGACAAAGTAATTTAAAAACTGATATAAACACCATATTTTAAAATTTTAGTTGCTTTTTTTTTTCCCCTAAATAAGGATTTGACACTACTACTGCTTCACAGTCAGTAATAGTTTTCCTGTTAATGTAAGGGAAGTAAGAATTAGTTCTGCAGACCCTATTACTGCATTTTTACTAATACAGGTTAAAATATTAACTCTGATTTCAGAGCATATATCCTTTATTTCACTTGCCATTTTACAATGTTATTTGTACCTGAATACACCAAAACATTTTTCCCAATTGGAACTTATTTATTATGTATCAGACCACAATTTCAACAGCATGGATAAGTTGGAATTTATTTGTGCATAAATAGAATACTGAGTTCATAGCTTCTGTAATATTTATAAAACAAGCAATATTCTAGAAAATGGGATTCCAAATAGCTTTATTCATTTATGCATTTTTACTAAAATACACGACTTGGAGAATAATGGGAGTATGTCCAAAAGAATAGAACTTTGTCTATAAAAGCTAATATATATTTTATGCTGTATCAGGAAAAAATAGATCCTGATATGACATACACACTTAAGCATTAACGGTTTCTAAGACTATACCTGTACCATCATGAAAGCACAACCACATTTATCACCATGCTTTAAGTGAGGCAGCAGTATCAGTTTTGCGCTACGGAGCAGCAGCAGCACTCACTTTACCATTGCTTTTTTATTTAACTTTTGCCAGCTGAGAGTTATGCCGCCTGATTTTTTTTTTTTGTTCCTGATAGTTAAGAATACTGGGAAAATCAACAATGCTCTGTGAGCTGCCTCCAATAAGAACAATAAATATTGCTCCAAGAAATAAAAATGATTTAATCCATCCTGTCAAAGAACCAGGCAAACTTTTTTTCACCTAGCTACAAAGGAACTTACTATATGGGGATATTTTGACAAAAATCAGTGATATTCCTTTTGTTCCAGCTACTCTTAACAACTGAATGTTTTGTTGCACTTGGTAGAAGAAAAATGAAATAAATTTAGTACAGGCTGCCTGACAAAACATGATTTTTCTTAACAGAAACTTAACCTCCGATGAATTTCAGATTCAAAAGAGGAGGAAGAAGGTGTCACATCATGAACATAACACGCTTACATCTCAGCTATGTTGAAGGATCACTTAATTACCCAAACTGTCTTTAGCAAAGTTAGTTCTCTACAGCCTTTATCTACTGCACCCATTACGCTTATTTGCAAATTCAGGACCACAAAGTACATTTAAATAGGAGTTATTTACAAGCAACTTCCACAACTTTCTTCAGCACAATATATCATCAACACAGCCTTTGATTTCACTGTTGCCGCCACTCATTTTTGTACACTAACACATGTTGGAGCTCCAAAACCCTCCTGCTTTTTTTCTGTGCTACATACCAGATTTTGTGTCAAGCTACCTCCAGTGCTTACAACTTGTGAACAGAGGCCAACAATGAGCCTCCCCAGACATTAAATCATAATCTTCATGTTTTTCGTATTTCGCATTCTCGCCACAGTTTCAACATCCATACCCCGTGACATTAGGGAAGGATAAATCACTGGGCATGACAGCTCCCTTGTAGAGACTGGTACGGCCCTGGGATCCGCCGCACCCAACACCCACAGCTCCCGCCAGATGTCTGAGCGCTGCCTGCGCGTTAACCCCTTCGGGAGCAGGGCCGCCCGCCGGCGCCACCGCCGCCGACTGCTCCATCGTCCTCTTTTTGTCTGAAAGGGGAAAAAATACAAACCGCTCTGATCCAGGCTAGCAAACTTCAGCTAGCCAGAAGCCAAGGCAACTGGTGATAACAGCAACTTCATCCTTTATTTCCCTTGTCTACATGCTCACATTTTTCCCTTAAAGACAGGAATCCAGGATTATATCTTAAGCACTAGTATTATACAACATTCCTTCTTTCATATCCTGCCATGGTCCAGCAAGTTTGTTA
Organism: Tinamus guttatus; assembly: GCF_059628265.1. Classification (NCBI taxonomy): domain Eukaryota; kingdom Metazoa; phylum Chordata; class Aves; order Tinamiformes; family Tinamidae; genus Tinamus; species Tinamus guttatus. The sequence continues at coordinate 9,299,026 of NW_028288538.1, read as the reverse complement.
GCAAATAATACAGTAAAAATCTGCAAAGTTTTACATTTGCATTTTCACATCTAGGATGCAGCTTATCTTTTTTGGAACTAAAATACTCATTACCTGTCCTTCAGCCAAACAGCCTGTTCAGGCCTTAAATCAACAAGATTTCTAATCAAAAATCTGTGCAGTAAAATCCACCAAGGTTTCACTGGGGTTTGATCTGGCCCCAGGATGTAAATTTGCATGCAACTCTTAAGTTTGTGAGTAGTCCCTTGGCTTAAAGCTGCACATGTGCTTAAGTACTTTGTTCAGCCGGGGCCTAAGTCAGCTACTTTAAAATGAAAACAGAGGCATGTAAAGAACAGTATTGTTAAAAACAATTTTTTCTCCTGAAACACTGCACCAAAGAAAAACAAAAGCAACAGTATAAAAACATACCAATTCCTAAAAACATAGTCCTGAACACTAGGAGAACAGGAGCTAAAAAGCAATCAATCAATACTCATAAATGCTACTTGATAAAAACAAATAAATCTCAACTGTGTCCAAAATTCTTTGTCCATGACTATAGGTAAAAATATCCATGGATACAAACAGTATGCAAAAGGTCACTGCTCTTAGATTAAGAACAGCCTATATTTTTCACCCAGTTTACACTGTGCATTTGAAAGCACTTGTCTGGGCAATTTCATTTGTGCCTCCTGCATAAAATGTGTTCATGTCTCCACTTTGTGTGTGGCTTTTTCGTAAAACAATAACTGAACAGAAAATATTGCAAAGCTTGCACTATTGGCAAACACAAATACTGTACTTCCTGAAACAACCCCTGATTTGCTTTCCAATGGGCTAGGTTTCAATCTGAGTATTCCTTTAAACAGTTACAGGAAAAAGCATTTCACTTACTGCCATCTGTGGAAGAAATCACACTGAAAGACACCACCAGCACTAAGCAGTGTGTATTGAAAACAAACATGTAATAATCAGTGCTGAACTTGGTCAAATAACATTAACCTGACTGTAGTTATCTAAAGAACACACCACTAAATGCTAAAAACACTTAAGGCAACTGCCCACACAGCAGAAAAACCAAACTCATATTCAGGTTTTATTATTTCAATTAATTGCTCAATATATATTAAAACTGATGGGCTAAAGACTGGTTGCCATTAAGGGATATTTCAAGAAGAATTTATATTTCATTGCACAGTCTGCATCCGTTACCTCCTGAACAAATTTGTTTCAAGTTTGTGCTTTATACATGTGCTGTACGAGTTAAAGGGTTAAGTAACTATTGTATTCTAAAGAGCAAACTGTTTGCCTTAGGGCCATCTCCTCCTTACTCCTGATGAATTGCCTGACACTTCATGTATCATACATTACTTTTCACTAGGAAGTAACATTTGCTTCTAGTCATGTTGTAAGACCTAGCTTTGGCTCTACAAAGCAGTATGGAATAGACCCAAAAATTAAAATACATCTTCATCTGCTAAACAGTCATTAACTAAATAGAAATATACCAATTTATAAATATGTATGTTTGTACTTAAAAGAGGCACAAAAGTATAAGAACAGAAATTTTATGCACATTAAGATGAACAAAAGAACAACTGTGAGACTCAACACCCAGAGTGACAAGGACTAGAATGAAACAGAGCTTTGCACGAGAAGCATGTGTTAGATAGATATAAGCTAGTAAGAAGCATAGCACTTAAAGTTCTTTCTAAAAAGATTAAAGAAGGAACAGCCCAACAGATGCCAGAAACTAAACTATGTTTCTGTACAAAGGTGCAATATTGATTCTCTTCAATGTATTCTGCAAAGGAAAAGAGGTGGGTCACCTGCCTTCCACAACTGCAGAAAAACAAAAGCAAAAATTGAAGCATCAACTTCTCATGTAGATTTTTATCTTGTCACAAAACTTTTAGATACTTATTTAAAATACAACCCTAGATGTGTCTTCACCTGTGTGTGTCTGGACTTGCTCTGGCAGTATGAAGGCCAAAGAAATCTACTTGCTAGTCATCAACTCCTAAGCTTTTCAAAAGACAAATTCATGACTTCCACCAAAATAAAACTGTACTGTCCAAGGATACTAATATATTACTCAGTGAACTAGAATATTTAAACAGATACTTCAGAGCTTTTACAAAGTTGTTTAAACTATTTTTGCTGTCTCTTATAATGTGTTAAGTGTTAAAAGCAGAGGGAGTTTAAGAGTTAAAAGTTACATTCAGTTTTCCTCTTAAAAATGCTTGCATTGTGGAGGGCAGTTCCTTTCATTAACTGTGGGTGTCCTGAGGATTGAGCACATCCTAAGATCGGAAAGGAAAGCATGCAAAGGAGATGCTCAGAAATCAAGTTTTTGCCATCGAGGAAGGAGAGGAACAGATGATGAAAGCAGAGGTTCTGGGTGGAAGCTGTGCTCCTGCCCTTGACACAATCTTCTCTCCGATCTTAGACAAACCCATATAAGACACAGGGTTTCATATGCAGCTCCCAATGGATTTGCTATTGCTCGGCATCTCTGAATCATCAGTGAATCTTCTTCTTTTGAGCATGGGAAAATGAATGCTTCCTTACCAGGCAGATACTGCGAGGGTTAATTCATCAATATTTATAAAGCACTTGAGACTGCAAAATCTCTGGACTGCAGGGTATACACAGACTGAACAAGAATTTTAATCAAAATACCTCTATTAGATGAAGGAAGTGGCCAGCATAACAGGTACCAGAACAGAGAGGGAAAAGGCTGCCTTTCTGAACACAGTGTTTTAAACACTCAGGCAACATAGGAGAAACCCCCAGACCACAGTGGGGACCAGAGAACAAGCAGTAACCTTAGGGGAGAGACTTGGAGGAGACGGAGAGGTAGGAATAGACAAGCCCATGCAGAAGGGTGCAGAGCTCAGGGCTGCAGATTTCTCAAACAGCTGTCAGCAACAGCTACAAAATCCATTCGCAAAACAGAAGCCTGATCTCTCCCCAGTTAACTTATTTAACAGCCTGTTTATTGTTACCAATAATCCTAGCGAGGTGGAGATCTCAAGTGTGAAGTTCCTTCTACAGACTCTGCCTTTTACATCTTATTGTATGGCAAAGGAGCATGAACCTATGGGATTGGGGTGCTAGACTGTAGAGTATTTATGCAAGTAAAATTTTATGTCAAAAGACACATTGGAAAAAACATCCAGTTTGCAAAGGTGAAACTTCCTCAGTCAAGAAACGCTGAAAACTTTACCTATACCCGCACCACCAAAATTCAGCTTTCTTCTGCTCATGTCTTACAAGATGATCAACTGATTCTATTAAAATAAACAAAAGAAATAACTGAAGATCCCAGTAAGTTAGCACTGTCACTACATGTACAGAATGAATCACACCCCATGGCAGACATATGCACAATAATTAAGTTAGTAACATATAGCAGAAGCTGGGGGAGCAGACTAAGATTGCCCAAGCAAAAACATCATTTCTAATTTGGAAACCTGCCTTCACAGCCTCTTATGTCCCCCCTTACCCCTTCCCCCAAACCATAGTTTTCTGCATGAGCAAAACAGCCACATATTTGCAGTCATTGGTGGCCTTTGTAGAACACTCAAAACTTACAGCATGTATCAGGAAACCTCAATCCGTTTCCCACCTGAGAGTAGGAATTCGCTTCTTTGAAGACTTCAAAAGCTCTTTGGCATCTGCCTTTGAACAATGGCGTTTTGTGATTGATCTGTCAAAGGTTCTTGTCCTCGGGTGCCTGCACGCACAGCCGGCAGGCCAGGCTGCTAGGCTGGCTACAATCATTAAAATCTGTGCGTCTTGGTAGTTCTGGTTTGCCATCAGAATCCTGGCCAGAATTAAGCCTAATACCCATAGTTACAACAGTTTTAAAATTACAGCAGAAAAAAGCAGAACAGTGACAGCCTACACAAACATCACAAGCTGAGGAAATATCTTTTATTCACTCTTGTATTCATAACAGACCATAAAGAGCCAGAAGTTTTTTTTTTTTTTTTTTTTTTTTTTTTTTAATATAAGCATCTCCAAAAATACCAAAAAAAGGCAAAAAACCTTGCTAATTCAAAACTGTCCTTCAGAGCAGTTACAGAACAACTGCAAAAGTGACCAACTGAAGCACACATCAAATGAAATACTGCAATTAAGACAATCCATTTCACAGATAAGCAGTTTAATCTTTTGAAGCTAACACATGTGCTGATTTGGCTGCAAGAGGAATTGTAAAGAGGGTTCCAGGAAAAAATACGCTAGGATGTAAAGAAAGGGGAGAAGAGGAAAAAAGGGATAAAATCATTTTCACATGTTCCTTGGAGCTGGCTTGCACATTTTTGGTTTGCAAAGACCCTTGTACATGCAAAAGTTGTATTCACCTCTGTGTGATAAACCTAACAGGGAGGTTTGCTTTCGAGAGAAGGTGACCAGGTCCCAGCGCTCCGGAGCTGAGCAAGGACGGGCCCTCTCCAAGTACTGTGCTGTGTTTAACCACACTGGGAGGAGACCTCGAGCCTGGAGCCACAGCGCAGAGCCCCAGCCACGCACTGACACCCAACAGTCACGATCTAAATCTGAGCATCCAGCTTAAATACAAGAGCAAGCGAAGCTAGACTGGAGGCTAATGAGGTTATGGCCAGCAGCACACCTACGACATAGTGGTTAAAACTTTCCAGTAATTTTGCACGTATAATACTAACACCTCAATGATTTCCTGCCACCACAGAAACATCCCCTTTACTGCTACCCGAGGCTTCACAAGTGACGAGCAGCCGCCATCTAAACGCACAACTCCTACGGGTGCTCCCACAAAGGGCAAGATCATGTCCCCAGGAAGAAGGAAAAGCAGGAAAAAGCCGCGCCTGAGCCCCGAAGCAGAGGCGCGTTCCCAGGGCTCCGGCCCCGCCGCCCGCGCCGCAGAGGGCCCGGAGGTGCCTCCGCAGCCGCCGCGAGGTGCGAGGCCGGGAAGGGCGCGGGGCCGCTGGCGGCGCCTCCCCGCGCCGGGCGAGGCCGCCACGTGCGGGGCCGCCGTGAGGTAACGGCGAGGGCCCGCGCGGAGCGCAGCCGCCCCAGCGCGCCCCTCCGCCCGCAGCCCGCCCGGGGGGCGCTTACCGGCTCCATGTCCCGCCGGGGGCACGTGCTGAGGCGGCCCGAGCCCGGCTGCAGCACCCGCTCCGCTCCCAGGGGAGGCCGCGCCGGCCCCCGCGGCGATTTATGTCCTAGCGAGGGTGACAGGGCGGCGGCCACCCCCGCAGGGCGCCTCCCCGCCCCTCGCACCTGCGGGCAGCGCCGGCCCCGCGAGCTCCCCCGGCCGGGCCCGCGCGGGGCCGGCACCGCCCGGGGCAGGCGGTGGGGGCCGAGGCTGCCGCGCTGCCCCTTGGCCTCATGTTGGCTCTTCCTTAGCGCGGCCTCATCAACGGCTCTTCGGCCTTCGCGTTGGGGTAAATGTGCATCTTCTACACGTGAAGTGACATCGGTTGTAAAGCCTGGGCAAATTGCAGGGGAATTAACATTTTTCTCCCTTTTCAATGTCTTCCACAGCTCCCGGAAGCTGCCCAAGAAGCAAATAGTTGGCTGATGTCCTTTCATCTTCCCAAGGGCACGTACCCTCTGGCTCCAAGGTATGGATCGTATAGATCATAAGATGTATATCAGAAGAGCTTGCACCACACGCTCTTTGTGTCATAAACACCATATGCATGTTACATTTGTGCATAACATGTATATACAGAACACAGGGAAAGATATATTACCATCTTCTCACAAATTTATCTAGTGATTTTTTCAGTAGAGTAAAAGGTGACTGTACAGTTAGGCCTTTGGAATTGTATTTATTAAATAATATGCACAATGATCACAGCATTATTTCATGTAGCTGCAGACAAATGTAGTTTCAGCACCCTTACTTTATGCATAATTTCAGCCCTATAATCAGCGACAGCATTAGGCACTTTGTGGCCTCACTGAATCTCATGAAAATGGTAACTGAAGTTAAACAGATTTAGTTAATCACATGACAAAGTGTTTACAAGATCAACTTAGTAATCATACAAAAATATTAAATGAACCATATAACAGAACATAAACTGAGAAAGTCATATGAGACTTGGCTTAAATCTGTTTTAGATTTTTTTTAAAGTTTTTTAACAAGTAAAATATTATCTGAAAATTTATACTGAAAGTTTTTAGACCACATGTTGTTATAACTATCCAGAGACTTAGAAGCTTTGGGAGAAAAAGTCATATTGGTTTAATGCTGCAAGTCGAGTTATTACTCTGTATTTAGTCTTGAAATAAAAATGTGGGAATTACAAATCTTCTAAATGAATCTTTTATTATGTTTATCATATCATTACCAAATGATGGACTTAGCTAAGCCAAAATGTTTCTTCTAGTTAATTGGTCTTCTCCAATTCATAAAGTTTAAACTACCTATGAATAATAGAGATCTCATAGACAATTCACTCTACTGTAAATAAAACAACACTTCTATTTGATGTCATGACCATCGTCATTCTGAAATAGAATAAAGGATCTTTGATTCTATAAACATTAGTTTAAAGATTCATTATTTTCTTTTCTAAAATGAGTCGACGCTTTAGAAGACTAGTGCTGAAAGATTGCCAAGCTAATAGTCCAGTCTAGGAAGAGATTAATTTTGTACATGGAGTAAATACATGCCATTTCCATTCTATTTGGTAAAAGGGCTGGAATGTGAACTAGGGTTTCCTCTGTGGTAGAGCACTGTGTTAAGCCCTCAGCTAAAGAGTCCCTCTTGGACAGCAAGAACTTGAATTCAGGACTGTGATCAGCATTGGAAGTTCTTCCACAAAAAGGTAATCAAAATGGGATGTTTAATATGCTTACTTGTACTTTTTGCCCATTTTTGTATTTGTTTTTTGAATCCTGGTTTCTGGTATTCTGAAATCAATGGGAATATTTAGGAATTCAAGTATGTTGTGAGCACTTCGTTTACTCTAAGACGTTTATATTAAACCTGAGGTGCGCACTAGGAAGCAGACTCCTCAGCAGAGAGCTCTGCCTGAGGTGTAGTCAGAGTGGTAATCCCCAAGTGTGTTCTTTCTACTTTTCAAAGGATGCATGATCAATAAAAAGAGGCAGAATGAAGGCAAAGCAATGGATCTACTTCCACAAATTGGCTAGCCAGCAGAAACTAGCAGAGGAGAGTCTGAGCTGCAGTCTGATTTTGGGAATTCTGCTTTTAAGAGGCTTTCTGGCCTCAGTTGTATTGAATTGTCTTTTGTGTCTTGTTGCTAACTACTGACTGTTCAGGATCTCAGTGGAGTGGATTTTGCTTTCAGTGTGAAAAAGTGTAAAAAGGTTGGGACGTTGACTTCTCCTCCACGCTCATTTTAGGGCAGCAGGAAAAGGAGGCAAACACTTCTTGTTTGGAAGACTTCAGTCTGGGCTACTGGGCAATGCTGAAGAATAGAAATTTTTCCTAAACAAAACTTTGAGTTAATTATATTGTTGAAGGGTAGTAAGTTCCCAGTTAATGTTCTTGATCAGAAGCAGATAGCATAGGAACTAGATATCCTGGGTATCTGCAAAAACAGGTCCAACAAAATTAAAAAAACAAAACGAGGATGTTAAAGAATGATGGGAGGGAGCAACAACATCACAAAAGAAGTTATCCTATTATCTGCCCTCCTTTTCATAGGGATGGTATAAAGAAGTGTCTATGAGGAACTGGAGTCAGCACCTGTACAAGTTGTACTGAAGAGAGGTTTTGTAGTCTCCTTCTCTGGAGATCTTCCAAACTCGCCTGGATGCCACCCTGTGCCACCTGCTCTGGGTGTCCCTGCTGGAGCCGGAGAGTTGGACTAGATGGTCTCTAGAGGTCCCTTCCAATCCTAAGCATTCTGTGATTCTGTGATTCTTCTATTCTCTCAGACATCATGTGAGAGAATGTTGTTCCAAACAGAGACATGCTGAAGTAGGGGATCACACCTCCGAATTTCTTTCCTTCCTTTTCCAGGAAGCAGAGAGGCCTTAAGTTGTCTGTTTTGTCCGAGAAAATCTCAATAGGCAACGGTCAGTAGGCTGGTTTGTGTGAAAGTCTCCAATACCTAGAGACTTATATAAATAGATTAACTGCTATGTGATTGTCAGGATCTCGATGGTTCAGGGAAGACCCATTTAAAAGTATTTGAGAGAGTAACTGGACCTAGTAGAATATTTAGCATACATTAAATTTCAAATAGATCTCCAAAGTTGATGGTTATTTTTATATTTGTCTTCAGAAAAAAATGGGGAGCAGTACCTCTAGAAGATGATGTCAAGAATCATGTGGCACCATTTTTCAGTTGAGTGTAGGCTCGTATTACATGGTGCTAAACTCAGACCTGAACGTAGCAGGTTATTTGACCCTAAATTATGACTAAGTATATTTCTGAAAAAAAAACCCACAGATTGATAGAACTTACGGCCAGAGACATCACTAGCCTATGTTGCCCAACTTCTTATATGTTGCAGATCCTTACTTTTTATTCTTAGTCCTGTGTTTAGTTCATTGATACTCCCATGGCAAATCTAGACCCCGGTCAGATTATCTGCTGATTCCCTTCACCCTCTGTGTTTAAGAATCTTCTGTTCTTAAGCTGTGATAGTTTTGCTGTGCTGTAGCCTCTCTGATGCTACTATATACTAAATATGTGAGAAGTAACATTTGCCCAGAATTTGTTTTAAAATGTATTAAAAAAGAAAAATGCTGTTCTTATAAGAATGATTGAGTGTGCAGTAATAGCCCTGTACTGAGTCAGTCAGTCTTGTTACATAATAATTAACTATATTTTAACTCATAATAATCATTAATGATGGCATTTGGTAAACAAAGGTTATAAATTATGAAAATGGACGTAAAGACATTTTTAAACACTGGGAAGAAAGTCACGTGATCCATGCCAGCTGCACATAATTACTGAGCCAATGTTATCATGCTGCACGAAGCTTTTGTAGAGGAATCTTCATTTTTTTTTAAATAAATATCAGCATATAAATTCAATAGAATAAACAGTATCCCAAAGTAAGATTTTTTTTGAATAGAAAATGTAACTAATGCCATGGCGACCTCATACTGCCACTCTGTGTTGTGCTTTTGGCATTTTAGCTCGGTGCAGCTGGCAGAAAGGAAGGATGTGTATCCAGTTATAAGGGAATAAACCATCTAATCATACTCTTGAAAATGGTATGGTGCTGTTTCACTTCTGCTTTGTCTTGTTTTCTCTTGTCCCTTTGCTGTGAGGCAGACCGTGCAAGGTTGTGCTGTCCTTCAGCTAAACAACGGTTAGTGGTGCCACTCCAGCTACGGGCTCTCTGTCTCACAGCAGCCAAGAGGTTCTTCACTCTCAGGCCATAAACATGAAATACTGTGGTGAAATCAGGTATTTCACAAACAAGTCCTCGGTGTGTCATTCTGTGGTTGGCCATTGGGTTGTCATAGCATGCAGTGGACTATATAAAATACAGAAAAAAGGGTGGCATAACAAAGAAAGCATTAATTAGTGCCACTTTTTGTTAAGGTATGTGAATATGCCAAGCTGTGTCATTTTAGAAGAAAGAGCAAGAAACATTTTGCATATCCAATGCCACGTACACATGACTATCCTGATAGGTTTCGGAGAGACCAGGTCCATGGTTCTGTTCCCTTCCTGGCGCTGTTTTTTTTTTTTTTTTGAAAAATAGCAAGGAAAGAGTATTCTGTAATCCTGCTTTCTCCAGGCTGTATAAACTGAGAATCAGACTTCTCCCAGTCTCCCCTGTGTCCATGCTCAGAAGGCCCGGACAGTGGGAGGGCTGTCAGAAAAGTCAGAACAGGCCAGTGGTCGGTGTAATTCCAGTGTTTAAAAACAAGCAAGTTTTGAGGCACCGTGGCATACTGACTTCTAACATTTTCTGAGGTAAACCAGGACTTTTCTCACTCCATTACAGCTGCACTAGCAGCATTATGTCAAGCTCTCACAAATTAAATGCTCTTCTGTATCATTATTTTCTTTCACTTTGGGCTTTCTTTAACAAAGACCTCAGCATGTGGAATTACAGACTGGTCAGGTTAATTTCATCCGTAGGGAAGATATTTGAAAGAATTTTAACAGATTAGAAGAAGGAGTATCTAGTAAAAGCATCCTTCAGCCTGATTAGGTGTATATACATGGTCTAGGAAAAAAAGAAGTCATGCTTCACTAGCCTTCTGGAACTCTTTGAAGATAACACTGCCAAGATAGGGTATACTGTGGACATTATATTTTTAGATTTTCAGGAGTCATTTGACAATGTTTTACCCAAGAGATTAATGTAAAGAGAGGGGAGTAAAGGGGCAGAAGAAAAGTTGGCTCATTAAATTGAAAAGTAGTTCTAAGCAAGAACAATTAGGAGCCAAAAATGTCATTTTTACAGGCATGTAAAGCACAGAATTTGTAAGGCTGCACCATTTCTGTGTATGAAGTTAACTTGTTTACTTAAATGGCTTGGATTGATGTAGTCTTTTGAAACTAAAATTGGCTCATTAGCATTCATTCATAGTGCTAAGAAGCTCTAACAGAGTTTGTAATCCCACGGTGCGGAGCATTGCATATATTAAGAGACTATCTGTAGACATTAGAGAACAACACTCAGAAGAAAGGAAATTATTTTCCTGATATTTTTATAGGGGAGGTTCTGAGCCCTGGACAGATGTGGTCCCAGTCACAGAGTAAAATCAGAAGAGCTAATGAGTTCATATGAGTATCATAAGACCAGCTTTCTGAATGGGAGATGATACTTCACAAGAAAGAGCAGCAAATTCCAAAGTCATATTCTGAAAAGCAAATATTGCCAGCTCAACAAGTGTCAAGTGCATTTCCATGCAAATATGTGTTCTAACCAGAAAAGAGCTTATTGTAAAATGGTATCTTGCAGTTTCACTTTGATATGCAGATACAAGAAATGTGATATATATGTATATATAAACGATATAGAAGTGCACATTTATAGCAATTAACTGTCCGTGGTTTAAAACAGTCTTGCCAGAATGGTGCAACATTGCTCATTAAAACTTTCTTGGACTAACTCCTGAGTCAAAGTAGTGTCTTAAATACTTCTTTATGTTACAATAAAGGAACTAAGCTGCAGAGAGCATTCATTTTGGCCCACAGCATACAGATAATGGTTCAGCAGTGACAAATTGAGTGAGTGTGAGAACCACTATGTCTACAGCTCAGGTTTGAAACATTAAACTTTGCAAGATGTGAACATGACCACACACATCAAAAGGATGTTCAAGATGCTGGCTGCCTCTTTCTCTGCATCTACTTCACAGCATATGAAGCTTAAAATCTTAAGTGATAGATGAAATTTTCAAAGGAACTGCCTATATGATAAAAAAGAATATATTTTTTTGGACTACAGATCTATCTTGCATTCCTACATGCCTTTTACTATATAGCCGGTTTAAATACCCTCTTTTGAAAAATGAGACCTTACCCTTTCTCTTTGTTTTTGAGTGCCTAAGAATCCTGTCTGACTACACTTCTGATGCAGGATCAGAATTTACTCTTGCAAAGGAGACTTCATAAGACTTCAGCATAGATAATCCTGATTTACTGTGCTGTGAAACAGATCAGATTCAGATCTGTCACATTAAAAAATATTACTCCTCTCTTCTCATTCTGCTTATCTTCCCCACACATTAGTGAGAGTTTTGGGAGCTGCTCCATGCTCTTCTCTGCCTGTTGGTAATCCCCTTGCTGTGTGCATATAGACATACAACTGGCACATAACCATGGGAACAAATTCCTGTGAAGCAAGTTCGGGTGGTGATTTTGTGGGGTGTTTCATGCTCCACGGTAACTGTTAGAGTGCATGCTCTTGCATCTTGGTAAACACAAGGTAATTTTAGGTAGCTTGCTGCTCAGAGTGAGTGAGTTAAGCAACCTTGTAACCAGCACAGCGAGCACAGAGTGTGCACATGAATAGTTGCCATGGATTAGGTAACACACTGTAGATTCCTACCTTTGCTCACTTAACAGTTAATGCCTGGAAATAACTTGTTCCGGTGACTATGCCTAATTTGTGAGTAACTGAGTGATTGTAGGAATTAATGTATTCATTACCTAAAAGAGCTCTTCTTCAGCCTGAGTTGTAAAGGCTGGGGATTTTGATCTTAAAAACAGCTTCTATGCCAGTGATGTATTACTGTGATTTATGTAATTATTATGTGTTCCTGAGGCTGTCATACTCTCCATGCAAGATGACTGAAAAACGGTCATCTTATAAAACTCAGATATAGACCTTAGCCATTCTTGGGTTAGAAGTGCCACACCTCTCCTATGGCATAAGTAGGTATCTAACTTAGAAAAGCTGCTCGGTGTGCTGTTATTGCTTGTGTTATGTCCTAAAGGAACATGAGTCAATCAATAATTAAGCCACAAAGTACTGCCTGTTGACATGGCAACATGTTCACAGATGTGACGTGAACTTAATGTCCTTCTTTCATGTCTCCTGTGCAAGTAAAAGTCTCCTAAGCTTAGTAACAAAGAAGTGGAGCAGGCATTGCCAGAGGAAAGGAGAAAATTCAAAAAAAAAAAAAAAAAAGGTGATTTCTTTTATAAAAATGGATGCACCCCTCCTCCCTTAAGCCCACTGTGTAAGAGGTCTTCTTTTAACAATAGGACCTTTCCCTAATCAGAAAATCCCCAATCCCCTTTTGCCAAATCCTTTTTAGAAGCATGAAACAAACTTCCTTATGGATCATTTTAATGATTGCCTCTTTCCCATGTATTTCACCCCACCCACATTTTTTAATGGAGCTGAAGTGAACACAGCTCTTCTGGGTTCCTTCTGTTTAGGCAAGAATCTGCCTAGCTCCAAGAATAACATTAACTGCTGCAGCACAGATTAGGGATTGGCAGGAAGGTCCAAATGTGAAGTTGTCATTGTCGGTTGATGCTGGTTCTGAAGACAAAGAAGCAGCAGGAGTTTCTGTGTCATCAGCTTCCATATATTGGGATCATCTTTGTAGGCTGTTTCTGCAGCTTTTATGCACGTGCTCCTGCTCTCACAGTGTCTGTGGTTGCCAGTTACCCTCTTCTCTTCTTGGCTTGCATGTCTTTCTTCCAAGCTTTCTGCAGCAGATGTTAGTGGGCCTTGCCAACATGTTTTGTTTGCCACTGCAACTTCACATGTGTTGCTACCTGTGTCACAATGGGTGAGGTTCTTTCTTCTTTTTTCCAGGGCATCTTTTTACTCCTGCCTCAGTCGGTCTCTTGATCTTTCACACATTAAAAGTTTAATACACGTTTTTTCCTTTGGGAGCTGGTGTCCTCCATGCAGAGGACATGTCCAGTCCAGCAAAACTGCGCTTTTATAAGATTGCTTCAACACTGTTTGTGCAACCACTTTGCAGAACTTTGTTATTCATGATTTTATCTTGCCACTTGATATGCATAATAGCTTGAAGGTGCCGTTGATTAAATTTTTCCAATGCTTTGATGTAGCAGTACTAGCATTTCCATGTTTCTCAGCTTTAGAGTAAGGTAAAAAATAGCACACTACAGAAAAGCTGGTGTTTGGTGTTATGCCTAATAGTGTTCTAGCTACAGATTTAGTGGACCTAACTGTCCATCTCATTCTATGTAAATATACAAAAGGTAATTGATGTATAAAAGCCAATAGCTAGAAGCAGGGTTTAACCTCTTGTGTAATTCCTGCCTGTTACCTGATTCAGAAATCAGGTAACATTTTTGATAGCTTTAAATTTATAAAAGCAAGAATCCTCCCAGATCTCAGGTGCAGGCTGCTGCACAGCTGGGCAGTCCGAGTGTTTTGTGGGCTATATACCCTTCAGCCAGTATTAATCCTACCCTTCCAGACGTGAGATCTGTGGAAAACTAATACACAAGTTCAGTGATACAGAGACAGGCAGGATTGCTAAAACAGCAGGATGATCTCATATATCAGCACGTGTGTCCCTTTGTTTCTCCTTCACCTTTTTATTTTCTTCAATGTCCTATGCAGTTTCAGATCTCTGGGCAGATGAGCTTTCTCTTTTAAGCAACGAGAAACATCTTTCCTCTCTTACCACTTTTCTTATCAACTTTAGCAATAAAACTGTACTTCAGCAACATATTTTGGGTCAGGATCAATTCAGGAACTCCAGGTCCATAGCAGCATTTTTGGGTTTAGGTCTGGGCAAAATGTGCAGCTGGATGACATGTCTCTTATGCCCTTAATTAATAAATTGCTCACTGGCTGTGTTGCTTGCAGACTGACAGCCTTTGGGCAATGCTCACTTGTCGTTTGTAATGTTTGAAAGGCAGAATTGGTTTAGCTGCAGAAACGGACGGAAATCTCCAGTTTAAAACACTCCCATGGCTGCTATTTTTGTTATTTTTATTTACTGAAAAATAATATCCCAGTGGACCTTAGCTCTTTGGTTAGAGTTCTTCTGTAAATTTTTAACACATAAATCAGTTCATAAACCTTACAATACATATAATCTACCAACAAAAGCTAGACATTTAATAGGATTTCTGCAGGCACATTATAATTACACCTGAACAATAGTTAACAGTGAAGGGAGTGATGGTAGCACCATTAGAAAAAGACAAGCATGACTGCTATCTGTGCAAGACATAACTTGATGGCAACTCAGCTATTCCCATGGCAATTCAAAACACTGAAATTATACTGATTTTGTACCTTGTGTCTAGTCGTGATACCTTTACTCTTGCAGCTCTTGTTTGAAAAGTAACACACTGGGATAAGTTGGAGTCATTATATGGGAGAGATTTGTCCCAAGAAATAAAAGTAGAAAGGTCAGTCCCTTATAAAACTAATGAATATATGCAATAGCTTTAGTTAGCTCTACAACAATGCATATTGTTTTAAAAACTATAATAAATGCATCCAAATGCATCCGAAACTGTTCTGAACTGTAAACTATACTTTATTCAGTCCTGTATAATTTGGAGAGTTTCATTAATTTTGAAATTACAGCATTTCCCTATTTCATTCATGTGACTTTAATAGCCCCATCTGCTGGCTAAGCACCAGGTAAGAGAATTAGCACATAACCTTTGAAGATCTTTCTTTTAATAAGAAAGAATGTTGTTTCTTCAGCAAACATTACATTGAAAGAGCTCCATTTTTCCCTAAGTGAGATAAAAAAAAAATGGCAAAGTGTAGTTTATGGATACATCCTGTCTTACAACATTGTGAAGTTTAATTTGTGTTTACAGAGCACTTTATTTCTGCCAGTCTGCTCTGCTAACGACTAGCAAACATTTTTGTAACTTTAGGTTCTTAACTTCCTAGCTAAAACATTTTGCAATTTGCTAAAGTGAAAAGGCGTGAAACTGTAGAAACTGGAAAAAAAACCTCATCAGATTAAATGTAAATGTCAGTGCGCACTGAGAAAGGGACTGAGCAAAGATGGACTTTTGCCATGACTTAGTAGGCTCGTTTTCATAATATAATGTTCTTTTTATGGGCATAAATTCCACAAATATCCCAGAAATAATGAGAGAAATTTGATTCATCCCTTTTCTCTTTAACTGGAACTACACTGACCTGCTTTTCAAGGGAGAGCTTCTCCTCCTACTCTGCAGCCTTGGTACCACCTATTCTACAAGGATGTAAAGGAGCAGTTTTTAGGATAGGTGAGGAGTACAAGCCTGTGTCTTTTACACACTGGTTAAATTGAACACAAATTGGTTATTGCATTTGTATGTGTTCCTGAATAGCCATTTCTAAGACAAATCTGTGATTTGTCTGTGCATTAGTAGAAAATGCATAGACGGAGACTTTAATGTGCTAGACAACTGAAAGATATCTTACCTATAAAAATCATAGAATCATAGAATCATAGAATCATAGAATGCTTAGGGTTGGAAGGGACCTCTAGAGATCATCTAGTCCAATCCCCTGTACACGCAGGGACACCTAAAGCACGTGGCGCAGGACTGCATCCAAGCGGGTTTTGAAGATCTCCAGAGAAGGAGACTCCACAACCTCTCTGGGCAGCCTGTTCCAGTGCTCTGTCACCCTCACTGTTAAGAAATTTTTCCTTAAGTTCCTATGGAATTTTTGATGTTTCAGTTTCCGGCCATTTCCTCTAGTCCTATCAGTGGCCACCACTGAAAAGAGACCATCCCCGTCCTCTGCACTCCCTCCCTTGAGGTATTTATATACACTGATAAATGTTTTTCCTACATTACATTAGGAGCGAAATGGACCAAGAAATGAAATGGAAAACCCTGAAAAAAAGCCCAGTATTCGGGGAATATTTGTGGGGTGTGCCAAGGCCACAGACACTTAAACGTAGTCACTCAAGAAACAGAAACTTGGACAGGGAGGATTTGATGAATGTGCTTTTGCTATAGTTGATAACAGACCCTTAAAGAACATTATATTTCTAATAATGTTGCCCAATGCTGTCCATTGCAAAGATCACTGAAGTTCTTTTGCAGCATACAGCAAAAGGAACTTTGCTGACTAAAGGGAAATCTGCCTTTTCCAAAGTTTACTGCAGTGACTCAAGATAGAAAATGAATTAATGGAGCTTGAACAAGTGCTAATAGAGAAGTAAGTTAGTGCAGACATCCTTTTGCTCTGTGAATTCTGGACCAATATGACCTTGGACCACTTTTGGGTCAGTGAAACATACAAAAGCAGGATAGGTCAGAAGTCACTTATGATATGAGGGGATCACCAATACAGTAATTCAGGTTTTATTAACTTGCACAGATGTTGAGCCAGCCTTCACAAGGAACTTAATTGAAGCTATTACTCCATTAAGAAATTTTTAAAGCTTAGCAAACTCAGTTTGGTAGGTAAATGTTATCCTTGTTTATAGACCAGCTCATAGTTACAAAAAGAATTAAAATTAAATTTTCTTCAAAAAAGTTCTGTAATTCATGCATTTTCAAAAGCTCTTTGGAATCTTGTGTTCGGTTACTGGAATTTTCAATATACCTAAATGTTTTGGGTGAATTTTACTGAAAGTCATTAAGGCTTGTGGTCCCCATTAACATAACTGTTTGTGAAAATAACAGTTCCTTTTCTGGTTTTGTAATAAATAGCACATGACTTACAGGACCAAATGATAGCTTCCTGCCGAAGATCATGCACAAGTTCTGGCATACCTTGGAAAATTCTCTGCTGATGTCAGTGTAGAAGATACAACGCAGGATGCCCCTTAACTGCAGTAAAACAACACAGATGATTTTAAAAGGAAACCTGGAAAGTACATTCATCATACGTACAAGATCAGAATTTTCCAGCTAGTAGGAGTGTTCACGTAGTCTTTCGTGGTGTGCAAGAAGCTGCTCCGTATCTTTCCAAGTGCATTTAACAGAGTGACCCAAGTTAATCCAGCGCAGTGCAGCTCCACCAGCTGCTCCGCTGCTTCCCTCCCGCCGGGGTGCTCCTTGGTGAACACATGTTTCTTGGTCACAGGTAGCCCTCCTCCTCATGCCTGGCTGCCTTCCTCTGCAGACTCTAAAGCCAAAGCCATAGGGCACAGATGCCACATGTACCGTGGATAAAAGTTTGATCCTTCGGTGGACAGCTCATGTAATTATGAATTACTCCTCTATCTTAAAATTGGTATCACGAAATACTGAAATTATATAAAAAGGACTTTTTTTTCATTAAAGCATGGATTTCTATTTTTTAAAAAAATTAGTCAATTCAATGACACGATTTTAAAAGAACTATAAGATTCATAGCAAATTTTCCGGCTCAGCTATATAGATAGCTATATAAATATTTTACACATGTAGAGGTAACCATCAAAAGAAGCTGTTATGAAAAGTGAGCCTTTTATTTTGTTTTGGTAGGATTGGCAGCGAAGCTAACACTGGCCATTTCTTCTCTGCAAAGGTCTGGGTATCTCTTTGCCAAGACTGTCTAAGCTTTGCTTCTTCAGGAATCACATTCACGTCCTTTGCATTGACTTGAACAGGTGGCTCAGATCAGCCAAACCTTAATCCTAGCAGTCCTTGAACTTACCCCAACGCTATTGCTTTTTCGATGAGCTTAGAAGTTTTCTTTTTCCTGCTATTGCCGTGATTAATAATGTTCTTGGCACAGCCACACAGATGAGCTTACATATATACTAATAAACACAACTAGAACACAATGGATTAAGATACTAAAACTAGAAGTTAGTCAGAAAGGCAGAAAACAGTTCTTTTTTAATGTAGTAAAGCAAAGAATCTTATTTTTTATTCAACAAAAGCAGAGGCAGTATTTAGGAACAAATGCTCTTCATTATCCATTGATTAAAGGAAAGACAATTTCCTAATCTAGATTCATTTACCGAACAGCTGGACAAATCCCACTACCTTTAGAGAAATTATTACCAAATGTTGTGATATATACTATGCCTTGCCTGTCCTGAGCCTTCAGTCTGTAGGTATACAATATGTTTATCTGAGATAAGCAATTTGTGTTTGAGGTAACCCAGAACAGAACCCAGATGACAACGCATCTCTTGTGACTATCCATATTAGTAACTATTTCTAAAATCCTAAACTGCCCACCATGAGTTTTGAATGCTGAGACCACTTACGGACACTTTTCCAAATTATGACTCATTACATTAAGCCTTCTTTTCATGAATCTCTGCTTAACTGTGCATGTGCTGATTGTTTTCTTCGTCATCTGACTTTCAGACTGGTTACTGATCTCCTTTGATATACTGTACATGACATCCTAACAAAACCAAGTCTTTAATCAAAATGATGAGGATTCAAATGTGTGCCACTGTCAGGCGGCAGGGTAAGGCTAACATGCAGCAGATGTGTACTTGCAGGTCACATGGAATTAATGGATTTAAGACATACAGTTGGTACAATCTTTGGTTTAACCCTAGATCTGATTGTAAAACCCAGGCAGGACATTTTCACAGTGACCTGTGCTGCTTTTAACTGTCCTCTGGCAAAAGACCCGTACAAGCAAAACTTTGGATAGACTTGACAAGCCTGGAGAGTCACAATCTAGAAAGCAACAGGAGTTTATTTCAGGAAGAGGGACAAACGGCTTGGTGATGATGTGTTTTGGTTTTTGACAAAAATCACCTGCCTTAGTCCTGTATAAATATTTTCTCTTATGTGCTGCTAGGCTAAAAGCTACGGTAAAGAACAAGACAGCCACAGATGATGGCTTCTAAAAGATTTCATTAATATAAGCACAAAGCACAAGATTGCATAAATGAAATCTGCAGCTGTGATTCAAAAATAACACTCCCTGGTTAGTCAGTTCAGGTTTGGGAAGCACTAAAAGCAAATATGTCAGAATATGACCTGTTTTAATATAGTTTAGAACAGAGCTTGCAAACTTAAACATTTTCTCAATAAAACTTTTTTTTTTCAAGAAAACTAAAGTAAGAAATCAAGAAATGTAAAAAGTGAGGTGGAAGGTGCACATTTTCCTACTCTGCATATGCAAAAGTCATCTTAAAACATGATGCCAGTCTCACTGAGCTGAATAGTTGTGCTCCTGAGCTCCGGGGAGGCACTTTGTCTATTGCTAATCTCTTCCAAAGTGACTGATAGTACTAATGTTTAAGCTACAGCATGACTAATTTTCTTGAATTCATTACAGACATTGTAGCAGTAAAGACTGTTCGGAGCACTGCAATTCATTAGGAAAAGTGTTACAAGATACTGTTTTTACTTTGTTTTGGGAAGGTATTGTGGATATATTTTAATGGACTGTAAAAAGGGGGCAGGATATGCTTTATGTACTGCTGTGGGAAAATAGATTTTTATGCAGTGTAATGATGCTTAGTGCCGTTGATTGTGAGTTGAAGAATCCCGTCCCCCCATTGCTATTGGCAGATGCCAAGAATTCGTGGATTCAAGCTGTGCACTGGTTGATTGTAAATGCACTGAAATATCCACAAGAAATGCTGATGGCAATAATAACGCTCAACTGAATAAGCAGTTAAGCACATCCTAACAAGTCATTATGTTGACGAGCCCAGTAGAAATACTGAGAAGGGTAAGTGAATCAGGGACGAATTCCTCTGTCCTCTTCGAGAGCAGAGTGAATATTTGGGGAATACGAGGGGACCAGGAAGCTGGCAGGTATCTTCAGACATTCCTCTTCAATAAGAACTTTCATACAGGCACTTGCAGTGGTGTCACTAGTGCGTATGTGCATTGATCACCAGCTCAACCATGAGTCCTTCGGTGCCTATAGGTAGAGGGACATAATTTACAGCAACTGTAGAGTGTGCTAGTGCATATGAGACAAAAAAATGGCATTTTTTACCGACCGGTTTAGGAGAATGTTACTGCAGCTTAATCTTAAAGTAGTCCTTACTTTTGGAGAGAGGTGAATGAGTACAGTGAGGTTAGTGAATTCAGGAACATGAGTCAGAGACGCAGATCAAAACTCATGTCTTTATTCATTTCTCATATGCTGTAGCATTTGTACAGTCATAGCTTTCCTTTTATTTAGAGAGAATAACATAATGATGGCTTTTATTCAAAGCATTGGAAGAAGAGTGTCCCTACTGTTTAACCAAAACATGAAACTTGTATCAGAAATGTCTCCCAAGGTCACCTGAATACCACAAGGTGCAATTTTGTTCTCAGTTACCCCACTTAGAATCAGGAAAATTATTCTCAGAAGAAACCCAGTGTGAGATCATACTATCTTCTCTGCGATGTACCATACACTACAATTTATCTGCACCTGGAGATTTTGGGGCAAAGCGAAGAATCTGGTTTGTCATTTTTGCATACTCTATTAAAAATGCTTTAGAGAAATTTAATATCAAAAAGGATAAATTCTGAAAATGGTAATTTGCACATTTGTAATTTTAGTAGATTTTCTGTGGTTTGTGTAGCACACAGTGCAAACCAGTGCCTGGAGGTCACAGTGAGAATATGCATCATCATCAGAGATTTGAAATTTATTTCCATCTTTATGACCACTGTAGATAGGTTATACAATATGCCTGAATGAGTCAATATATTCACATATTTGCTAGGAAGATGTTAAGTTCTGTAGTATTTGTATCAAGGAATATCATGACATGTCATCAGGTAGACCCTTTTTTATTCTATTAATATACTCTGATATGTCATATACAGTAACTTAAAGTATTTGTATTGCTTAGAAGGTAACTTAGGCCACTTATGTGTATGATGTCCACAAGCAGTGAATGTCAGTGGGAAACTTTGTAGCTTACCATTGCAAAATATTCTGGGCCTGGATCCTGTTCTTAGGGGTAGTGATGCAGTCTGTAGCAGGTTTGGCATAGTGTGGTCCCTGCAGGATTTGCCTTTAATCTGCATTGTAGAGAGCTCCTGGTTTAGACTATAAATGTTCTGCACCAAACAATATTGTCTTAGCTTTCACTCTCTTCATCTTTGATTTGTATGAATAAGTATAGACTAACTTCTGACTGAAGATCTACCATAGAGATCAGGCTCTCAGAGATGCATTCTTCCCTTAAAAATCAAAGAGGAGTTATGCAGTATTACAAAACCACCAAATAGATACCTTTCCTGTGACAAAGACTCTGTCATGTTCCTAGCAGTCAACACCTACTTTTCTACCTCTTAGTCTTATGTCTCTGTACAGCTCCGATAATAATCTCACCTCCCTCCTCTTGTGTACCTCAGGGTTCCTCCATGCAGGACCTCTCAGCTTCCACCTGTGCCTTCTTGTCCTCTCTTGCTGTCCACACACTGTATCTTGAGGTCTCTTCGCTCTCCTTAATTACTAACTGGGCAAGAGGCAGCATGTCCTGGGGCTGGTTCTGAGCTGTGTATGTGTTGACTGCTGATCTGGTAAGCCAGACAAAACAGAACTTTTGAGTTCACGTTGCTGTTTTTCCCTAAATGAGGCCAGTCATCTATCTAGTCATCAATTTTCATGTAGCTGGACAGAACTTAATATCTTTGAAATCTCTTCTCCTCTATCAAATTTGTTTGAGATTGGCTAATACATTCAAAAGTTAGTGGGAAAGACAGAAAACACAGTTGCATAAGACTGGAATGATCAGGTTAGAAAGACGGCAATGTTTTCTGAACCTGAGACTAGGCCAGTGCACTGTTTAGGTGTGTGCTCACTAGACTCACTAGACAAACAGATTCAGAGCCCAGATAGTTTCCTCAACACGGTAAATACTGCTGTCCCAGGAATGGGTCCAAGGAGACTTGCCCATGTCAGCATACTCACATTGCCTCTCCTTCCACGCTCCGTATCAGGGAAATCACTTTGAAACTAGAACAGGCTCCATGGCTAATACAACTGACATCTACGGGAGAGAGGTTTGGCTTTGTGGAAATGGGCGGCAAATTCTCATATACTGCACTTGCATTTTTTAAGGACCTATCTTGTAACAGTTATTGGTTGTTTCATTTAGTTCTTGTTAAATGAGAGCAAGCTATGGAATCCATTTTTTTCCACTCAAATAATACTTATTTATCCTTCAAGCAGGGAGAAAATAGAATGCATTTCATTTGAGGACAGATGCCCCTACCTCTTTGTTGCACAGATGAACATCTCGGAATGGCCTCTGTTATGCCAGAGGGAACTGGCCACTATTTTTTAAAAAGTGACTCTCATGGATTCTTGCCATAAATCCATGCAGTCAGTGGCACTACCAATGGTTACACATTCAACCCACAAAGTTCAGACTTTTTTTGACATACAAATTCTTTAAGCTACATTTTGAAAGTGAACACTAAACTTTTCTTCAGTGTCAACACAGCAGTGTAGTTACATGCTTGAATCAGCAGACAACTGTGGTTGGTTTACTGGGAATCCCTGTCTTTAATGCAGTGTTTTTAACTAGATTAATTTCCTTATACTTTTGACTAAAACTCAAGGGAGAACTTGTTGTGAAATCAATTTAGAATATTTGTCTTTTCAATCATGTATATTTTTAAATTTAGGATTTATAAAAGGCTAATTAATATGTAGAAAAAGTAGTAGACTTCTGTTTATGTCACACTAAATAATTAGCCTAGTTATAAATAGAAAACATTTTTGAAGTCTTCTGCTATGATGAAGAAGTTTGTAAAGTTAGCGTGGTGTAATATTGTTAGGTAGAAATCCAAATTTATTTTAATAAACTCAGTGCTAATTCACTTGATCATCATTTTGCTTTGTATCTGCCTTTATTCCTTTGTCTCTTAGAGTTTCTGATCACCAGATATTCCTGTTTCTCTGTTTCCCTTTGGAAAAAAAAAGCATTTCTGATATTCTTCTTGTGCTAGAGAATTTCATTGTTCAATTCATTATTTTCTTTTTTAATAAGAGATAATGATAGACAGATCAGAAGCATGAAGGTGTGTATACAGGGCTCACAAGATGCCTCTGAGGCAAAAGTCATCTATTTCTTCTGCTTAGTTTATATAGAGGCAAAATAATTCAGTTGCATCAAATTCAGATTCAGACTCTACAGATTCCACAGACTCTACAGTCCTTGGTAGAATAAGTCAAATGAAAGTTCTCTGGATGACCTAAATAATCTCACTTTTTTCTCTTCTGGTGATATGTCCTGGATTTAATTGAAGAAGCTAGCAATTTATGTAAGGATCTGGTTTCTATTAATGCAGATAGGAGGCCACCATCCTAGAAATGTCTTCCTATATCAGCAGTAGGAGTTGTTTGAGTAACCTGTGTTACACTGTGAGCCTTTACAGTAACTGAATCGTGAGATCAACTCCACAAATGCATCCACTGAAGTCTCATGCAGTTTTATGTTATAGAATTAGACCATTAGTGTACCAATCCTCTGGAGGAATTAAGAAAAAAACAACAAAAACCTTCATTGAAAATGAAAAACATTTTATAGACATGTGTGACACTTCTCTTAGAGGAGCTTCCAGGGTGAGGTTGAGCAATGTTCATGAATCACTATGATATTTTTAAGATACAGAAAGATGTGTGTCTGTTTGGTGATATTGCTGCTGGCTTCCAGTGCAAGAGCAGATTCGCTGGGCCATTAAGTTTGCTCTGCATCACTTCACCAGCACAAAGCAGACTTAGTGCTGCATTCACTGGCAGCCTGGTGCTTCCCTGTGTGCCGGGGAGCCCAGGTGGGGCAGGCCCGGCGCAATGGATCCATCAGACCTTCTCCCAGAGAAGATGTTGCAGCATAGAAGATGTTGCTGAGAAATAGAGTGGGCAAAAGCCGAGGCAGATAATGTTTGCAGTATAATTTTTGTCTTAGACTCACAGCTTCCAAAATTCTGTGGTTAAGTAAGAATCGCGGCTTTCATTTAAAAATTAACTTTTAGAAGTCATAAAGTAAATCAAAAGCAAGATAGATACTAATCTTGTGATGTTCAATCCAATTTTGTGTTTTGGAGAACTGCCTTCTGATTTTTGAACACCTGGGATTTGTGAGGTTGCTCTCAAGCCCTGGCATAACATATCCAAAGAGTTTTCTTAATACCACTATTTCTCCTCCCACCCCATTTCAGGCAAACTGTCTTATTGGGACACAGTATTTCAGCATGCCTTTTCGCATTGACAGTGCCTAATAACCTCCTAACACCATGGAGAAAAGCCGTAGGAGATCAAATAAACAGTTGAATATTGTGTTCTTTGCAAACTGAACAATCCAAATTTATTGAAGAATGAAATATTAAAAAATAGTTTCCCCTCACCTGCCTAGGCCCAAGTTTGGGATTCAGTGTTTCAGCAGGCATGAGTGATGGCATAACTGTTGTTCCAGGTGACCATCGGTTTTCTACGTTCATGAGTGCTTTGATGACATTAAGATTGTTCGAAACGTTTTACAACTATGTAGGGAAGAACTTACAAGATCAACAGTAATTAATAAACTAAGGGGAGTAAAAAAGCAGCTTGCATATATTTATTCTACTTTCCATAAAATTTAGACTTGTTACACTCCTCAAGAATCCAAATAGCCAGACCTGTTAAGACTAAATCCTAAAAGGTTTGGGTTTCTGGCAATCAGCAGTCTCTCTGGAGTGAAACTTTATATTTTTACGTTTTGCTAGATCAGTATCATGATACAGGTATTGTGCAGAACTGAGCTCTTCATGTCTAGATGTCTTTAAATTGTGCTATAGCTAGTTGTAATGCTCTCAAAACAGAAAATACAACTACTGCTTAAATACTAGAAATAGAGAAAAAGATTTAAAAATCTTAAGTTTTTTAAAAAATTGGTTTCTATTTTCATATTTCAAAATGTACTTTATCAGTGACTTGGGGTTTTAAAAAATTAAATCTTTTTAAAGCTTTTGCGTTTATCATGATATAAAATTTAAGAACATTTTGAAATACCTTGTGTTAAATGCACTCTGGGGGGCTTCTGCGAGTCTTACTATGTACTGAACAAACCACAGTAACTTACTCAGAAAAGTTAAGGGCTATCGAATAAAAAAGTATTTAGGGATTTCTTGAAATGTCCGTTATTTACTCAACAGACTGTAACTGCTTCTCTAGCATACTAATGCCTAGAGACTTCTCTCCATAGGTTATTCAGCTGCTGTATACAAGATGTCTGAATGCTAAGAATGTATTATGAGATTATGAGTGGAAAAAAGTCAGGCACACTGAATGGCTTTTAATTTGGAAATTATACATGCATATCTTCTAATGAAATATATAGTTTAGTTTCCTGAATTTTATTTGAACTTAAACATGTAACTTCATGTACAAAAACACGTAAAAAAAAAAAGTGCACAGTAGGACCAGAAAGCTCCGCATGTTGGTAATGAGATATGGAGCCCTTTCCTTCTAGGTCACTGGCATGAATTTGACCCTGGTTAGTAATAACGGAGAGTCATTATCAGCTGGTGGCTGTTTGGTGGCCTACGACACGCAAGCTGGTGGTTTCACTTTGTGTAATGACCCATGGCTGCACACACATGCACTCAGTCTTTAGTTAAAACATGTGCAAATAGCTCGGAAAATACCACATATCTCATGACTGAACTTCAAAACTCAGACCAAAAGGTCATCTGTGCTGGCAATTAAGAGTGACAGGCTTTATATCCTGCCAGCACTGAGCACAGGGCAGTCGCCGGCATTCAGTCAGGGCATTTACTTCTGCTTGGGCAGGATACATGTACATACAAGGCAGAATACTACCTCAAAATACGTAAGTGCTAAACCCATTCTGTAAAGACAAAATTATGGGACAAGATCTTTGAAGGGATGGAGTCTGTGAGCAAAATTGAAAAAAGCAGAAGATAAAAGGGGAAGACAACCTGGAAAGCAAAGTATTTCAAAAGTGGAGGAATGGGATGGTCAAACAGAGAATAAAGAGGAATGTAATTAAGAGAGCAAATGTACTGCTGGCCCACGCACGCTTCTAAAAACACCCTTCCTGACCCCGCACTCGGGATTGATCTATGCATGAAGAAGGTGCCTGGTTAACGTAAGAAGACAAATTCAGCAAAGCTTGTAAGTGTGTTTTTCACTTTCAGCATATGAACCATTCAGCTTCTTTGATTTGAATGACTGTTGTCCGTCATGCTAAGCATATGCTTATTTACCTTATGAAGTTTCATAAATCTGCTATACAGACTGACTAAACTAGAGGGGATGGTACTTGGGGGCTTTACTACATCATCAACAAGCAGCATGACAACCAAGACACGAACAAGGAGTAACACAGAAGTCTCCCGCTGATGTGGTATGAACTTCTGAAAAGACTGGGAAAGCTTTTGGAGCAAGGAGATGCTGGGTCAGGATTTTCCACAGACTGGATCACCCATCTCTACACTTACTGTTAAATATCAGTGACATACATGAGGTGATTCAAGGCTGAAAGGCCTAAGAATCAGGCCAGGTTGACATTTTTCTTGCAAGGCTCAATATCATGAAAACATTTGAAGTGTAAAGAGCTGCAGAACTGGCTAGTTTCACATGTCATGCTGATGCTGTGTGGCTCTGTAAAAGAACTGATACACTTTGACGCTCTAGGCCTGAAGCAAATACAAAGCATAGGACTCCTGAGCACGGCAAGAGACCGTGAAGCAGCAGCATGGAACACCAGGTAAGATCCGACTCCTGGCTCTCTTCCATCTCCCTGTCACACTGCGTGTGCTTAATAAACTGTTTTTACAATAATGATAGGATGTGACTGCCACCTGCATGCTATGTAATATGTATACTCTATGCAGTAAGAGCATTTAGCAGCTGCAGGATATAACCAGTTGAGCCTAGAATCCTGCATGTTTTTAGGTGAGCTCCCCACTTTCTTGTCTGTAAAAATGCTTCATCTGTGTGTCACTTTATTTTATTTTGTACCTAATATTGCCAAGGGATTGACAGAGGGGCATATTCCGGGGCAGAGTCTGGCCTATCATATTTAGCAAGATATAATTCCTTAGCTAATCCTCCTATTATGGGCACATACTCTGCTGTGTTTCCAGATCTGGTATGTGAGAGTGCATCTTATTCCTTGCAGAGCTGTGATTGTCACCTCTGCTGCTACAAACAAATGTTAGTTTGTTGTTGATACCTGATAAGCCACAGAACTAAGGACAAATTTATGTTTCTTAAGAACTGTAAACAAAAGAACTGACTGGCATGTTAGCAATATATTCTTGTCTGACTGTTACTTCAGACTGACAGATGGAAAGCTCATTGGAGCAAGAAATCATCATTTATTTGATAATTATGTGAGACCTTGTTCCTGATGGCATTCAAACAAAAAATCTGCTAATACTTATTATTGCATTATATTATGAGTTTTTAAGCTTAGGATAGTACAAATACCTTATGTCACTTATATTAAGTTCTGAGACTTATTAATACTTTTGATACTCCTCTCTCATTCTCTTTCTCATTTTGTGTCTGTAGTCACTTTTCTTTAAGCTTCCGTTTTATCACCTCATTTACTTGTTCTGCAGAAGCAGTAGCTTCTGCACTGCTCAAAGGCAAATCTTAATGCTATAGTTAGTAGGGGATTCTGTGTGAGTAGATCTTCAGTCTCTGCTCATTTTGTCTTCTGGTACTTCTTCCAATAAGCCTGGCAAAACTAAGGCTCATTATATTGCAACTATATTTTTGTCTTTTACAGTCCTCCATTGCTAAGCAAGAAATCCAAGCTTCTTGCACAAATAGAGAAAGCATCTCTCTGCTTTCCAATAGGTAGCCACAGATACTTCATATGTAACCATTGATTTTCTATCCAGGGATATGGAGGAAATCTTACAAAGAGCATGAGTAAGGACGCATCTAATAACATGTCAGACTTTTCCTGTTTCTGCACTTGAATGCTCAGTCCAGAATACTGATCCCTGCACCAGAGAACAACCACAGTTTACAAAGTCAATATATACTGTATGAAGTAGCTGTATAGTTATGATAGTTACCACAGGGAATGAAACCTAAAATTTTTAGATGCAAGCAGAGGGCATAGGCAGGATCTGACTTTTCTCTGAAGTGGGCTCAGCTAGAGGAAAAATATTGATTTTCACCACAGCCATCCTCCTTTCAAAAGTTATTTCATGTTTGAAAGGAATGCATGAGGCTATAGGGGAAAAGAAAAAGGGTGGTATTTTATCTTAATTTATAATTTTATTTACAAGATTCAGTTATTTTGTGTTTATTCCTCCTTAAACAAAAGGAAATAAAGTAGAAGGTTTTCTTCAGCTGCAGCATTTGATGCATACTGCATTGCAAGTTAGTAATTAGTATCAGTGGTCAATCCTGGTAGCTCTGCTTTCTTCCAGACAGGTCTTGCTGACATCAGACCAAAGAAGGTAACAATAAATAAACCTTGAAAGGTTTGGTTCTACTTGCATAACGGAGCCAAATATTAAGAACTTTCTCTAGCCAGCCCCAAAGTGTTAAGCCTGCAACATCTGAAGCAGACCTTGTAAAGCTGCATGCAGAGTGCTGGCTTCAGTTCACCAGGTCTCGCAGACTGAAATCAGTTGCTGGGTTTTAATAGCTTTTAGTCGATACTGGCTTTTCCTGGGAGAAAGTCTTTTGGATTTTGGTGAACCACTAGCCAGATCAGAATGGAATTCCTTTTGGGGACAGGACACGTTCATGCAGAAAAGGACAGGACACGTTCATGCAGAAAATGCAGTTTCTCTGCTTTCACATGGGGCAAATGAAAAATGGAGGAGGACATAGATGCACAGATTATATTCTTGAAGCCTCTGGAAAATCTGTTTTGCCTGTGTTCCTACACTCATCCTTTCAATATGAGCAGTTGACAGTTTGATGCTCACGAGCATCATTAAAAATGAAATAATCAGTTCAAACAGAGCATGCTGTATAATTTTCATGTTATGGCACCAACTTGAGAGTTATCTGGTTTAGAAATACAGCTAGAGAGTTACTGTGTAATTGTCTCTAAAAATATAAAAAACAAAAGTAAACACTGTATCCAAATTAAAATACAGCTGCATTATATTACATTTTGGCCATATGAATTCTAGTATTATTCCTGTCCCTTCTGAAAAAAATGTAGCCCTCTTATTTTTTTTTAATTTAAACAGTTCCACTTGGTGTTCTCTTTGCTCATTCTTCTGAAGAATTTCTGCCTGAAGCACAGCTCCGGTATCCTCATATAACATATCAAGGTATCAGCATTCTCCAGCAGTCTAAACACTCCAAACACTGCAGTGCGAACAGCTGAGAGTGCTTTTTTTTTTTAAGAGAGACTTTAATGCCCTTAACTAAAAATGCCTCAGCACTTTAAAGTGCCCAATTCTGCAAGTCTTTCTTGGCCAGGACATCTACCAGAAGTTCCCTGGAAATTCTAAACCTGGCAGGACTGCAGATTTAGGGATGTAGTTCAGGAAAGGCAAAACAAAACAAAATAAAACAAAAAAAGAAAAAAAAAAGTAGTAACAAAAAGTTCTTAAAAATACTGACTATATCAACAGAGAAAGATAGTTATTATGCTGGAAATATCTGCCTAATTAACCTGCTCTAAAGCAAAAGCCCAATCCTGCATTTTTAGGCCATTCCAACGTTCTGCTGACTTAATACAATCCTCAGTGCCCTGAAACTGGCCTGCTTTCTTAAAAACTATAAATATTGAGTTTAAAACAATGTAAAACAGTGTGAACCTTACAGATGCTACATGTAAAAAGAAGTTACTAACAATAATTATGTGTAGATTGAAATGTCTAACAAAGATCATGGACATTAACAGAAATCTAAATATGATTTCAGTGATGGACTTCAGCAGATTCTGCTGAGGAGCGAGAGGCTGCAGCTGCAGGGAGCCCAGCAGACCCTACTACATCAGCTACGTTTGATAGTTCATTGCTCTGTTGACATCAAAGTAAAACAGTTCTGCGTGAATTAAATACACCAATGTTTTCAGCCACTGACATTTAAGACGCTTAATTCTTCATATTTTTAATACTCAATATTTGAGTGTTGTTAAATACTTGAATACCTTTTGCTCGTGCAGCTGTTAATGGTAATTACCGATCTTCAGAAGCAAGCGTGCCCAGCGTAACAAAACGCGGGTGTGCGCCGAGGCTGCCTCCCAGCGCTGCCACAGGAAGAGGGCCAGAGATCTTTTAGGCATAACAATTTGTTAATCCTAAAATACAGTAAAGGCAAATGAAAGAGTAAAAAAAAATCCAGATATTTAATTATTTCATGATTTGAAGTGCTTTTGGTTATTATTTTTTCAGTTTATTAGGTGAGCATCTTTAAATGAGGTGGTTTTCTGAGTGTAGTTCATATATACTTATGTACCTACTTAACAACAGAAGAGAGTTTTTTATAAGATAACAGGAAGAAAGTTTACCTGATTGCTCTCTGCTAATTTTCTTTGGAGCTTCCATTGCAATCTCGTTCAAACTGAGGATGCACAGGTTGTAAGGAATGATACATAGAATGAGATTTTATGTGTTCTGCATCACCCAGCAGCCAATTAGAGCACTAAATCACCTTGTAAAAGAAAAGCGTTCTGTTGTTCTTCCCACAATACGCAGAGCAAAAAATTGGTCCAGAAGTTTCAGATTTGTTATTTTGTACTCTGAGGCCAATTAATCTAACTAGATGAAACAATGACAGAGGAATAAACCTTCATACTGAACTCTTAAGTTTTCAGAGTGAAGTGCATCCCCAGAACAGTGCTGCTATACCCAGCGAGAGGGCCTTAATGAACGTAAGGTTCTTGTCTGCTTGGTTGTTCATTCTCCCAGCAAACCCACTTCACATCTCTTGCTTCAGTAGCTCTTTATTTCTTTTTACAACAAACCACAGTATATAGATAGAGGTTGACACGTCCCTCTCAACACAGCCCACAGAACACCTATGACTCCATCTCATCTATCAGGCAATGGTTAGTGAAAATCCATGAAATGAGATGTGGCTTTGTAGAGATTCTCAGTGAACATTACTGAAATAGGAGGGAAAAACAACAGTTCCATCATTGAAACAACTGGAGTAGCTTCTAGGCTCAAGGTACGTTTTCAATTCCAATGTAAAATGCAAAAGGCTCCCACTTTTCTAGGAGCAGAGCTGTTCGAGACTCGGATGGCAAGAAACATCGTGTTCAGTTGCACAGGAGGTGCTCTGATCCATAGTAATTTCAATGCCGTAAGGAACATGGACTATTAAGTAGGTAGTAGAACCTGGCTAATTCACATCACTTGTTCAAAGCGCCGATGTTTATTACTAAAATTTGTAAATTAGAAAGTTGCCAAGCAGTGTGGCCATTTTTACAATTTTCCCATGAACGTTAATGATACTTGATGTTTTCTTAAAGTCTGCTCCTGCGGGCTAGTGAGCAGATGCAAACTTTGGTTTCCATCAAAAAAAAAAAAATTCTAACCTTTATGGTTAGAGATAAAACATTAAAACATGAGCCAACTGAACCCTACAGTATCAAAAACCAGAAGGCAAATAAGCGGAGCCCCAAATTTATTTATTTATTTTTTAAAGATCTGGCAAGTATCAAGCTAATCTTTTGATATTTGATGGACCATTTTATGCTTTTTAAACACCTGTAGTTAGCAATATTGAACTGGCACAGTATGAAACAGAAGAGCACTCCAAATATCATTGTACCAGATCCTGATTTTGCGAGTCGATAAACATCCAGTGGGAGCTTACGGCGCTGTGCAAGTTTGAACCTTTATTTAATAGATGCAGTTTAATATTAACTATTTATTAAAATATAGTGTAAAATATTCCTTTTTTTTCCCTGTGTAAAATTAAAGTAGTCCTTGTAATGTGAGCCGTGAGCACAGGTCTCTAATTTAGCACAGTACACAATTACAGTTAAGCACGTGTGAAAATGCTGAGTCAGCCCTTTTTCTTCTATTTGCTCTGAAGCAGGGAGAAATCTCCAGATTATTTAAGAATTTCATTCTGTTCTTCATTTAAGAACAAAATATGCCAAAAATAAAAGGACAACAAGGTCCAAAAGTGTTGGAGGCATAAATCTTCAAAGCCTTTCAGAACTTGTCTTCTTGTATGCGAAAATTCTCAAACTCCTCAGAATACATCCATGAATAAATTTATGAAATAAAAACCTGTATCTAGGCTCAAAATTGTGCAAGTAATGAAGTGACATTTGTAGCAGATTTGGGTTTCTGGGGCTTGTTGACTTAGTAGAATATGGCTCATATTCCTTCAGGACTGTTGCAAGCATCTGAGTTAAAACCTTGTGTCTGCCAGAATACAGGATTAGACAAATTGGCAGGTGGTAATAGATTCAGAAGTTAAAAGGAAGCAAACTGAGCAGCA
This sequence comes from Tinamus guttatus, assembly GCF_059628265.1. Lineage (NCBI taxonomy): Eukaryota > Metazoa > Chordata > Aves > Tinamiformes > Tinamidae > Tinamus > Tinamus guttatus. The sequence goes on along the minus strand of NW_028288538.1, from coordinate 9,266,371 downwards.
GGATAAAATCAGGGCAAGGTAATTAACATTCTGTTTATATTTTCAAAGAAGAAACAACAGGAAAAGAACAGATGCCGGTTCAGATTTGTGGACACTCCCAGGAATTTTTTGCTCTAGGTGAAACAGTAAGAACTGCCCAGAAGCTGTGGGACTCAACTGGCCGCGCTGGTGAAAGAGGTCGGATTGCACCAAGAAGCAGGAGGCAGGGAAGGGTGTCATTTAATGCACACGGTTGCTTCCTGCACAGATCTGTTTCCCAGCTCCAGATACGCTTGTGGAAAAAAAAATCACCAGGGAATAACCAGAATTTAGCAATTATAATATAAATTAAAAGTGATATCAGAGCTATTGGGAGTTTGTTTAATAAGGCAGATTTTAGTCTGGCATGGTACCCTAACACACCCGAAGACATACAGCCCAGGAGCTACAGGGAGCAGCAGAACAGTCGAGCAGCACTCAGTCGTGTTGTAAAATACCACGTGGGACCTGTGGCAGAGAGCAGAACTGATTTTTCCCACCGTAGGTACTGCCAGGGCCGCAGTCGCGCAGGGGCTGATTCGTTCTAATGAATAGGGGACTGGGAAGGTATCAAAATAGGTACGAAAAGGTGTTTCTGGGGCCTTCTAAAGGAAAGATGAACCAGATAGATATAAAATGCCTAGTGAAGGCTGTTGCAAAATTCCCAACGGTGCTAAGACGGACCAGATCACTGGTGATTATCCAGTGATCTTGTGTAGCTTTTCTCTAGTCAGTTAAAGTGTTCAGCCTAACCCTGCGTGATCTAGTGCTTGCTGAAATCTAGATCCGTTTTTTTTTTCCAGCATTCCCAGGAAGCTGTAGAACAAACCCTCGCTTGGGGCCCCAGCTTTCAACACACAAGAATTGCCCATGCTTATGATTTCCACTTCTACACAATTAGTATTCAAATAATTCCACTAGCTTCTTTGAATTGTACCAGTAGTTCTTTTTAGAGCTGTAAATATAAAAAGTGAATTTAGCCATCTAGAGGTAACTTCATGCAGAGAGAAAGGGAAACCTCATTGCTGTTTTCCTGTGGAGCGATTTATGTGATTGCCTCTGCTTCAGAAATTTCGCATACATTTAGGCAGAAGCTGTGAGCAGGAGGCAGTACAGTGTGGGTAACGCAGAGCGGCCTCCCCGCGACATGGCTGGTCTCACTGCTGGAGAGGCAGCCAGGCAGGCCGCGGGCTGCAGCACAGGGATGGAGGGCACCAGGGATGTTTAATCCCCCTTTTTCGATCCCTTTCTGGGTCACACCAGTTAACTATTCTGTGCCTCAGTCCCTTCACTGGTGATGTAGGAATAATATACCCTTATTTCATAATGAGTTAAATATCACCACATCCTTAGCATTTGTGAAGTGCTTTGTAATTATTCAGCATCAGAACATGCAGAATTGCAAAGTAAAATATATTCTAAATATAAGGTAATAAAAGTCAGTGTCTTTCATGTAATGCTAGGAATACCAAATATCACTCATTTTGGAGCTAGATTTTCATGCCATCCAATTTCGAATATACATCCAGTGCTACTGTAGTGTCATCTCGAGTTTCTTAAGGCAATATTAATCTTCTTGCAATGGATAGGAACTCCGTGCTGTGGCAGTCAATGACAGGCGTTTATTTTACATGAACAGCTTCGCTTGTTAGGGCTGCAATATTCTCTGCTGTTGTCTTTCTTTTGTGTCGTGTTAGGTGGTAAAAGAGCTAATGCTAGAAATATTTTGGGACTTCTCAAGTACATATTTAAAACTGCATTATGAAAAACCTTTTGTAGTTTTTTTTTTCCTGAGATGGTGTTGGTTATGTTGTTTTTCAAGTTTTCAAATTTACCTCTAAGAAAAAAAAGAGGTTTACATCTTTGAAAGCCAGCATTTGTCACGTTCCTTTTATATGACATTTAAATTGCAAATTCTTTCTTAATAACTCTCCTGCTTTGTTTCTTTAAGAATGTTATCTTGTTTTTATTTATAATTTTATCAATTTGTTCTTATCTGTATTGTGCATAATTCTAGTTTATTTTAAATGGTGGCAGAAAAATATTTTATTGAAATCAGATTTTGCTGCCTAGTATTGCAAAGTCAGCTATCTGTGTGTCTCGAAGTCAGTTCTTTCTACTCAGTGACTTCTATCCCAGTGAAAGTTTCCTTAAGCTTGGAAATAACATTTCACAGAGCAGTCAGAATGTTTGTGCTAGCTCTAATTTTTATTTTTCATTTTTTTCTTTCAGAAAGTATTTTCAGCCAGTTGCTTGTGTATTCTTTCTGTTTGCTTGTGTTTAAATCAAGGCTCAGGTAATAATAAATCCTAGTGTATCAGTAGACCTTAGGTGGATTTTTCTTTTGCTAGACCTTTAGAAATAATTTTAAAATAAAAATTTATTTAAACATAGAATCTCAAGCTATTATCCTAAGCATAAGAAGTAGATTTAAAGGACATTTTCCCATATTAAATGGGCTGTGTAACAACAGGCAGAATATAAAGTCTGTAAATTGGAAGGAAATCAGTGGAAGCCAACTGATTTATGCCTGTATAAAGCAGATATACCGGAGTTCATAAATAATCCCCAGGTCCCTTTTGATTGTTCTAACAGGCTAATTTTAGGAATCTGTGCATCAGCCAACAAGAGCAAGGGCTCTGTAATATTAAATTGATAGAGATCACCTGGTACTCCTGGCACTTGCAAACTACTTAATTTATGGAAACTGAATTTCAGCACAGACAGGACTACACCTCACATAAGGACAAAATGCCCAATCCACCATTGCAGAAGTGTTGCTAAAGAATGAAGATATTTTAAGGCATTTGGGGAAATTGCAATTAGCCTCCGTCACCCTGGAGGTCGGGAGATGTAACAAGCTCAGGGAGGTTCAACAGAGCAGTTTTGCATTGAGTTAACCATTCAAGAAAAGCTGAAACAGTAGGTGGTATCAGGGGGTTCTGAACAGTATTTTTTAAATCATTTTTAAATCACTGTATTTATTTGCTGAACACAATTTCACCAGTTTACCTGGAATTCTGTGTATTGGCTTAGGCCGTGCTACAGCAAATGGCTCAACATGACCGAGGGGTGAGTGACTTCCCATTGCTGGTGGCCGGTTTCGTGGCAGGCCGCGCGGCCCGGCCCTGCAGTGGTCACAGGGTGGCCTGCAGGGCACCCAGGCTGGCCTCAGGCCTCGGCCCGTTGGCCCGCCTGCTTTGCTGCTTCGGGGACTTTCTGCTTAAATTTTGACCAGTCCCTTAAGCCAGTGTTTATTCAGTCCAGGAGAAGCAAAAGGAGACAATAGAGCATTCTTTTTAGAAGTAGTGGGTTTTTTTTTTCTTTTTTTGGTAATGAATGAGAGCTTGTTGAAATTATATCAAAGAAATCTTTTCTAAATTATCTTTTCTGAATCTTTTGCCTTCACACTTACATGGTCTGACTAGAACTAAGCTTCCTCACCCCTTCCTTTTCAGTGTATTTCTATTCTGAAAATACTAACCATTGCCAAGGTGAACAACGGACGAAAAAGCAAGAGGCAAGAAAGATATCTATTTGAATAATATATATAAATATATATAATACAAGTTCAGTGGTGTGAGGCTTTCTTAGCTTAATTACAGGCATATCTTACAATTCGTGAAATCCTTCTCGTCTTTTTAAAAGCTGTTGCCAGCCAGACTGCACTGGGATGGATGCAGTGTCTGGGTAGCAATTCCTTTGCTGCCTGCACAGCTCCTAGGGGCCTGATCAAGGCACAAGGCCAGGTCCCTCCTCCTATGTTTTTCAGTGGCTGTACCCAGACTTTCAATCCCTTTATAACCCATACACGGGTTATACAGTTAATAGATGTCTTTCAAAAATTTAACTATTTAGCTCAGATATAACTTGTTGCGGACTGTGACTTCTCACCTTTCTGTCAGGCTTCTGTCACCTTTGTCTGCTAAGTCATTTTTTCCCTCTCAAAGTCAGTTTGCGTTAGGCAGCAGCGGTAGAGCCTGCGTTTGCGAGCGGAGAGCCAACAAGCGCTGCCTGACAAGGGCTGCTGCCCCTGCCCTTCCACCAAACCCTGCCCGGCCAAGTGACACCCGCAGCAGCGCTGGGAACTCTGCCATGGGATGACAGTCAAAATTCAGGACCATCCCAGTGGGCGCTGTGGACCTTACCCTTGAACCAGCGTGTGAGGAGGTTTCTTTATGGCCTCCAGCATCAACAGCTTTTCTTCCTTGCTATGAGGAAAACACAGTGTCCAGACAGCGCAATTAGCTTTTAAAGTTACAGGAGGAAAGATCTTACTACTTCTTTTTTTTTTTTAATTTTTTTTAAATAACCCTTAGAAACTTAGCATGAGCTTTCTAAAATAATTTTGGGCCTGGCAGATGGGTTTCACTTTTTCATTGAAAAATATATGCCTATATGTGCATATCTGAAAAGCTATATGCAGTCCTCAGTGAAAAATAGGTTTCTTTTTTGTATGCTCTATTCAACAGGTAAAGACATTTCCTCTGCTTTTATAATATGACTACTGCAGTTTGGTTTCCATGATTGGAGAATTTTTCTGGAATAGAGAGGATTTCTCATTGGAACGATTTATTTCTGTTTATTGGAATGATGTATTTTTATTTCTATCTCATTCTAGCTAGTGCGTGATAGGGCAAAACTGATCTGCAAGATCTTTTGGCTTTAGAAGACACTAATTCTGTATTCCCTATGTGCAAAAATCTCACTAGCTGGCACTGCAGGGGCAGAATCTTAATGCACTTCCTTGGGTTTCTTCTGCAGAACATTGGTTTGATGTGGCCCCTGCCTTTTTACTAGCTAATCGAGGCCCACAGGGACTGGAGATGAGTAAGTAGCTATTCCACTTGTCTTGTGCATGCCCATCTGCAAAGATACATGGTTACTTACCTCGTAGATGCACAGGAAATAACAGCGAGGGGGAAGATCTTTACCTCATTAGTAACATTACATTTCATATAATGCATACTTTTCATGTATTAAATGTTAATAAGACAGCTTATGAGACTTAAGAAGTGATGTGATCATAATAAGTATGTCTAGAGAGTGGTCAAATTTTAAAGCATATCCAAATACATTTTCTTTATATTCTTTCTATGTCTAACAACAGTATTTTTCAGCTCCTTGTTTTAAGGGCTATAGCTATCAGAAGAAAAACCGTGTTTCATTTAATATTGGCAGCCCCAGCCCGGCTCTGGGTTTTGTGATACGGAGCTGTGGTGCAGCACAGACAGCAAGGGATCTCCTGGTCAACAGCATTAACATGTAGCCGGGCAAGACTCACAGAAGACCTGATGCATCCATTTCATGGATAAGGAATTGGTAGAGATGATATTGTGCAATAAGTTATTAACTAAGACATAATGCAATTGGATAAAGTCTTATTTTGGGACGGTGCTTTTTATCATTGCTATAGGTATTGTGTATGTTTAGCTGTGGGCACACAGTCAACCACAGCTCGGTACAGCATGCACATAAAAGGTACTTTGTTGGCTTCTTTTCCTTGCCTTTATGTCAAAATTACTGTAGCTCAGTTGCCACAGCTTCAAACTGCCTCTTCCACGTATGAACAAAGTGCTGCTTGTAAGAACAGATAAGAACTAATCATATATTTGGCACCATATAGTACTTAATATTTTTTTCATTCTCTTATAAGTATCCCTTCTGCATTCTTCTCTCAAGTTTATACACATACTTGGATGGGGTTCTCTTTAACATATACATTTTCTCAGTTGTTTAGAGAAAATACGTAGAGAAGAACTAATCTGCATGAGACTTGTTTTAAAGTCAGTATAGATAGGTCCATAGAAAGTGCTTATCCAGTTACTAGGAATTATCCACTGGGATCCAGGCAGTGTGGGTAGCTCTGATAATGAATTTGAAGTAGGATTTTCTTACTCCACTGAAGAAAAAAAATTCCTCAGACTCAAAAGATAAATCAAAGGAAAGTGGCACCCTGGTGGACCAGACAGCCCCTTGGCTGCCCAGTCACATGAGAGCTCCGAGGTCACTGCCTCGGTATCAGCAGAGCTGGCTGCAGAACTCGCTGTTGAGTTCACATCACTGTGAAACCCAAATTTTTAATAATCTGACACCTGAATTTCTGATGTTGCCAGCCTCAATATTTATGTGAGACTTCCTTTCACTGCTTTGGAAGTTACCACTTTAAATTGTATGTAAATGCCTATGTTTTGACAACTCCAGAATTAATTTAGAACCAACTCTAAAAGGTTGTTCTGGCTCTGATGAATTTTGCTGCCGAAACTTATGGTCTCCTCACAGCAGATACTCTCAAACCAGGAGGAAGGGCTCCCCATGATGCAGTCCTTGTTGGTTGTCTCCTCTTTATACTACAATAGAAAGGCAATTTCAGAATGTTCTATAGCAGCTTTATTTTCAAGTTATTTACTGTTTCTGAGCAAACTATCTGCTTTACATGCATTTCATTCTTTTTTTTTTTTTTAGGTTACTTTACTTTCTAGTGGGGGAACTGAAATGTAAGATAAACACTTCACTCCTCTTTCTCCTCCTTCATATATTTTTGTTTTGAAAAGTTTTGAAAGCCTCCTGAAATTTTCTAATTTGGGTCCCTCCTGTCCCTGCTCCGCCATAGGAAGGAGTCTCCTCAACCAGGCCCTGTCCCAAGAGTCTCTGGGGCCAAAAAGGCCGGGTTGGTGGCCTGTTCTCCCCAGCGCAGGAGGCCGTGGTGCATCACAGGAGATGTCATTTGTGAGGAATGTCCAGTCCATACTGGAGATCAGGAGCCAACAAGTACTTGAACGCAGCTCCCATGACTAACCAGGGCTTTGAGCGCCCCACTTAATCCACGTGTGACCGCTCCCCACACGCACGCTGACACCACTGCTGTGTTTCACAGAGGCTTCCAGAAAATAAAAATCTGTGAAAGTTATGAGATTCTCATATACCGCGATAAATCCCAGGGTAAACAAATGTTGAGTGCAAAACAGCAACTTACGTGGTGCATATTCAAGGACATGTGGAATGAATTAGAAAGATGAAGAGAAGGAGCAGGAGAGGGAAAGGACCAGCAGAAACAGTGCCGGGCAGCACCGCGACTGGCGGCTGTGGGAGAGTTGCTGCAGACTTCTGGCACATCCTGAGCAATTTCAGACAATCTTCTAAGTGTTCCTAAAGCAAACTGAACTGACAGCATAGCAAAGGGAGCTTTTGGCAAAATTGTCACTTGACATTTCTATAAAATGGCCAGGATATGCCCCAGGGAAGGGACCTTACTGTATGCCTTTAGAGCATGAGAGCATGAGTGAATATATTTAACGTGGGTTGTATTTAATGTCTTACTGTCTTTTTTTGTGGGGAGCACCATAGGCAAGTTTAAAAATGTAATTTTGCATACTGTGTCGTATGAATCTATCAGCAGTGTGAGAGGAAAGAGGACGTCTGGTTAGATACATGTGTATACCTGTATTAAAATAGGGGGAAAGGCCATACATCCCTCCTTGGGTGCCCTTTCCCATACTTTTTTTTTTTTTTGTAAGGGTACATATTATGAAACTGTATAGACAATACTGGGAATAGATTAATGGATTATTTCTCTGACAATGGAATAAAAAAGATAAAATATTTACTCATTAAAAAGCAAATCCCTCTTTAGAACTGCAAGTTAAGCAATGTGAGGTAGATTAGATGGAGAAACTACTGCTGTTTTCTCAGAGAATTTAAGAGCATGGCCAATAAGGAAAAGGAAAGGCTCTTTAGTGTAGCAGAAGAAAAAAAGATTCTATAAAATATGAGGAGAAAATGTCGGATGCCTCAGAAACAGTTTTGTCTTCCTAATGCAATGGGTGGAAACCCTCCTATTGGGATTGGGAGCATATATTTCTCTGTTCTGGAACATATTGGGTGTAATACATCCCTATGCAAAGGGAGATAGCTCCCAGCTAAGCTTTCCAAAGAGGGTTTAAGCAATGCACAGTAATTTATACTGGCTTTCTGCACTACAGCTTCTGAACTAGAACTAGTGACAAGATTCCACTCGACTGCAGTGAAACAAAAATGACTGCAAATTGGGTGTATTGATGTTGCAAAACATCTTTCAGCAGCAGGGAACAAAATGGCTTAATCTTAAATGGAACAAGTTATTTCTGACACAAGTAATTTCTCACAATATTCTGAGGAATGTCTCAACTTTGACTCATTCAAAGATATCTAATGCTCCATTTAAAGTAACCTGGCTGCCTTGGAAGCAAATGAATACTTGTGTATTTTTGCATTCTCCCCCTGACAAAACCCAGAATCTCAGTGGGATTTCATTCAGAAGCAAATTTTTAAGTGATATTTACTTGCTGCTTGAATTCCTACTAGGCACCTCATCATTTAGAATAGGGCTTCCAAAATTTTTAAGTTGTGTACAATTTGACCTTTATGAAGAGGTATTGTCTTTTAAAAGAACAGACCTCTTCCCTGAAAAAGAAACCATAAGTGAAAATAGTGACAGAAGGGCAAGTGTAGACTTCGTGTCGTACCCTGCAGTTCTCCCTGCCAGTCTCCAAGGAAGGCAGACTTGGGGATGCAGCATTCCAAGCCCACTGAAATTAATGAAGGACTTCCTTGGATTTCAGCAGGCTTCGCCCTTCCTTGAAGTAAACTCTGACAGCCCTACACAGTCTTGAGTTTACTGCTTTTTATTTGAACGAAAGTGAAAACTCATGCAAGTGTCAATAGAACAACAACTAATAGTAAACAGAGGTGAAACAGAACTGTTGAACAACTGATGAAGGAGGTAGCTAAATATTCTGAAAGAGATTCGAGAGGGGAAAAAATGCAGGCATCATTTCAATAAACATATTTAAGGCAATAAAATTTACCATAGCTACCTATAAGAAGTCCAGAATACGAGTGTAGGATTTTGTTCACAGATAAATTCCAAATAACAACATTCTGAAATTTGCTATCAAAATCCTTTGATATTTATAGAATCTAAATGTATTTTTTTTCTTATTCCATGTGGGAAATAAAAGGGGTACTTTCTTATATTTTTAAAGTAAGTTTTAGTGTAAAAAAGAAGATGGTATATACCATTAAGTTAACACCGCAACTTATTTTCCCTGAATCTCTTATGCACTGTGGTTTTAATTTGTGGATTCCCTCTTCCCTGCTTTGTCCTAAAGCGCATAGTGGAAGATCACTGCCATCTACAGATTGGAGATAGCATCACTGACATTACTTAGAATATGGTGTTACCTATTGCAGAGATCCACATGTGTTTGTAGTGTAGAAAAGCCCATTACATTTGTTACAACTTTAAAAAATGAAAAATAATAAAATGCAACATTTTTTATCCTGTGTCTTTCATATTTAGATAGAAAGCTTTTAATTGTAAGGAAAGCTTTCAGCAATAAGTCAGGCAAATTATTTGTCTGAGCCCACTTGGCAACATTATAAATACTTAAAATCTCAGATTAGGCAAATTAGAAGTACTTCAGTGTCTACATTAAAGTTAAGTCATTTGTCAGTTTACATATAAATTCTAACATGTTATACGCAACAGAATAAAGAAACAATAAATGGAACTAAAACCAAGAATATAAGGAAAGATTACTGATTTCCCACTGATGTATCCAAGTTCAGGATTGGAACCATTTAATTTATTTTTAACAATGACTTTTCTAGAGGTTAAAAGAATTGAGTTCTGTTAAGTGCTCCCATATCTGGAATAGCTAGGTAAAAAAATGCAGTAGGATTAAAACAATCTGTAACTGCGGGAGATTTCAGCTACTGTCTGCCCAAATACTCTTATTCATGCACTAGAGAAATGCTTCTTATTTGCTTCCTCAGGTGAGAGAAATTCCCTGGCTTGTTTCCCTTGCTGTCTGTATATCATCCTAGCAGCCAGAGTAGAAGTTTGCTTTGATTTGGGAATCCATTACACCATGATAATATGATTGCTTCAAGGAACATGTTCTGGTACGTACAACATGCTTTTACCTGTACTAGCAACACAAAACAACTGTAAACCTGGTGCTGGAGAAGTACAAGCAATAAAAGCAAGAGCTAATCTGGTCTGATCTGAGGGAAGGGAGGTCTCTGACAACTTCTGCCATCTCGAAGTGCAGAATACAAGGTAATACTTCAGTGGCAAAAGTCCTATCAGCTTCAGTGAGTTCAGGATTTCATTCATGGTGTTGATTCAGCTGCTACCCTTAAGCATAACATTTTCCAGGCTGTTTCTACAGAGAATCAGTGTCAGGTGTGTTTATTTTTTTTTTTAAAAAAGACCTGATTTCTTTACAAATGTAAAGCTCTGAGCACCTATAAATTTTAGCAAGAAAACTAGCTAGTTTGTCAGGGGACGTGTCTATGTTTCACACATTTTTAACATATATTTAATTGAAATAGATGTCTGGTAACTGCTGCATGAAAGCTGTGCAAAGGGAAACCTTCCTCTGAGCTTGCTAAAGGGCCCTTCCTGTGGCTGTCCAGGAGGTGGCATGCGTGCTTAGCGGTTAAAGGGATCTTTGCTTTGCACTTGAGGCAAGAGGAAAAGATTTCTTAGTTTAGTGGCAGTTACTTAATTAACCATAATGCTTAAATTAATGCAATATATTTGATTTATGCTTTCTTTGTTTTACAAGGAATGGTAGAGTTATCCGCTAGTAGGCATTAATCTTCACGACAAAACAGCAGGAACCTGGCAAGTTGTATTCATCTTCCCATAAAGTATTTGATTTTAAAAAAGTCCTTGTCTTCTATTATGGCAGTTTATTTCTCCAAATAACCTGCCTTTCAATAATTCACTAAATGCTATAATACCCACTGCTATTAGAACAGTTAAGAAATTCAAGAAAAATAATAAATTGGATTTTATCCAGTCAGTGAATCTTAATCAGATTTTTAGAACTCTGATCATTCCCATTTGTGATCCAGTTGGTCTATGGAGTATTGCCATATTTAACATCTGTGACACATCATGCCTTTCCTGTTGCCTCATTGATCAACAGACAACATGTGATGATTCCCAGATGTTCAAACATGGCAGGTCCCAAAAGACCTATTAAATTTCCCTGAAAGCAAAACAACGTCCATGCTGTAAAAGTTTTATTAAAACTAGGTATGTCTGAATATTCACAAACTTGCTACAGGATGCTTTGTGATATTCAAATTGCTTTGAAAGATCAATAAAGTACCTTGAAATATCCACCTCGTGTATTATATGTGACATTGTGGCGCAAGAGTTGATATGACTCTGTCTTGTAATATGAGGCAAGTTAAAATGGAATTAAGCATATATTTATACTTGAAGAAGCTACTGAATAGTCTGACATTTGTCTTCTTTTTTACATAAACGACAAGTGTGTTCTTTCAGATTTTTATTCCAGTTTCTTGCTGATTACATGTGTTTCCCTGATAAAGCTGATTATAATCTACAAGCCTGTGCATTGCATTCTCTAAGCAGAACAAGATAGCGTTTATTGATCTTCCCTCTGTCTATCCCCTTTCTGATGGAAAAGATTTATTTTCTTTATTTTAAAAAACAAGGGACTTACAGCTTTGTCCTCTAACTGAGGGCAGGTAGATGAAATTCTAAGTGGGATTTCAAACACTAAAGAGGATCCAGTTCATGTTGCAGTGCCACGTTGTGCTTCCAGACACCCTCAGCACGGATGATACAGCTTGTGGGGTGAGATCCTCACACATCCTGCATCCAGCCTTGGCCCACCAGCTGCTCCACATTGCCCCAAAATCCTATCCTGGCTCTGGCAGGATAATGAGATTGGCAGTTTTCTGGTGAATGCAGGCACCTGTGTGCAGAGCGTGAGTAGCTGCTGTTTTGTCACCCGTGATTCACCTGAAGTCAGGTGTAAATCTCGGAATCTGAGTGGCATTTCTGCTATTTATCTGATTTGCTTGTTTTAAGTCACTGCTTCTTTTGCTTGACTCTTTTAGAAGGGCCATATTTATTTAATGAAGGCCAGCAAAAAAAGGATGTCTCTTCTGTGGTTATTTCTGATAGACCAAGATTTGTTTTTATCTTGAATTTAAAAAATTGTGAAAAATAGATTTTTCGTCAGGTTAAAAAAAAAAAAAGTTAAAAATAGGTTCATAAATGACTACGTATTTCTTCTTGGAATTTTCCAAGGTGGTTATTATTTTTCTTTTCCTGTTGCTAATTTAAAGTATAGCTGGCTCAGTTCTGCGGCCTGGTTCCACGAAGAGGTTCCCCCCGCCGCTCTGGGCAGGGCTCCCCGACTGACTACATCTCCCACAATGCAACGCGCGCCCACTGCCGACCACGGAGGCGGGAGGTTGGAAGGCGAGCGGCGCCGGTGCATTATGGGAGATGTAGTCCCGTCCGGTCCCGGCCAAAGTAGGTCTTTGCATGGCGTAAAACTGCTGCCCAGAAATGGTGAGATCTGAGCTAAAATTATATATATATACACACATACATATATACGTGTATATACGTGTATATATATATGTATATATATATATTAAGTTGGATGAGCAACCTGAAATAGTTCAGCTTAGAAAAACAGACCTACCTGAACAAACAAACAAAAAATCTTCATTTTTCTCTCAATGGGAAATCTCAGTAATTTAGAGATCTCCGGCACAGAGGAAATAAGAATGCCTTGGGAAGCCAGGATAAGCGCTAATCCCTAATTGTTATTTCCAGATTTGTCTCCAGTGTGGAGCCAGCCTGGGCATTTGCTTATTTATGCAGATTTACACCTGTAACTCACTTTTGTTAAACAGTCTAGAGCAGTCTGTGAAATACAGATAAAGGGAATGGCTATATGTATATAAGATACAGATTTATATTAATAGCAACGATTTATTTATTTATTTATTTATTTATTTACTTTATTGCTACCAGAAGCAACATAGACACATAAAATTACAAGATGTCCATATGGTATCTTATTAGGAGTCCATCTATATAGTATAATTTGCAAGAGTAGGATTGCAGTGCGTGAGAGCAGCAGCAGACAGTGGAAGAAGAGGTTGAGTGCGTTACAAATCATAGCATTGCTTACAGTATGCACATATGTAACTTTAAAAATATCTGTTTCTAAATTTTATCTTAAGTTCACTTAAATTGCTTATATCCGTTTAAAAAAGAAATGGAAACTAGAACCATATTTATCAATTTGGAGCATAAGACCTAACATTTATTTTGTTGCGCTGTTGGTCCTCGGAGAGGAAGGGTCAGGGTGGTAGGAAAGTAAGTAAGGATGGAAAATATCCTCAGGATGATGAAGAAGCACATGGAGCACAAACACAGGAAGGAGACGAGAGGAGAATGGAGATCTCGGCTAAGGTAAAGCAGCACAGATGGGAAGTCTGCTTGAAAAGAGCAAACACATACGCCAAAAGTAATTCACTAGCTATGGTCGGTTAGAAGATCTGGAGAGCAAACAAGCATCCTAAACAAAAGGGGTAGGTTAGCCAGAGTGTCTGCCGGCCCCAGGGTCACATACTGCTGCTGTGACTGCCAGCAGTGTCCTTGTGGGATAAGGAGCTTTCCAAGTTCTGGACAGTGCTGGCTGTGCAGAAAAGACTGTCAGTTCTTTTCCCTTTCCTATGAAATGTATGAATGAAAAGCAATGTCAGGAATACCTGAGCGAGCACATCTGCACAGCAAGTGCTGTGCTGATGTTTTTAAAATTTTATTTATTTATTTACTTAATTAATGCTTGCTTCATGTAAGTATCTTGAAAGGTTGCTAAAACATGCTCAGGAAGTGTCTCTACCAGACGCATTCTCTTCCCATTTTGTTGTTGGGGCTATTTGCTATTGTCATAATTTCCGGAGCTTCCAATTTACTGTTTTAGGAATAACTTACCAAAGAGGTATTTGGGACCAATTTTCAAACTGTTTGCATCTGATACTGAACCCCCTTGAGTTTTACCCTAGAATTGTGGAACTGGATGAACTCCCACCTTTTTAGAAGAGCACTTCACATAATCTGCTTTATTTTTAAAGCCTTCTACAAGCTCATTCTAGCAGAAATGTCTTTATATATTTATTTAAAATTCTACTTGGTCCAAATGCCTGTAATCCCATCTTCTTTAGATATTTCATACAAAAGATTTTATGTTGTGTCTGTAAGGCACAAATTCAGGACATACTAGCACAGACTTTGTTTCCATAGAAAGTTTGATTCCATAGAAGTCCTGTCAACTCTCTATATTTGAACTTTCTTTCACATACTGAATAGGCTGGGAAGGAGGAAGGAACAGACAGTTTTCTTGAAGCTGTTACTGAGTTACCAAAACATTTTGGCTGAAAAAATTCTCTTGATTCCTGCATGATCTATCTGGAATTTATAATTTGGTGAAAAGTTCATTGACCAAATCTCCACATCCTGTTGCAGCCACACGAGTCAGGTAAGCTTCATGCCAGTTGGTGACAGCCAGCCTCTATCTCGTGCCAAGGCTGTGCATGGCATTGGCCCAGGCGTGCCAGTAACCTCTGCTAATGCCCCACTGTTACTGGTCAGTGTGTCTCCCAGCCTTGGGAGAGCCCATCTGTGCAGTCTAAACACTGCTTTTATCTACAGTTGCCTGAATCTTGTAATGGGTCTCCCTAGCTAGGCTTGTAGCAGCAGCTGTAAAACTTACAGAATATTCAGAACCTCCAGTTGATGCCTCTGCCCATTGCTTTCTCTCTCCTCTCCATCGTGTGCAAGCATTAGCAGATAAGCTTTTTGGCTAGAGCTGGAAATTCTTTTTTTTTTAAAAAAAAGTCCTAGGATTCTCTGCCTTCCAGAGTACCTGCCCACTGTTGTTTAAATGGCACTGTCTTCCTAGATTAGAGTCCTCTTTTTGGAATATTTCTAAACATCAGTTTTCAAATGTATTATTTTCTTGTGACAAAACAACCTCATAACCTGTGACCACAGTTTTGACAGATAACATGAAAATCTAATCAAATAATATGCACTGTCATCAATATGTACTACCCCTATGGACAGTAAGTGGCCGTCATGAATGTACATAAAAACCTGGCCCAGTTTTGTTTGTCTACACTTTAATCCTTTCTCTGCTGTTCAAGAAGCTGAGAGCCCTCTGCATGCTCTTGCTGACATGGCAATCCTTTTCTTTTTCTCTTTCTTTTCTTTTCTTTTCTTTTCTTTTCTTTTCTTTTCTTTTCCTTTCCTTTCCTTTCCTTTCCTTTCCTTTCCTTTCCTTTCCTTTCCTTTCCTTTCCTTTCCTTTCCTTTCCTTTCCTTTCCTTTCCTTTCCTTTCCTTTCCTTTCCTTTCCTTTCCTTTCCTTTCCTTTCCTTTCCTTTCCTTTCCTTTCCTTTCCTTTCCTTTCCTTTCCTTTCCTTTCTTTTCTTTTCTTTTCTTTTCTTCTTTTCTTTCTTTTTTTTTGTTTTGTTTTGTTTTTTTTGTTTATTTTGTTTTCATGCTGAAAGCCACAGAACTCTTTGGAAATATAAGCATCTTTCTCCCATGTCATGTTTTTGACTATCAAATGTGGGAAATAAAACTACTTCAATATCTAAAGAACTCATGTGCATTTTTTATTTGTTTTTCTATTGTTTCTATTAAGCTTATATTGTGGAGTTGCTAATCCGATACAACTACTGAAGATGACTGGTCTCTTACAGGTTTCTCTCAAGGAGTCTGGCCTCAGGAAACAGTAACTCAGTTACTGGAGGTCTGATTCACGCTAGAGTTATTCCTGTCCTGCATCACAGGGGCATGTGCTATGTCTCCTTCCACTTCTTAACCAAGAAATCTGGTATTCCACAAGTACATGTATAAAGCCACTGCAGGGTGAGTTGATCTATCATTGTACTCAAAACAAGAGTTTTTATTTATCTTTATTTAAGCCTTAAGAAATAAGTGCTTTACTTTGTATTCAGAATGACCCAGAATCAATTCCAGCAGGATTTATTCACACACTCACCTTTCTTCCCTTTGTGATGTTTTATTTTGTAGAAATAAACTACCAAAGCCCCAGCTCACATTTCAGTGTTAGATTTTTCTCTATTTTTTTTTAGAAACAGGCAAACATGGAGGCATTTGGTTTCAGCTTCCAAGCAGTTGCAACAGTTTAGTTGTCTCTGGATCAGATTTTTAAAATTGTTTTTCCTTCTGCTGAAAACCTAATACTTCATATGAAGCTATGAGCTTCAGCTCTTAGAGGTACAGTAATTTCTATAGACTGTTTTTTTCACATAGATTAGTGACACTAATATCCAAATGGATCATGAATCTATGTATATATTCAGATATCTGTGTTTCTTACATGAACTTCAAGGTCTAAATTTTAGGATAGTTCTTCCGTATAGCAGGTGCCTATTTTCTGCCATGATTTGAGGTCAACTAGGAATTCTCAGTTTGTATAAAATTGTCCATCCTTTTTAATACATCAGATTCCACAATGGTGTTGGAGCCAGAATCTGTTTTCTCATGCACTTCCAAATTTTCAACTAGTGAGATTATAATTATTGTTTAACCATCCAGGCATCTTTTCCAGATCCAGAACGTTTCCCTTGAAGTTTCTCTCCCAAAGTGAATGTTTTTTTTACCATGGCCTTTTAGTACTGGGCTCCAGCCTGTATTCTACTTAAAAGAGTTTTTATTAATAATAGATTTTTTTCCATCATGTCAGCATTTAACTGAATCACTTCCCTTAATTTTTGCACTTTCTAATTTCTCTCAATTTAGCGACCAGTTGGTCTCTTTTCCTAATATTTAAGGAACATCATTCAGCAAATCAAAACCCCTTTCTCCGTGATACCTTCTTCTCATAATAGTCAGGTAATTATGAAGTTCTTAGATAATCTTTAGCCAGTACAAATTACTGGCCATAATGAGTAGCCAGGAGTGTATTGCCTTATCCATATCCTTTATCTAATACAGTTTTACAACCAGTAGCCACAATGACTCCACAATCCTTTGATTTTTCCTCTTGACACTTAAAAACTTCTTCCTTCTTTGCTGCAGTTCAATCTGTTTATAAAACTCAAAATTAGTCAAAGCTTTCTTTTCCAATTTACTGTAAATCAGAGGTTGCCTTAGTTCCTTTTAGAGAATGCCACTTCCTTGCTGTAGGCCTCTCTTCTCATCATCTCGAGCTCTTTCAAAACTCAGATCATTTCATTTCTGTCACCTGTGACCTGTACAAATGCTTTACTAATTTAAGACATGTCTGATTTGACCCAGGCGGTTAACAACTGGCTGACTGTTTCAGTTACTAGGAGAAATGGGTGCTGAAATCAGGTGTCTGTAGTGTAATCCTGTTAACTTGACAGGAAGCTGAATATTCCTTTTCCCTCTTCACAGGTGGTCTCAGATAGCCTCGTGACTGCAGAGCTCTTTTAACCATTACTCAGTCCAAAATGTTGCAAGGGCTTTTCCTTACTGCTTGCCTTCAGAAGCAAATGTTACCCACCACTGTCCTCGCTGTCTCTCCTGCCTTTCCTGTAAAGAGGAATTTTTGCAGAGGAACAGCCAGCCAGGCCTGCTTCACTCCTGGATGCTTTGGGTAAGTCTGCTGTTACCTGTTGGTTCATATTGGTATGTAGAATGACAAAATCACATAATGAATAGGGTTGCAAACAACCTCTGGAGATCATCTAGTACAACCCTCTGCACAAGCAGGGTCACCCAGAGCATGTTGCACAGGATCATGTCCAGGTGGATTTTGAATATCTGCAGAGAAGGAGACTCCAAAATCTTTCTGGGCAACCTGTTCCAGTGCTCTGCCACCCTCACAGTTCAGAAGTTCTTCCTCAGATTCAGGTAGAACTTCTTGTGCTTCAGTTTGTGGCCATTGCCTCTTGTCCTATCACTGAAAAGAGTCTGCCCCCCTCCTCTGGACACCCTCTTTTAAAGTATTTGTGCACATTGGTTAAATCCCTCTCAGCCTTCTCTTCTTTAGCTTGAACAGGCCCAGCTCCCCCAGCTTCTCCTCTAAGGGAGATGCTCCAGTCCCCTCATCATTTTTGTAGCCCGGCACTGGACTCACTCCAGTAGCTCCATGTCTGTGTTGTAAATAACTACACTCTCCAGAATCATCTTCCTATCTTACAGGCTTATACAGCAACCACAGCCGCAGGCAGCTGAGAAGGCTGTACTGCAACCCTCACAGGTGATCTGCAAACGCCTTCCCCGGTCCGTGCAAAGGTTCAAGTGGAATCACTTCCCATGGGATCGTGTGGCCTGCAGCCAACAACATATTATGGAGCATATCTTCTGCCTCAAGAGTAGGCCAAAATTGCTTCATCAGTGTAGGCATAACCATGTCTTTATGTGTATGTGTGGTGGGAATATGTGCATATATATTAGGTGTACAATCGGCAAACAACTGAGCAGACTTTTCCCTGCATTCCTTCCCAGTCCATCTGCCTCTCTGCTGGAGGCGAGGGGCTGGAGCACAGGACTGAGCTGGGCTGCAAAGTGCCTTTGGCACTGACCTGCAGCACGGAGCTTTGCACGATTGCTAGAAGTGCTCTTGCACCTTAAAAGCTACAATTTAATAACAGTGTACAAAGACAGGCTTCCTCCTCCTCCAAACACGGCTCAGAGCTGCGGCCCGAGAGGTCTCTAGGGAGGCGCCGAGGCCCATATGAAAAGCGCGAGGGGTCGCGGAGGGCCGGGCGGGCGATGGGCGGCCGGGCCCTTCCCGCGCGCGGCGCCCCCGCGTGGGCGCCCCCGGGGCCAATGAGGTGGGGCCTCTGGCCCTCTCATTTGCATGAGCCTCGGCGGCGGCCAATGAGGTGGCGGCGGCGGCCGCGCGCGCCGCGTCCGCGATGTTTGGAGGCGCGCGGGGCGGCGCGGGCTGTGGGCGCGGGCGCCGCCGCGGGAGGGCGGCCCGGCCGCGGAGCTGCCGCCCGCTCCGCTCGGCCCCGCCGCGCCGCTCCCGGGCCCCGCCGCGCCGGCCCCCCGCTCCGCTCCCCGGCCTGGCCCCGCGCAGGGCGGCGGCGGCGCCGCGGGGACAGCATGTCGGTGGCGGGGCTGAAGAAGCAGTTCCACAAGGCGAGCCAGGTGAGCGCGGCGGCGGCCCGGGGGGTGGCCTGGCCCGGTGTCTTTCCCCCGGTAGCGCCCGGCTGGCGCTGCGGCTCGGGGGTTGCTGCCCGAGGCATCGCGGGAGGCTGCGGGGCGCTGCCTCCCTCCCGCGGCTGCGTGATCCGCTCCGCCGCGCTGCGCTCGCTGCCGCGCGTGGGCGGCCGGGGCAGCAGCGGCGCCCCCGAGCCGGCCGAGGCAGGAGGAGCCGCCGGCCCCGGGCCGCCCCGCCGGCTGCGGGGGCCGCGCTCTGCCCGTGTCGCGTCGTGCCGCGGGTCGCTGCCCTCCTGCCAGGTTTATCGTCCCTTGGGGGAAATACGAGACTTCCTGGGTAAACAAATCCGAGCGCCGAGCTCGGCTTGCGAGCAGCGCCGGCTCCTGGGCGCCTGGCGGGCGGTGACCCGGCGGCACAAGGTGCGGGGCCGCGGAGGGGGCAGCGGCGGCCCCGGCGAGCGCTCCCCGGCGCCGCGGCCCGGTGCTGCCCGCGCGTGGGAGCCCCCCGAGCCCCGCCGCGCGCGGAGCCGCCGGGAGGGCGGCCCGGGTCCGCGGTGGAAACGCGAACACCAGCCACCCCTGCAGGGTTCGTTCAGGAAGAATGCAGCAGACAAGGTGCTGGGCAACGGAGTGGCCGGAAAAAATGAATAAACAGAATAACACGTATATACATTTAATCAAAACATCCAGGTTTGAATATGTGATCTATTCTCTCCGACCACCACTAGTTCCCTCAGTGATGCATTTGGGGCTATACATGTACGGCACAAGCTAAACAAGTGTGGGAAGTGGCAAAAATAACACGGGTTAATAAGGGTGTATACAAAGTGGGAGTATTAGCACTGCATCTACTAGCTCGTTTATTTTGCAAGCTGATAGAACAAGCACAGGCAGAGTCTGAAAGGAGTGCACAGAATCCTTTATGTAACCGTATACCTTTGTGCATCAAAGGGGTGAGAGATGCCAAGGGTGGCTGTTAACAGAGGAGACAGGCTTTGCTCGGGGAGAGAGTGAAATTAATTCTGTGCTTTAGCGTCCCCAAAGGAGCATGGGGGCAGATGACAAAAACTGGCAAATTTCCCGGAGGACGGTGAGGAATACTGGAGGGAAGGAGGACTGTGCCAGGACACGTGACTAAGGAATGAGAATAATATTTGAAGGCTGACAGACCCTCGAGACAAAAATCTCAAGAATGAAGCAAGTGGATAAGAGAATCTTTATTTACCAAATTCATTCAGAAATGTGAATAAATATTAAGGAAGTGACAATATCCTGATATTTTCAAAAACTGCTATTTCCATGCTGAAACAGGCTTTCTGTTCAGCTGAAGTAACCCACACTTCTCTCTGAAATGTGTATAGTAGCTCCAGTTGTGACTTTCTACTGAACCACTCAACTGTTGGGGCTAAAACACAGTGCTTTGGACCTTTTTCTCCACCCCCCACCTCCCCCCATCTCTTTTTTAGGCTTCGTCTTCCCTGTGTCTTTATGTGCAGCTCTTGGGTTATCCTATTGCGAATGCAGTTGTCAGTAGGGTTAAATTCTGAGTTTAGAGATTCCAGGAAAAAAGTAAACAATTGTGAATTTATTTATGTTAGGGTGGTTTATTTCTTTATTCCTTCTGTAATCTTTGCTTGATGCGTGTCAACTTTAGTTTATCTAAAGTTACAGTTAAGTAAATAATTATGTGCTTTACCAAAAGATCAGTGGTTAACTTTTAATAGCTTTTTAAAGCTATTGCCAAAAATCCGCTGTGACATGCTATTGCTTTTTTGTTTGCTATAGGAAAAAGTCAGTATGTCTTTACATCTGCAATCCTTGAATTTGCGGTATATTTCCTTGACGATTTTTCTCCTGGAATTTTTGTACCCGTTGTATTTCTGCCACTGCAAACAGTGCGTGTACATGGCTCTCCATCCAAGTGCCGGCCTGGTAGGAGGATTCTCATGGCAGC
The DNA here is from genome assembly GCF_059628265.1 of Tinamus guttatus. Classification (NCBI taxonomy): domain Eukaryota; kingdom Metazoa; phylum Chordata; class Aves; order Tinamiformes; family Tinamidae; genus Tinamus; species Tinamus guttatus. The sequence goes on along the minus strand of NW_028288538.1, from coordinate 9,245,404 downwards.
TCTGAGTCATGAGCATCTGCTGGCGTTTCTGCAGGGAACTGTGCGCTGCGGGGTGCCCTTCTAGCGCTGTCACTACGTGCTCTGCTGTCGCAAGGGCAAATTGCACCCTGCTCTGCCAGGCTGTGACCTGGTGGCAGCTTCCTCCAGCAACCAGAACTTGCAGGCGTGCAGCCTTGCTGCGGGGCACAGATCTCAGGCTTCAGGTAAGGAACTTTTTTACTGTGCTGTTAGGCTAAATTTAAATGCCAATACTCAAGTGGGCTGGAATGGGGCCACTTTTATTCTGTCCACTTACAATGAGTGGTCCTCCCCTGAGTAATAACTCATTTGTCTAATGAAAAGCCTAGCAGAAGTCTTGCAGCATTGTATCCCCTCCCACTAGTTGGTAAGCGAGGGCAGGCCCAGCTCATGCAAGAGTCTTATGTAATCTTTTTTTAACCTATTTTTTCTTCTTTTTTCCTTTTTTTTTTGAAGTACTTTTTTATTAACCTTCAGGAAGCTCTGCCCTTGATGAAAATTTGCCTCCTGTCGCTTTCAACCTCTGTGTCTTATCCGTTTTCCTGTTTTCAGTCTGAAATCTTTTGATGTAAGTAGGTGTATCTCCGCATATTGTTCTTTGCAGCCCTCGTTGTGGTGGCTGTGCACGTGGGATAGCCCAGGTGGCGGGAGGACTTGCATCTTCTGATGCGTAATAGGAGTGTTTTAGAGCGGTGTTTCTGTTTAGGAAGGCAGGAAGCCTGGAGAGTGAAGATCTGATGTGCTCTAAAGCTGCAGCCAGGCCAGTATCTCAGCATAAAAACAGGTGATCTGAGATTTTTCAGAGTGCTCAGAGGCATGTGAGTTGAGAACTTACTTAGGATGCTTTAAAAGCTCAGCCATGATGCTGGCTGGCTGAGGAAACCTACTTTTGATCATGAGTTCACGTATTTTGTGCTTTTTTTCCTTTCTTTCCTTTTTTTTAATTACTTTTATATGTAACATCCTTGTATCAACAGCACATTGCATATTTCTTAGCTTTAGCATATCACAGATAGTGGAAATTACTTTTTTTTGAGAAATGCATGGCGGGTAATTAATGCAACTATCCCATTTGTAATGCAGGTGTCAGTAGCTGTTGTTAGCCTGTGCACACTGTGGGTTCTTGAACCTTCTATTGGCAGTGAAGGAAGAGGCTCCAAGAGAATGAGAACCAAGAAGTGACTCCATTGTCCGTAGAGCCTCAGGGGGAGCAGATTTTGTAAGCAAAACTTGTTATTCTTTGCCTTTGAAAGTGGTTTAACTTAAAAAGTACATGCTTTGTGATGTTGTCGCTTGCACATCCTGAAAAACATTTGCCTTTTCAGATTGTGCATCTGGTTTTAGCAGTAAGTTTTTTAAAAATCAATAGAAAACGGCCTTCAAGAACAGTGCTGGTGGCAGTGGCTGCTCGGATGCCTGTTCTTTTCTCCTAGATTTTTCTCTAACTACATTGATTTAGGTGGCTTTTCGGTCCAGTCTTTCAGGTTGAAAACCAAGTCGGGATGAAGACCACTTTATTCCTCAGGGAGAATAACTCCTGGTGGTATTTTTTTTTCCTGTCCATTTTTCTTTTCTGCGTTTATTGTGGGTGAGTAATATTAGCCTAGGTATAATATGTAAGCCTTCTGAAAGAGCACATTGGCATTGGGTTAATACAAAAGAAGGTTTTATTTATGTGAATGTTTGCTAGCAAACAGACTTGATGTACTTTGGTCTATTCAAGGAAGGATAAAATTTGTACAAATGAAACATGAACTTGCCATTTTTACCTGAAAAGAAACTCTTTACTGGCCAGTACTTGCAAATGTATTTCCTTCCTATTTACCATGCACTTTATCAGAGATACTGTCTTTCACATCCAACCTGATTTGGGCAGGATGAGTCCAAGGCCTCAGTAGAGATCTTCTATCCTGTTCCTCATATTTGTTACATAATTTGATGTTCTCTTTGGGAAATCGCTTACAACTGTAGAATTAAAAAAGCACAGAAAATAATTTCAGCCTTCAGTCTATTGTCTGAACTGTTCTTGAATAGATAATCACAGCTAATATATATGTTTCAGAAGGAAACCCTTGGCAAGGACAAAAAGTAACATTCTTCAGTCCTACACATCTATACGTATAGAGCTTTAAATTGACAGTGCTTACAGCATTTGTTCCTTTTTGTCTGTGCCAGATGATAGAGCTGAATACTCTTCTTATGTAATCCAGCAGTCATGAAAATACAATATAGATGTTTCATTGATCACCTTAAATTCCTACGGTGATGTAGGTGGAGACTGGGGAGTTGTACAGTTTTGGGACTAGTTACTGTTTGTTTTTGTCTTTTTAATAATTCTGGAGAAGTTTGCTCTTGCAAAGTCACGGCTTTGCACTTTCTTGTCAAAGCAAGAATATTTAAGGGAAAAAGTGGTCCTGTGGCAGAGGTGGGGAGTGGTTTGGGTATGTAGGAAGGTGAGTGCACGTAGGGGACAGTAACTTCCCTTTTGTCTCTTGTCCTGTGATGGTACGAAGGGCGTCTTGCTCACCTTTGGCAATGTGTCCTACTTGAGATTGTGCAGCCGTCCTGCTGAAACTGAAGCTTCCTGGAGCACTGATGGGTAGAAAATACAAATACGTGCCCAATGGCACAAAGCTTGCTTTGAGTATCAAAATATATCTGGTAATGTGAGAAGAGCAGAAACCAGCTCTTTGGATGTAGGATTGCAGTTATACTGGCAACTGTGTTTATTGCATGCTGAGAAACCTGCCAGTGCAACATGACTGCAGGGAGAAGGAACTTGGAGATTTTCAGTCTCTGGCCAGCGTACAAGTCAGCAGATGAGAGCAGCTATTTGTCCCTGCACCTCTGACAATCCAGCCCTGGGAGCTTGCAGTGGATGGGTCATCAATCCTGCATGCTGAGCATCTAGCACTGATGCAGGTACAATTTGGAAGGCGGCTCATTATGTTTTATTCATGAAATACTTGTATATAAAAATCCAAGTAGCATTGCAATAGAAAACAGTGCAGCATAATGGAATGGAAGCTGAACTTTTCTCCTTGAGCATGTCTCCTTTTATAGATTCTTGGCTTTGCTGCGGAGTTTTGTACGGGCATCCCGAGAGCTGAGGCTGGCGCTGGCGCTCCAGCCTTTGCTCCCGCTGCTCCCTGCGTCACTGCGGCACGCGCCGGGGAACGTAACTGCAGGGCAGGCTCCAGAGTCCCGCAGTGCCCGGGGACAAATACGCGAGGGGGGCAGAGCCTTGGCCTTTCACCAAGCTGTTCTTATTAGTGTTTGTTGAGGCTACCTTGGATTTGCTAAATATCTAGAACACAAATTTCTACTGTGAAGTTGCATTCCAAGACACAATTTGTGTTGGACTCTGGAACGTATGTCTAGAAGGACAACTTCTGCTTTGTTAAGCTGATAGAAATCTGGGAGACTTGATGTAGTATTTAGGCATATGCATATAACTGTATAGCTGAACAGAATCTGGTCCATAAAACTGCAGTCCAAACAGTTGCTTCCTATTAGTATAAGGAAGGTATGTTCAGTCAGTCACACAATGTAGCAGCAGTTCAAGAATAAAGGGCATCTGTAGAATGGAAGTGTGTGGGGGTTTTTTGTGTATATATAAATATATATGTATATACACACTATATATATATTTTTTTCTGCTGTGCCATCCAAACAGCAACACTGTGGTTTTTATGGACACACAGATAATTCAGCCATTTACAAATATATCCCATTCTTAGTACAAGCAAGTAAACAAAGCAAACATCCCCCTTTTCACAAACTTTGGCTGTAAGGATATTGTTGAGAACCAACTATTTCCAGTTGTATTAATGGCACTTTCACTTTGGTGCATTAGGATTGTCTGTTCCCTACTGCACGTGTTCTCATTGCTAATTTCCCTTTCCTGTTCACTGAAGGGAAGCTGCAGCTGGAATGGAGTTTCATGCTAAGTTAGAGTTGAAGATGCAGGTTTTAAAAAGGCTTTTAACAAGCCCAATCAGCAAAGGGCTAATCAAATGATAGATTACACCTTGAGCTCAGTTTCGTAGAGCCCTAGTGTTCTGGTGCTGTGCATGTTTGTTATTGAAGTTATATGCAATATTGGGAGAATATATCCTTTAATTTCCTACAGCATCTCAAATATAAGCAGCTGTGTTTGTGAAACAAAAATAACCTTACATGCCTTCTATTCAAAAGACAGCGTCGAGCCTCTGAGGAGAATTAGTTTTTGTACTACCCTAATTAAATTACATTTTTGATATTGTGTTTAATGAATAGCAGTGACTGCAGTGACATTAGGAATTGAAGCGTTAGGAGTAGAATATAAGTATCCAGGGCTCAAAGGAAATCAAGAGTTTTTAAAATTCTGGTTTCTGTGGTTGCAAGTGCTTCTGGTCTTGTGAATGCAGATTATAGATTTAAGGTGAAATGGTAGGGAAAACCTTTTTTTTTTTTTTTTTTTTTTTTTAACTAAAGCAGGGAAGAAATATAATTAAACAGTCTTGAATAATAACAGCCCTTTTTATCTCTTTCAGAGTGCTTGGCAGGTAGGTAGATCTCAATTCCTTTTTAAAACATTTATTTGCATCAGATAAAAATAAATAACAGATAAGATATGAGAGCATGACAGGACTTTCAAGGTTAAGGAACAGGTCAGTGGTAAATCCAGAAGTAGATTGCATGTTTCCGTACTCCGGATGCAGTGTCCAGCTGTTAGAAATTCTGCCCTTGAACTCTGGGGTTTGAACAGGGGTGGAAAAGAACCAGGACTCATTCACTGTGTGGGTGTTTTGAATGCTCCTCTTTGCATAAGACTTGCAGATAGATAAAAAATGTGATATAACCTTGGCGTAAGGCTTCAATGTAAGTATAATGTAATTCCACTGACTTGGAGGAACTTCACCAGGGTTGAACGTGGTATCTTCATCTAGTTTTTGTCTTCTATTTTTAATATCCCTCTGGGATTGGAAGGCAATGATTTAGAATTGGAATTTCAGATAGTGCGTCTCCCCAGCAATGAATAAGTAAAATTCTTACTTGGCCTGGTGAGTAAGATGTGTGACTGGAAGTTAGAAAGTCATTGCAGTTGTTCAGGATTTTGTCAAGAGCACTTCAGAGAAAGGTAAAGTCAAAGTTAGAAAGTGGAATTTGGTGTCTGTGCTGTCTTTGAAGATGGAGGATGCTCCAAAGGTACCAGTGCTCCCTCCTGCCTGGAGAGAAAGCAGCTCTTGCAGCTTTGGCTTCTGGGCCACAGTAGGTGTTTGCATGGTTGAGGGAAGAAGCTGCATTACAGTAAATTATTAATCAAAGCCTGTCATCTCCTCAGTTCAGAAGCAGCAGTCCCACTCTACTGCCTAGAAATTCTTTTCCAAGAAAGTCAGGATAAGATTTTAAAGAAAGCAGATTGAACTCTGCTTTTGGTGCGAATTGCTTGGTTTTTTTCCCCCCTCCTTTTATTCTCTCTCCCTCTCTCTCTCTCTCTCTCTCACACACACACTTTTTTGTTGGTTTGCTTTTGGGATCACAATCAAAGGGAGACACAATCAAAACTCTTGTACTTCCTCGGTCTGTCCTAGAGCTTTCCCCATGCTCAAAGAGCAGTGATGTTACTTCATGGTGCAACTCTCCCTCCCTTGTGCTGTTTTAGTTTCTTTTAGCAGCTGTCACAGGAAGAAAAACTTTTTTTTCTTTAGTGAACACTAGGCGAGGCAAAAAAAGTGAACTGTAAATTTAGGCAGGAAAGGAGCTAATTCTAAGAAATAGCTTCATACTTGAGGAAATATCTTGCAAAAGAGACTTCTGGTTAAGTATGTCTCTGGTGGGTATGCTTGCTCATCAGCAGTTGCAGCCTGTGTGCTTTGTTAGCATTATGTATTTGCTTACTTCTTTTTAAGCTCCTACTCATTGCTCAAGTCTTGTGAGTTCATAGTGATCCGTAGCAATCACTTCCTGTGCTGAAGCTTCTGCTTCCCCTGAGCCACATACAGGTAAAATAAACCGCAGAGGGGCTAAAGGCACAAACCAAACTGAAAGCTGCTCGGTTTGGGAGCGGATGGAGCCGTTTAGCCCCATCTTGCTCCCTAACGGTGTGTGAAAAAGGGAGGTACCTTTTCCATCTTACCCACTCCATGCTGTACATGCTCCTCACCACCATCAGTCATTTAGAAATCTGGCACTTTTTTGAAGGCAAGGAGATAGCCTGCCAATCATAGAATGCTCAAGGTTGGAAGGGACCTCTAGAGATCATCTAGTCCAACCCCCCTGCACACGCAGGGACACCTAAAGCACGTGGCACAGGACTGCGTCCAAGCGGGTTTTGAAGATCTCCAGAGAAGGAGACTCCACAACCTCTCTGGGCAGCCTGTTCCAGCGCTCTGTCACCCTCAACACTGCCAGTCTGCAGTGTTTGAGTCTGGATTAGTACATTTTCTTTTCTGTATCTTCTGTTGCTCTTTTAACATTCACTTGGTGAACACTTTTTTTACAGCATCTTCATTATTGTTATTGTTGCACTTCTGAGTTGTGGTCCTGTTACTGTGGGATTGCAGAAAGGAAGCATTTCTGTTTAGGATGGCACCCTGCTGCACAGAAGAAAGAACAGGTCCAAACTGGGAGGTTTGGTGTTATTGATAGCATTGTCCCTGAGCTGGTGTGATGGATTCGTGACCTTGAGCTTAGCACCTCTTTGTCTGTGGGCACATTTGGGCAGCAGACTGGCACAGATCGCTCTCTCTGATGAACAAAAAGTCGTTGATGCACAGGGAAAAAGATGCACATAAATATAGCTACTCTTGTGCAAGAGTAGTGATGCTCTTGTGAATGCTCTGTTTGGATTCTGTCAAGGCTAGTAAGAAAAGTAAGAAAATGAAATCATTTTGCATAAAATTGGGAAATATGAACTCTTTTTGCCATGTTTTGCCAATTTCTGTAATACTTTATCAAACTTGGACAAAATTGGAAATAATATATTTTCTGAAAAGCCTAGTTTCAGATGGAGATACCAAATTTGTGAAAAGCAAGTTTTCAGACAAAAGCATTGTAATAATAAATCCCATGAAAATAATTATGTAAGTTTTGCCAAAACCGGGAAACCAGTTGCTGTTTTTTTTAGTGGGGAGGAAGCATCTATTTATTTTACACAAATTATTTAAGAATGAGACATACGTTTATATGAAAGTATTATAAATCTCTAGCCATCTGCAGTAGGGCAAAAATTAAGTAAAAATTATACGGGCAGAGAAGTTTGTCACAGTTTACTTGTGCCACCTTGACTGGTCTGATAATATCCTGTAATCTCTCCTGTATCGATAGTGTCATGTTAATAATGTCCTTATCCAAACACCCAAATTTCCAGCTTCTTTGGGTGTACTTCTAAATCCTAAATCAAACCTAATGATGTTGTGCCCTCTCCAGAGTTATGTTGAAACTAGGCACTCAAAATGCCCTGTGAATGAAGCCTGTAACTCTGCTCCTATCACTGGATTTTCATGAATTATGCAGTGCGGTTGAGTGTTCCCTACAATAAAAGGGGCCTTAAATGTTTTAAGTATTTTAATTGCCCATTCTGCCCATGCAAGCCGTACTTTGTATTCACTGTTCTCTCGTGTTTCAAGACCTAGAATTTTATATTGCTTTTAGAAATAACGTGGAAGCAGTAATACATGTTACTTCAGCAGAGAAGTGTGGCAACGGCTCCTGTAGGCTCAGAGTTCCTACTGGACCTGCCTGCAGGGTAACATGTTGGACTTTGGATCTATAAAGCTCTGGAATACAGGCCCAAATTTAAGCATGTGGGGCTGTTTGTGTGCTGCACGTTGGTTAGACTCCCTCTTGAGTTCAGGCCTGTATTATAGTGAAGTGTTTAATGTCAGCTTTTGAGGGAGCTATAAGGAGCCATCTCAGCCTAATAAGCTAAGTTAATTTAGCCCTGGGAAAAGAACGGAGGATCCATTTTCTGGGGTTAATTCCCAGGCATCGTGTTGGAACTGGCCTGATAATGTTCTGTGAAGGTTAAGTGCCCTGGATTCCTTCAAGGAGCATGAGCCAGAGCCGTCCGCTCTTCCCGCGCCACGCTGACAACGTGCCAGCTCCGAGGAGGCAGAGCAGAGTTTCACTGGGTGGAGTGGGAGTTATTAGATGCCACATAAAGAGGTCAGAAGTGGGAAGGTGTGCGTAGATAAGGGAGCGTAAAGCTAACAATTTAGGAGAGGGGGGACATTACAGAAGTCAGACTAGCAAGGCAGGTAGCTAGACTGGTTTTGTACCCATATTTTCCCACTGCAAACAAGGGCAGTATTTAGGGCATCAGCCTGAACCGGCTGCCATCAGCCTGAAGATGCAGTTGTGTGGCAATTTGTATCAGGTACATGTAGGCCGCGGGAGCCTCGCGCTGCCCGCTCCGTGAGCGAGCCCTGAGCGCGGCGCCGTGGCGCGCGGAGACGCCATCCAGCCTGCCGGCGGATTGAGGCACAGAAACAGCTCCCGGGCAGTCACAGGAGAGCCGGCGCCAGGGCGAGAAAGCGCTGGGAATGTCTTGCTAGGGATGAAAAGGGCTTAGAGCAGGCTTAGCAGCTGGGGAAAAGTGTGTTGATGAATATATTCATATTTTGTTTGCATTCAGAGTGGAGTAAACTGTGCTGGGTAGGAGACTAGTGCCTCTTTGGAGCACAAAGCTCTGCAGGATGAGCAAATGGGGGCTCCCTACCTGCTCCTCTGGGACTTAGTGAGACTATCACAGCTGTGATCACATGAGAGCAAGCAAAGCAGACTAAAAGATCTGTCCATGGCCCAGCACCCCCAGAGCCCGATAGGGCAAATGAGCAGTTTGCATAAAATATAGCCCAGCCCAGATACAGGTAAAAGAGACTCTCCTAATGAAAGCACCTCAACGTGTTTAATCCACAAAGCCTTTAAGTGGTTATACTCTTAAATCCGTGGGAATCTTGTTTCCGACTTGAGCGAAGAGCTGAGCAGGCTTTTGAAGGGATGGGAAAAACAGTGGTGTTACCTGACTGGAGGAAAGGGGGAACTCGGCTCAGCTGTCCGAGGTGTTGGGGAAAGGAGGGCTCTATTAGCCCAAGGGCTGGCGTGAGATAAGGTTGTAAAGGGACTCAGTGTGTAACGAGAGGCAACGTGACCAGCAGAAGTGCACGTGGTGAAATGTTTCCATACACAGCCCCTGCTCATCTCTTTCCTCAAGCCGCTCGTGAGGACTCTAACCCAGTACATGGTAGGCACACAGCCATGGAGCACGCAGTCCCCAGGGCCAGGAGCCCTCAGCCCATTCAGCACCGTCCTGCGTGGTTCTGAGCCCACCCAGAGGGTCCACTGATGGTGTGAGAAATGGAGCTCAATCAGTGCTGGTGCTGCCTAGGGAGAAGAGCACACCATCTCTCACCATCTCATAAGGGACCACTTCCACAATTGCTTGTTTGCATCTGTAAAAGCGATCCTTAAATTCAGTCATGAGAGAGAGTTAGTGTAGAAACAGCTTAGCTCAAGCACAGTTTGGAGTGACTACAAAGAAAATATGAAGGGTCTTTGTGTTACTTGGAAAGGAAGCAGGTAAAGGAAGTTATTCCCTTTATTTAAACTTTTAGGGATTTTTTTCCACGTAATCACCTTTTTTCATCTTCTCAGTGGACATCTGTCAGTATGTCAAAAGGGAACCACACCTAACTTAAAAATACGGAGAAGGTCTTTTGAAGGAGGGCTTGTTTTAAGGCCAAAGCAGGAGTGTATTGCTGCTCAGCGAGTCCTTCAGCAGGGGGTTGTGGAGGGAGGAAAACGTTTTAATGTGAGAACAACCAGGAAAATCCACTCTGTGGAGCTTGTCGCTCGTCTCTAGTTTGTCTCCATGGAGAGGAAGGGTGATGAAATATTGCACAACTCTTCAACCTTAAGCAAGACTCTAAAGCAGAAGGGGGAAGTGGGCTGGCAGGATGCCACCCAGCACTGGGACTTGGTTGTCCCATGTCCCCCTGCCAGAGGACCTGCCCCTGCGCCGCGCACTCAGGAGCAGCCCTTCGGTGCGGGTGCTCGGACATCTGCTGTGCTGATACGCTCGGGCTGGATAAGCGAGTGTCAAACTGGTCAGAGTTGAGAGGAAAAGTCTCCAGTTTTACTTTGGAAGAAATTCAAAGTGTTCTGCTGTTTGGAGCATAGGGAGGAGTCCATGGAATTGGAAAAGGGAGGAAGAAGTTAACTTCTGATGGGCCTTCTTCCCCCTGCTCCCCAAAAGAGCAGTTAGTTCCAGATTCAGGTGAATATCTCTGATAGTCTCGTAGCGGGAAGGAACTTCTAGAGGTCATCTAGTCCAGCCTCCTGCTCCGAGTACAGTTATAATTATTTAATCCTATTAACCCAGTCCAGCATTACTGAGCATTTACAATGCCTGCTTGTATGATCTTTGGTCTCTGTATTAAACTGGTTCTTATATATGGCATTTAAAAGCTCTGTGCATATTACTGGAATTGGAGATATATTTGTTTTAATGATTTGTCAGAGCAAATGGAAGAGATGTTTGTTTTATCCAAATTAAAGTTCAGCCTCTAGTAAGTGGTTATTTAAAAGACAACATCAACATTCATAAAAGTACAAAGTGTGTCCCAGCTCCTGCTCTTGTCTGTAGTTTGTTGCCAAACCTCTTAAGGGCAAAATAACAAGACTGCAGCTCAGAAGCGCTCGCCGCTGCTCAGGAGGATAAGCAGTGATCCCAAGCCACCTTGTTGATGATCTGCTTCTGAAACCATCCCAGTTCTGGGAGTCATTGATAAGTTCACTAGAAACAAACAAAAAAACAGCCAAGCAACAACAAAAATCCCATAAGCTGTTTCCCCCCTGGCTGTTATCTATCTGGACATACGAGGAGGTAGGAGCCTTAAAGGATCCTTTGATTTCTCTGGGGCTGCCATGCCCTGGGGACCTCTGCCATTGCTGTGTTTGCATGGTTTTGTGCCAGGACTGGGAACCTTTATTTATTCAGCATATCCTGTTCCAGATGCACTACAGAATTGCTGGAGGACTTGGAGTCCCTGTTGGATGTGGGAAATACTACATTGTCAGCTGATGATGAGTCTTTATACTAGTATTTTTAGCATATATTCAATTCCATTATCAGCGAGATCTTAACAGATTAAGGAACAGTATTTCAGATTTGAAGAAAGAAGTTTTGGAAAAAAAAAGGAGGGATTCTGTCTGTGTGGAGGCATTTTTCTTGGCTAGATGAAATCTCAGATCAATGAAGTTGATTGAGTTTTTGTAACAGATTTCAATGTGATCAGGATTTCTCATTAAAAACGCTTGTATCTTACCCTGTATTACAGTCACAGTCTTGCGTAGGCATTGAGAGAATAATAGGTCTATGTCTAAGAATTTGGGTAGGTCCTTGTAATTTATTGCATTTTCTTAGAAATTTTTCTTTTGTGCTGTGTAGAATAATAATTACTTTCAGTTTCCTAATTTATAAATGTATATGTAGGCATAAGTATTGAGTTCTTCAGGAAACACAGTGGAGATTTGTCAGAGAAGTGTTCAAGGTTGGGAACACAAAGTAGTTTTTGTTGTGCAGTGCATGTGCTAAAGAATAGCTTTAGCAGTCAAGTTTGACTAAAATGCCCAGTAATGCTGTGACGCGTCGCTGCCTGGTGCGAAATGACTCACGCTCTATAGAAATGCAAAATCGCATTATATAGTCTGCAGTCTTGGACTTTACTCATATATGGACAAAAATTTCCTTTGTCTATGATACTAAGTTTCAATAACTGCATGTGTTTAACCTAAGCTCATGCCACCGTGCTGAGGATTGGTACAACTTCTCGTGCAAATTGTTATGCTGCATTTCTGTATTTGCCTCTGTTTTCCACGGGTCCAGCATCCTGGCCTCTCCTTTGCTGCTGATGTGATGGAGGGTGGGCAATGCCTGTTCTGTTGCATGAAGAAGTCCTGGCCTCAGACCTGCAGTAATTTTGTTTGTCCAGAACTGCTGCTTTTGTGCAGTCTAAACAGTTGCAGTGACTGTGAAAGGTCATTTGATGCTGCTTTGAGGGACCACAGCCAAAAGCCACAAAAGGGCAGTCTGAGACCTTTCTGTGCGGAGGTCTGGAGCACGGCTGACGAAAGCATGAGTGATAGGTACAGAGCTGAGTGGTTTCAACCACGCCATGGCAATGAGGACTTTATTTTGGAATGTGATTTTGCTCTCTGGAGGAGGAATGGATTTTGCCACATGTAAATTGAACACGTAAGAGGCAGTAGGAGTGATGTGGAAATCCTGAAGAGCTCTGGGTTTACAGTGGGATGGACTCAGGTTTGGGAAGGTGCGTCACGGGGCTTTTGCTGCCTCTGAAGTTCGGTTGCTGCCAAGGGCATCAACAATGAAAGCCCTGCGGTTAAGAAATCCCTGTGTGACATCTGCGTTGCTGGCTTTGTCATCCCACCGCCACGTCACACAGCTAAAGCTAAAATGCCCAGAGTTAGTAGGGGGGGCTCTCAACAAGCCCGTCTAAGTATCTGAGAATGTTGTTGGTACTGATACTGATTTTGGGTTTAAAATGTTCGAGATGGTTGTTCCAGACTTCACATCAGAAGGGGTCTTAGAAATGCAGAGCTAGAAGCAATGGCTATGCCCAGGTTCAGCTTGTTTGAAGAATATGGGACCTAAAGACAAAGTCCCTCTGCAGGACAATGTTACTGCTACAGCTATTGTCTGGGGCAGTTAATGACAAGATCGCTTAACCTTTGGGTGGTCTCGATCTTCTGTGAGGGACACTTGGATGCAACTTCAGTCAGGTCTGGGCAGCAGGACTTAGCTTACAGCTTTGCAGTCTGTGTTCGGATGCTTGCATTTCTTCTGCTTTCACTTAAAGCTTGTGTTAAGGAATTTGTTCTTTAGCTTAATATTGGTGTGCAAGCCTGTTTTTCAGTGTGACCGTTGAATTTCATCCTTAATTCCTTGGCTGCCACACAGAATATTGGAGAAAAGTCTAGAGGGGGAGAAAAAAAGAAACAGAATTGTGTTTGAGTTGTGAATTGTTCTTTATTGGAGTTTAATGTCTAGCACAATGTCTCAGCATCCAGTTGAGATGTTGTGCTAGTTCCCTGTTGTTGGAATCAAGCTCTGCTTGGTGACAGCTGCTCTTTTTTCCTTTAAATGTACAACACACATCTCTTTTCACAGTATTCAGCAGCTAGTGTTTAGACTCTGTGCTGATGCTTAAAAAGAATAAAGAAAGCATGTAATTAGGAAGCTGAGAGAGCTGCTGTATGTTGTGAGAAAGAAATAAAAGCTTTTACAACTACAGTTAAGCGTCTTGCCAAAATTATCTGCTTATCGTTAGTGATTGCTTAATCTGTTCTGCCAAAGAAGCTTGGTAAAGGAAATGATCTTAAGCAGGTAGTGTATACGTTTTAGGAGAAAGCACTTGGGCTTTCAGGTTTAGAGGTGCCAGGCCATGTTCCTTTAACCATTTCCTGCTTGTTTTGCTGCTTGTGCTCACGGCATTTTGTCTAAGTAATTTCTGACTGAGGTCCCTTACTCCTGTGGGTGGTTTAGACCTCACAAGATGTTGTTCCCTCTTGAGCCTAAGCATTACAGAAACTTCATAAACTGTTTGGCAAGTAGCTTTTCTCAGTTCACAAAGCTGGTGACATTTATCTGTTGTGTTCTTAAGGTCAAGTGTTCGTGTATTTGTGGGAAAGTGCTTTTGCAGTGTAAAGGCAGAAGGTCAAAGTTAATAAAACAGGATTGCAAATAATGAATATTGTTGTGATAAAAACCCAAACTGACAGGAAGTAGCTTTTCAGGCAAAAGTTTATTGCATCTCTCCTTGAAAGCAAAGGTAATGCTTATCTCTTTCTAGTTGTGTTTTCTTGCCTTTTTCTTCATTATTATCTGTTTCTCAAAATATCAGCAAGTACAAGATCTTCTCTGGGCTGTTTGCTACAGTATTCATGTGCTGGGACTCATCATTCTTTCAACCTTGAGTTAGAGACTACATAAATTAACAATATAAACTAGTCTCACAGTGTGATAAAAGAGTGTGAGGGTGAGCAAATAAGTATCTCTTGAGTACTGAAAAGAACAAAACTCAGTGCAGTTCTTTCTGGAGATGGAAGAGACACCTGTGGGAAGAGAGAAGGGACCTCAGAGAGTGTGCATTTGGGAGGGACGTCGGGATGAATTATCATGAACAGAGCCACAGAAAAAAAGGTCATTAAAAATGTTAAATTTCCTGCCTAAGAAATTAACTGAACAATTTATTAAATCACTACTCTTGGTTGTGCCTGTGTTTTTTTTCTCTTGATGCTTATGCAGAGAGCAAGAACCGGAGCTAGACACTGCATTGGTTCTCCCAGTTGGGTTTAGCCAGAACTAACATGATGGGTTAGGTCCTTTTTTTTTTTTTTTTCCCCAGAAAATTTCATCTTTACGTGATTTAAATATGGTTTGTTTTGAGGGACATGTACTGGTGTCCCTAGCACATGGAATAGCTCCTCAAAAGACCCCCTCTGGTACAGGAGCTTGGTGAGGAACTGGGAGATGGTCCTCAGTAGGCTTTGCTTTTGTGAGCAATCATTTGTCTTTAAATGGTAAGGAAATTCTACTGCTGTGTGCAAAGTAGAACAGGCTTCTAAGTTGCAAATTAGGATTTAAGTAAAAAATTTAATCTACAAACTGCCAAGCACATCTTGAGAACTAACCTGTCCAATGGGCACAGAGTTATACCCACACTGCCAGAAATGTGTCTCTGTTCAGTCTGGCAAGGCTTTATCAATCTGTCTCACATCCCACCGTAGCAGAAAATTAGAGTTAAAAACCAAGTTATCCGGTCTTCTCTTCCGTTTGAACCTGAATTAATGGACGTGAACAGGCCAAGCTCACATCAAGAACAAACTTAGTTGCAATGCTCTAAGTGAGGTCAGTATGCCCAATGTAGTAGCTGTAAAAAAAAATTACATAATACATATTTCCTGCATTTCTTTTGCCAATTTTTGTAGTTCTGTTGTGAATTAAAAAAAATATTGGTTTATATTCAGGTAAACAATGAAAAATTTGCTTCATTCTAACGTGAAAGTGCTGCCAAAATCATACAGCAAATGCAGTAGAAAGGACTTCTTTTCCTATATACTATTGCTATTTCTTTAATCATATTAAAAATAATTTAAAATCATTTAATGTCATTTTAGTTCTTACTGTTCTTTTAAAAGGAATCAACCCCTCTGGGATTAGATGAGGTAGTAGCTAAATTACTATTTTCACCATCTGGTAAATGTAGTGAAAATAGTAGTATCAGGGCCCTTCTTTACCATGTAAGTGCAGGCAAACTGATAACGTACGTACAAACACATCCAAGCTGGTACCCAAATGCTCTGAAATAGAAGGTTTTGAAGAGCCATCTCAGTTCTGCTCAGATCTCAGACTGTGTTGAGGAAATGGTACTCGGAGTAATATGTTTTCTGGCACGGAGGCTGTTGCGCAGCGTGCAGGATTTCCAGAGAAACCAGGGCATTTGTGTGACATCTCCAGGGAAGAAGGGATGAGCCGGCAATCTGCAGTCCCAGCCACGATGCTATCTGAGCTCGTGAGGAACCGTGTGACAGTGGCAGCCGAGGGACAGCCCGGCTGGGCAGCTGCCCTTCCTGCGCTTCGTGTGTCACCTCCCGGTGCTAGCGGCCGTGGTCTGCGCGTGCGGCTGCAGCGTCAGGCCCCGGCTAGGAGGAGGGTGCAGAAAAATAACTTCAAAGGGTATTAGAAATAGTGTTGAGCCATTTGGCTCTCAGGCTGCTGTGTCTGAGCAATATTTGCTTTGAGTTCTGTTCAGTGGGAGGGCACAAGATGTATTTTGTTGTGAGTACATTTGCATCTCAAAATGGAACCAGTTAGAGAACAAAATATGTCTTGCCACGCTGCTTCTCTAGCTGTTTTTGGAAGGTTATTAAAAGATACAAACCCAGCAAAAACATAAACCATATGCAAAAGCAGTGAATAGGCTTTCGTCATTTGTGTACAAGGGGAAAAATAGCTCTTTTCTTTTTCTTCTTTTTTTTCCCCTTTTTTCTCCCTTTTTCTTTTTCTTCTTTTTTTTCCCCTTTTTTCTCCCTTTTTTTTTAAAAAAAATTCCTCAGACTTGTTTTTGAGGCTTAATCTGATGCTGGAGTGAAGGGCTTTATTTCCTACCCTGACATACCCGCTGGAGAGTTGCTTTTACCTGACATTTGAAGCCCAGGGTCATGTTGCAGTGTGTACTTTGCTTGAGAGCCCTAGCAGGCAATTTAGCCTTAGCTGTGCTGATAATTTCATTTTGCATAACATAAGGAGATGCTAAATATAAGACACTATGATCAAGTCCCTTGTGGTGATCAGAGCCAGCATTTGTACTTTATACCAGTGACTCTCTATCCCACCGCTGTCCCACTAATCTGAGAAAATTCTTTTTTTCTTTGGAAATTTCTGCAGTTTGGCAATGTTGATATTTTGCTTAGATGAGGTGCTTTAGCATCACTGAAAAATGGACTTGCTAGACTGGATTCAATCTAAAACCACAATATCCTGGAATCTGCTTAATGAAACCACCTATTTGAAGAGCTATTCATGAAAGAAAAATAATGGGGAGGATTGGTGGAACAGAAGAAATTGCCCTTTGCTTTTGTTTCGGACTGCTGGAGACTGCTAGGTCAAAGGCTGTTGCTTTATTTTTTTTTTTTATTTTGTCCCCCTGTGTGTGTAGGTGTGTGCATGTAGGTACATGTGCTACTTGTTCAGATATTGAGAAAACAGAGGAGAAATACAGGAAACTGAAAAGAACATAAGGCAAAGTGAGGAAATGAGTAAGGAGGGGTGAGGGAAAGACAGTGAAAAGAGGAATAAAATAAATGTCAAGAAGATGTATTTGAAGGGCTGCTGTTTTTATTAGTAGGCCTGGAATGTGCAAAGAAGCTCTCAGGAAGATGGGGAAGGGGCTGGCGCTCTGCTCCTCGAGCAGGTGATGGGACGCGAGGAAGCACCAGGGTGACATGGAGCCCCAAAGCCGCCATGGAGAGGCCCTCGGGAGCAGAGGGGGCTCTGTGGTGCCGCGCTCCCGGGGCGAGGGACGCGCCGGAGCGGCCGCCGGACGGCCCGGCCCGCGGGCTCGGCGCCTTCGCCAGCCCCACAGGCCGTCGCCTTTCTTACTCCCCCTTCCCTCCTCCTTGCTCCAGTTTGAGCACCGAGCCAAGCTCTTGCCTTTATTTTTCTGAGTTCTGTGAAGACAACATGGTAGCGAAGAGCAGAGTTTGGCCTTAGTGTTTGAACTCGTGGCATTGATGTAACCTCGGTGGCGCAGAGCAGGGTCAGTCTTGCGCCTTCTCGCCGAGGAAGGCGAGTGATGTTTGTGCTGCTGCCTCGCACCAAAAGCTCAGCCACCTTTTAGTCGTCTCCAGGGCTCTGCAGGAACCTGGTGGCAGAGACTGCCTGGGGAATATGCTGAATTGCTGCGTCCTTCCTGCCCAGGCCGTGTTTTTGTGAATTTTTTAAACGCTTTGTTTTGGTGGAAAAGTATTTGCTTATGCTCCAAATTTTCAGTGGTATCTGACGTTGGTTCGACCATACTGCTGTGGGCCTTTGTATATTCAAGATGGTTTTTACACAAACGGGCACAGATGCACACAGGTAGCTGCAGGCAAGGAGTAGTTTAAATACTGAGCAGGATGGAGCACCTATCCAGCCTTAACTTAAAAACATAAATAAAGGAAGCCATTGCTGTGTTGTACCAGAAGAAGCACAAGGACAACATGTTGCACGAAGAGAAGGCACTAACTAATCATAAGGCATCAGTAGTTAGTGCAGCCCATCAGCTGTTTATGGCTAGAATCTGAAATATGACTGAACTCTCGTATTTTGTCAGCCTGAGTCCTGTGTGCTTCTCAGATGAGTCCCCTGGGTCAGATTTTTAAAAAGCTCTTATGCCTAGAGATTTAGATAAGTGCTTGCTGGAGTTTTCAAAAGCAGCAAGATTCCTAATACCTTGTGATTATTTTTTTTTTTACTTTTTTAATGTGTGAAAGAGCTGCTGATTAATTCTATTCTTTTGAAGCAAAAGCAGAGTCAGTTTGCTGACTTTCCAAAAATACCTGCTATTCAAATAGCTCTATCTTCTGTTATTTCTGGAGTTTGTTACCCAGCTATAATATTGCAGGTAAGGTTTAGACGCTGGATTACGAATCCTGCAAGCAGACGCCCTCGGTTTATCCACAGACCATTGATGCCACGGCAGAAGCTTTCCCTGCGTGCCCTGGCTGCAGCTCTTGGCTCGCTTTGCAAGGACATACCTCAGGTTCAGTACCAGCAAAATCCCCGGGGCCTCTTTTTTGGGACTTTAGGTTGGGAGTGGGGAATTGAGTTTGCTGTTGCCAAACTCTGTTTCAGATGTGACTGGGAAGAGTTCATCACTCAGTTGTGTTAGCTTGGGTCCTGCCTGTAGTTAATAACTCAATAGTCCATCCCAGTCTACTGAGTCGCTGCATTATTTCGCACTGCTGTTTTGCTTGTATCTTTCTGCCTTATTGTTTTTTGTTGTTGTTGCTGTTCTATTCTTACTTTTCCCTTCCTTGGTGATTTTTGTAAGGTAAAGAGGAAAATATTCTGTCCTAAATCTGACTTTCTACTAGCCAAATGTTTGCACAGTTTGGGTTGATGCTGGTTCTTTGTAGGAATTTTTATCTTTTGTAAGGGTGCAGTTATTTAGAAACTAGAATAATCTATGATTGCGTGGATCAGCAGGAAAATAACATCATTTTTCAGATTTTAGAAGAGTATTAACATACACAATTTGAAAATCCGAAAGGCAGAGGAAACAGCTGATCAGATTAGTTTGAACATGGAAAACAAGCAGAAATAATTTTCAGACCACTTTTCTAACACATATTATACAATAAAAATATCTTTCTTTTGCACAGATTATACATCCATATGCTTTAATTTTGTTCTGTAACAAAATCTGAAATTCTTGTAATTTAGTCACATCATCATAGCTGACAACCCCCAATTTGTGTCTTGTAAATGTAATTTTCACTCCCTTTGCCTGTTCAGAAATACACATGGAATATTTTATGGAAAGCAGCATTCTCCATGGCAAAAATGGGGAGCTGGAACTCTGGCTTTCTAATATCAGAGTTACCACTTCTTACTGTGTGACCAATCACAAGTCAATTTAACCCAAAATTCAATCAAGTATTTAGGCTTCCACTTTCCCCCTAAGTTACTGGTGTGCTGGAAACCTGAATGTGTCACTGAATCAGGACCAGTTGGTCACTCAGTTTTCCTTTGGCATCAAAACCCCTAGCAGTGGTTAACAAGTAGCTGCTACTTGGAATAGCAAGACTGGAATTCAGAACTAACAACAAGCAATATCAGCAACACAGGTAGCATGGTTTTTCTTTTAATGAGAAACTTGAGACTCTTGTAATGCCACAGAGGAGCCAAGCTGTTGATTGCATGAGAGTGAAGATAAAATACTTGGAAATATGTTAAGAATTCAAACCAGAGGCATCTGAAAGGGCGCACTTGCTTAGAAGGAAAGAGCCCCATTCTCAATGGACAGGCTTCTTAATATAGATCTAGGTTACACAAGTTGTGTTCATCCTGGTTTTGGATGGATTTTTTCAATGAGACTGACTGACTGTGTCTGCCCGGACCAGCCGCCTGTAGGATTTGGGGTGTCAACCAAGTAGCAGCGAGTGTTGGGCATTCCTGTCCCTGGGTAGAAGTCAGGTCCTGGCACAGGCTTCTTGTGCCTGGTTTTGTGCAGAGTAACTTTTAGAGGAATTAGAGCTATAGTATAATGTTTGATGTTTTCATTATTGAAATAAAAATAGAAGTAAAACTCTCAAACTTAAGCAAAAAATGCGTATGAGAAATATATTAGATGACAGGAATAATATGGGTAGAGTTGCCCAAGAAAATCAAACTCAGGATTAATTTATTTCACAGTTATAACAAGTAACACAGAAATTCATTAAAAGTTATTGTGATTTTCATGTACAGAAGGAACATGGCTATCACAGTGTCCCATGTTTTTACAACTGTCTCTGTTGTTTAATGCCAGTCACTTCAGTTGAAGATCTTTTCGTAGAGCAAAAAGGTGTTTGCCACTTACCTTACAGATGTTGGATTTCTAAAGCACCTACACAGCAGAAAGAAGTGCAAGGATGTTAGACACGTTCAGAAGGGGTCAGACACCCACGTCCTGTGCATGGTGCTGGCTGATCTCTGTTAGGCCCTTGTTAGCTTTTTTACAACAGGTGCCCTTCAAGGTGCCCTTAAAGTGTTCCCTTTGTAATAGTATTCCTGTGTGGCAGAAAACTTTTGTTTTGACCATGGGGGGGAAAAAAAAAAAAAAAAGGTTGTTTAACTAATTGCATTAGTAACATCTTTTCTTCCATCTTTTTTTTTTCATTGTGCAAGTCCTTTCTGAAGAAGGCACTTATGAAATAAGTAACCTCATTTTTCTCACATTCTCAAGTTCTGTGCCTCTTCTTTGATGCAGCTTCCAAAGCAAAGGCCGTTAGATTGATTAAATACCTTTTCTCATGCCTAGATGTCTTCACCAGTCCTTATTTGCACACACAGGCTTAAATTAGGAGACGTCACCCTTGAAGTACATAGTACAGAAGAGCTCTACTTAAAACCGGAATCAGTGGGAGTTCCTGCCTGCGCTGCTGTGAGCCTTCGGTGCTGCTAGGCTGGGAGCAGAGCTTCCCGTGGATCCATCAGGGAGATTTTTGCTGGAAGATGGATGTTGGGTTCTGGCTGAGCTGCAAACTTAGCTGGTTTGCCCAAGGCTGCTTCAGCTGGGCCCTGTGCCCTTGCTCAGAGGTTCCCGTGTCAGCAGCGCTTGCAGGGCTTTCCTCGAGGCCGGCGTGCGCAGCCGGCGCGTCCTTCCCGCGCACGGGAAGCTGCCGCTTTGGGCTGCCCGCGCACGGCCGGCGGTGGCCGCAGACGCCGCCGCTCCTTCCTGTGTGAGCGCGGGGCGCTGGGGCCGGCCGGCTCCGTAGCGTCGGCGCGGGGGCTCTCAGCCTGGACCTCTCTGCGCTTTGCACCACGTGCAGCTCTCAAGGACTTGCCCCTGGCGAGCGTGGAGCTTCACTGATAGCGCGTTCTGCACGTCTGCATGCGTGAACATTAACAGTGAAACACTAGACACTGGCTTGATGTTGCATCGGTAGCTCACAGAATACCACTGTGCAAGAAATACACATCCAGGGCTGTAGATCTGCTTCCCCGGCCAAATCATGTTGCAAACATATTTTTCTCCTATTTCTTTTTATCCTGCTCCTTGTACTTCTGGGTATTTGATTCTGAGTCTGTGTGATTCAGAGATTTCTGGGTACAGATGGTATATTTTGCTTCTTGGGACGCAAACCCTTGAGATTCCTGGTGTTCTTATAGATGACCTCTTTTTGGAGGGAATGGAATTTCCCACAAAAACAATCTGTGCCCTGAAACTGTAACAGGGATCAGTCTGTTACTTTGTACATACTTCGTATGTTTTTTTTTTTTAATTAGAAAATACTGTAGCACCATTTAAGTTGTATCTTATTTAAATTTGTCTTAGTGCATCCTTAAAAGAACACAGTTCTTTGTATATTTAATATTCTTCATGCTTTAAAAACGGAGCCCTGCGTTGGTACTTCGCCTTTGGCTGCTCCTAGGTCCCCTCCAGGGCCCTGGAGGATGGTTGCTTGTGTGGGATGCCCTGGCCACGCTTGGACACAGCATGAGCTTGGTCATGAGCTCCAGCTTTGACACCTGGGCCATATGTGTTTCATAAATACATTATTTTATTAACTCTAAACATCTATGAATGTAGATCTTTGGTAAAATGTAAGAAGTGGAGTTCCCTTGGCCGTGGAGTTTGTCCTTCTGGAGTTCGGCAGCTTGTGATGGTAATGAAGTACATGAGCATCATCCCGTTGTCTGTAGTCTTTTGTCTGTCTCTCTGTATCTATGCAAAAATGTAATCTGCAGTAAGTAGTGCAAGAATGCTGTTTTAATCCTCATTTGCACCAAATGATTATAATTTTTAATTGGTATTAAAATGTCTCGTATAACTTCTAAAACATTATTATGTTGCATTTTTATAATTGCATAGAAACTATTACTGAAAGGGAGGACTTCACGGGTACCTTAAATACTCATGTACAAGCACTGCTGAATTCAGTGTGGTATTTTATACCATTCATGTAGCCATGAGAGCAATAACAAGAATTTAATTTCCAGCGTACAGCTTCTGGCACTCCATAATTTTAATTCAATAGCAGTAGGACCCAGTTCCGTTGTTTGATTAATTTTTTGAAAAGCAGTTCTCTCTGTTCTTCTCAGAAATCTCCATGGCTGTTCCCTGCATGCTCTGGAGAGATCAGTGCTGGTGCTAGCTGAGAGCCTAGCAGTGGAAACAAGTTGTGCCCTGTGAAGGTGAGGGCCTGCGGGGGCTTCGTGCTGCGGGGTGCTGAGCACACCGGCCTCGATCCAGCAAAACTTAAGCACCTACCTAAGTGCAACCTTAAATGTGTTGCTGCAGACAAGCCAGAGTGCTTGGTGTTTGCACGACTGAAACCTGCATTCACTTTGCAGTGGATCCTTTATTTATTTTGTGGTTCTGAATTATTTTTTCCCTTTCAAGTAAATCAGAGCAAGAATATTCTTGTTTTCTTTGAAAACACAACATACAGAGGCAACCAAAGAGTTTTTGCCATCGTTCAATGCTTAGCCTCTAAAATAAGAGGTTGCTGGATTTTCTCCAAAGCATTAGGCTAATGTGAGCTCTGTCAATATAATTAGAAGAACAGCCTCAAGTACTGGTACATTTTTATAATTTTTACTTTCTTTCCTCATTGTTCACGTTTCGTGGGAGCCTGAAGAAATCTTCCGTGGGCACATACTGCCCACTTGCATGTGCAGCGGGGTCTCTGTTTTTAGTGTCTGCAGGTTGGTCTGGGGAGGCCTTGGGAACACGAGGAGAGGCTCGAAGAGGCTGCGGTGACTTTGGGCTGGTTTCAGCATCTTCTGCAGCTCTTCCAGGAGAAAAGTGCTATGTTTTCCTGTCTCCATTTGTGTCAGAGTCTGAAAACATGCGTCTGAGCTTGGCTCTGCTATGCCAGGCACCTTGTTTGCCATCCGAGTCCCTGGACCACTGCAGGTCCCTGGAAGTCAGTCCCAGGTGCCCCTCAGCCTCCGTGCTCACCCCATCAAGGATGCTCCAAAAGCTCTCCAGCCCCACGGGAGAGTTTGTGCAGGTGGCACTGCCTCCATCTGCTCTAGTAGGTCACAAATCATGGACTGCATTAAAGTATGTCCTCAAGAAGACTGTGCCTCAAGTTCAGGTTCTTGGCAGTCTGCACAGAGCGGCAGGGGCTTTTGTTTTGAGCGTGACCATTGGCAATGTGGGTAAAGCCCAGCGAGGGGGACGGAGGAGACGCAAGCAGGGTGCGTAGCCCTGCAGTGGGACTTGGAAGCACCAAACAGGCAATTAGGGATATTTGAAGTTAATTTACTTTTGATCTAGAACACAGACTGGCAACTTGGGTTCCCTAATATAAATAATCTTTCTGGGGGAAAAAATACAGTCTCTCCCTGCTCAGGAGGTTGAACACTGCAGTTTTCCTTTAGCCAGAAGATGCCTTGCCAGCTGTGTTGTTCCTCCTGTGTTTATGATAGCCTTTAATAAGAGCCTTCAGAAAGCCATTAGTATTGTCAAGTTACATTAAGTCCTCCATGTATAATAATTTAACACCAAACAAACAATTACATGGCTGCAGGGCCATAACTGAAAGTTTTAATGATTTGTTAAGAAAGGCGTAACTGTTGTGCATCAGCCATACTGGAATGTAGTATTTTGTACTGAATACTGGATTTAAAGGTATGTCTTAATATATTAGTGCAGTTGGACCAGTAATGCTATGTTTCTGTGGGAAATATGGCCATCTAGCTATATTATTTCCTGGCTTTCTGCATGTTAAGTTTGGGAGGAATCTCTTAGTTTTCCCCACTGATTGCCTATTTCATTCCTAGAGGGAGGAAGAGAAATGAAGAGTGTTTCCATAGCTTTGGCTCTTTTTGCTAAAAGAGCTCTCCTGAAATGTAGATTTTGCCTCATGGGTTTGACAGTGTGCATATTTATGACAAATATAGGAATTTTCCATTCCATTAAAGTTTCAACAGATATTTCCTTCAGGATAAAATAACTGCAGTTACTTGGTGAAGAGCCATGAAAAGCTAACAAGTCTTTAATAGGCTAGGATATCTTTCTTCCAGTCATTAAATAATATTTGGTGATTTCTTGGTGAGTTTTATACAGGAGAGTTTTGCTGGCTAATGAAGGGTTCCATGAGCTACTGTTGGAACAAGTGAAGCTGAAGAGCTGCAAAGTGTGATGGGTGAATCCCGGGTTAGGGCTGCTCCAAAAGAAAGGCAAAATAAGGGAAAAGGGCAGGCGGAAAAGTATGCAGGTATTGGCTGGCAAGTCTCAGATTGACTTGTGTTATAAAATACCCAGTGGATATATAAAAAATAGGGTGATTATTTTGAGGGTTTTGTCAGCTGTCTGTTGATCTGGGATGTCCTTGGCAGTTTCCGGTGCTCAGTAAAGTTCCTTAATGAAATATGAAAAATGTTGCACTCAAAAGCGAGTGGATATGAAATACAAAGCAGTGCTGTTATTAGACCGTGTTTTCCTGAAGCTCATTTTTACAATCCGTATGAGAAGGGAGAAGTGTACGGTTCCTGTGCAAGAACGAGTATAAATCTTTACATAGTTTGAATAAAATATTGAAAAATTAGGTGGAAGCCTTAGGCCTTTTTAGTGCAGAATTTTTGTGAGCTGTACATTTTGCTTTAAACTGCAGACAGTTCATGTTCTCTGTTCTTGCCTCATTGCAGCAGCACAAATCAAAAGCAAATCCCATTATCTCAAAAAAGTAAGAATAGCTGAGAACTAGTCCGAGAACAAAATCTAATTATTATGTTTATGGAAGAAGAAGATTTATCATGAGAAGTTCTGAGGATATAAACTCCTTAGAAGATGAGTATTTGCGTTTTTTTGTGAGGATGTACAGCCAAATGGCAGTTTGCCTTTTCAACAGTAATTGGATGTACAAAGCTCAATTAGAGATCACGGTAATTTGAGGGGGTTTCTTTCAGAACTGATTTGTTTCTTTCTCAGGTTTGTTTCCCAAGGAAGTTCCACAGCCAGCCCACCAGAGACTTGTGCGTTATGTGGAGGACAAGATCATAGTTAGTTTTCCCGTGTGAGCTCGGCAGGATCCAGCGGGCAGTTCCAGCAAGGCGCGTTTGCCTCCTGCCCCCGCGGGTTTCCCCGTGCAGAGGTCGTCGGTGCGCACAGGTTTTGCCAGGACCTGCGGGGATGTTGTATTTTTATTGAGGGGCTTTTTTTCCCCCAGCTTCACGATCTCTGTGAAGTCCAATGGGATGGAGGGAGTGACAGGGACACGGAGAGGAGGAAGTATTTCACAGGTGTGGAGCTATTCCCTGGGCAGAAATGTTGATCCGGGAGAGCCCTGGGTAGCCTCACTGCAGAATGGCCCTAGTTTCAGCGCTGGCAGTTGAGCAGAAAGGTGCTGGTGGCCTCCACCATGTGAAATGTTCTTTTTCAGAGACCTCAGACCCTGGCACCTTGGTGAATGGGAGCTGGTTCCCCAGCCCGTGGGTTCCCCCATGTTTGGGTTTCCCCAAACAAGTAGTGCCAAGCTCTCACAGAATACGTGTCTCAAGTGGTGGTAGTAATGCCTTCGATTAGCTGACTCATAAAAACTGACAGATATTGTCTCATAATTACACAGCTCCACCACTGAGCAAGCTTATATTTAAGTTCAGAGTATTTTGCAGCTTGATAAAATTTGCGTAAATGATGCTTATCAAATAGTCAGACAGCTGAAATTCAGCAGCTGTCTCCTTTGTGCATCTATTTTCAATAATTAATTGGGTATCCTTTGGCTTTTGATTGAGGAGTGGTAGCACTAGCTTTACGACTCCTAAATTCAGTATGATCAGAACAAAAGCTGTTGTGTTCCTCTAATGTCAGAATAGTAAAGTGCAGCCTGATCAGGCCAATGTGGAATAAACTGTGGTGGTAAAATTGCATGGTGGCCATTCGAATCATATACCAGTTCTTGCTGTGTGGAGCTCAGCAGTTTATAGGCTTTAGGGAATGTTTCTTTACCCTACCTCTCTGCTTATTTGCTGTTTTTGGAAGGAAACTAGAGCTCAGGGCAGTTATGGTTGAAAGAGGGTCTGGCTAGAAACTCCTCAATCATTACTGTTTGCATGGAACTGGGGAAGTTTGGCCTTTTTCTTCTTTTTTTTTTTTCTGATCAGTCTTTTTGCTGCTGTATTCAGCTGTGCATTGTTCAGGTTGCTTTAGAGGTCTGTGCTTCTTGTTATAATGCCCACCTCCATTCCTTCCAAGGGTGCAGCCTTGCATTATTTTATTCATTTGATGCAGTAATTCACTATGAATTACGCCTCTCCATCCAGCAGTCATTGTAGCCCCACAACATTTATCCTTTGCCAGAACCTAAATGGATGATTTGGAATGAGCCACCTATGGAGGTGGATGTGACAGCTCAGCGGGAGAGGGGCCGTGTCCTGCCGCCCTCACCCTGGGAAGGGGATGGCAGCGGATGGTCTGGGGAGGCCACGGACCCGTCCGGAGGCTGCTGGAGGAGGGAGGACCCCGGCAGAGCAGGCCGGGAGCCTGCGAGTCCCAGCGGAGCCTCCTTGTGCCTGTCCCCGTGCCCAAAACCTGCCCTGCCGCGTGTGCCACGAGGCTGCTGCCTGGTTAAGCACCCAGGAGGTTCTTGTCTTTTTGTTCTGTGTCCTTTTTGTGAATTCCTGTTGGCTGTTTTCCTCTTGGAACGTGTGTTTCCCTTCCAGGAGGAGGGTTGCTCTTCTCTCACGTAGCTGCCTCAAATGGTTGTGGATTGTTCTCTGCTTCGGAAGACATTTCTGTGGTTCTTGGATTATTCTCTAATAAAATAGTGATGCATTTGTTTTTTCTGTTTTCTTTTCACAGTTGTTCAGCGAAAAGATAAGTGGGGCAGAAGGAACAAAATTAGATGAAGAATTCCAGGAGATGGAAAGGGTAAGGAAAGCACTGTTGTTTTTTCCACATTCAACTACTGTGGAATCAAAAATCTGTTTTTCTCTGCTACCTGTGCTGGACTAGAGAGAGGTCTTTGGTGTTTAGTGAGTTGTCATAAATGCACCCCATCCTATCTGATGTTTTTCCTGATAAAAATCGAGCTATAGGAGCCAAATTTTCCCTTGCTACAGAATTGTATTTGTTAATTTAAATAAGTGTCCAGAAACTGCCATGGTTTGCTGTGGAAATAGAGGTATTTTTTAACCACTTGTTAGTACTGTCATTTATGAGTTATACAGTGTACTCCCAGAGTCTGCTTTTTCAGCTTTTGTGTGCTATTTCATTGCCCTTTTCTTCTTCCTGTATTTTTAATGTACATAGTAGACATAGGTCACAGCTTTTACTGTTGGCAGGTTAAGGAAAAATGTCTTGTGTGAGTGTGTTTTCCAACACACACTTTCTGGATTTATGGTCTAAACATGCTTCTAGATTTCAGTTTCTTTGGCTTCAGAATAACTCTTTGCTCCTCTGTATTATAGGAGGAAAAATAATGTGCAAGCTCTAAGGGAGGAAAGAGAAGCAACCCAGAAATGTGATTTTTATAGCACATAAGATGCTATCAGATGGGAAGACAGTGCAAACTACTACATTAAATGGCACTGACCCCAGGACTGTGAGCTGGGATATTTTCAGCATTTTGCACCTCTGGAGAAAAACGGTCATAGTGACAACTCTTGGGCTGGCAGGAAAGTTGTAGTCTGAGCTTTATAAAGCAGTACTCATGATTAATGGTTTTGAAGAGGAAGGAGATCCCTACATTTTGATACAAACTTTTTGCTCTTTCCAGTACTATGTGCTAATTAATACCTTTTGGTGTCTGGCACAGCTGTGACATAGCGTTTTATTCTAAGTTGTCATATATGATTTGTTTTAAATAAAATTTCATAGTCAAAGAGAGCAATATATAGTATCTACCAAGAGGATAAGCTTTCTAGTCATAGATTTTTGCTACCTTCCTCTTTTTTTTTTTTCAGAAAATTGATGTCACTAATAAAGCTGTAGCTGAGCTTCTATCCAAATCAACAGAGTATCTCCAGCCAAATCCAGGTAAGGCAAGGAATGACTTATGTCAGGTTTTGCCGGACGTTATCCTCTTCCTTAGCGATTCGTCCCAGGTGGATAAGAGCTACCTAGGTCATTAATCTGAGGCTCCTGGAAGGCCTGAACACCCTTCCCCGTGCAGCCTGGCTGCTGTGCGTGCCGCGAGCTGGACACGTCCCGGCTCCGGGGCCTCTTGGGCACGTCAGCCGTGCGCGCGTGGCGGCTGGGACGGCTGGACGCCCAGCACAGCACCTGCATTCCCACTTGCGCTGCGTTTCCTGGAGTGGGATATGGATCCCTGAAGCAAAGAGAGAGCCAACATTTTCTTTAGCAGAGATTTAAAAAATAAAAAAGAAAGGCGTCAAGTTTAACACGTATAGTGCTGCTGTTGGGGACGCTGCTGCTTGTCTGTTCATGGGGAAGTCGACTCTTACTTTTCCACCCCTGTGGTCGCCTTCGAACAAAGTTTGCTTCTTAGGGGCTCTACCAGGTGTTAGTGACCTAAGAGTCCTAGACATATTAGTAGAGATTTTCAAATGCTGTTTTGAGGGGGGGAAAAAAAGGAAAGGAGGCACGCTTAGATTTACAATGGGTAACTGAATTTATCTGCTAGGAGATAGATGGATTGTTTAGGTCAGCTGTTGGAAGGACCTGCATTTTTGAGGAGAACAGCCTGTCAGGCTATCGTGTGTAGTCCTAGTCCCAGTGGCTTCAGGGAGAGCTCTCTGTTGGGGAGTCTGTGTCCTGGAGGAGGGTTTAGTGGGTCCTGCCTGTCTAAGGGTGACAGGAGTCAGTGTTTGCCCAGGCCCAGCTGGGTTGCTCAAGATGCAACCCGTGACTGTTGCCCACACGCCTCAGGAACAGCCTGCCAGGGCTGTTGCTTATGGCTGATGACAGTAAGGAGTAGGTTGGAAAGCTACTGTAGGCATAATCACCTGATTCTCTCCTCATAGGTGCAACACAACAGTAAATTGGTTTGTATGTATCAGGCCATTCTGCAGAATGAAGTCCTATTGTCTTGATTAAGGAAATGAGGAAAATAAGGGCAAAGAAGGTGCAAAGTTCTCAGAAGCAACACTGTGGAACTGACTTTGGTTGCACTTGTATGTGTTTTGCATTTGCTTTCTGCAGAATTTATAATAGAGAGTTTGCAAGAGTTTGGTAACTCAGCAGAAGTCCCACTGTAAATCTGCCTGGAGAAATGATGCTCATTCAGTTGGGAATGAAAACGGTATCATACGATCCTTGCTGTCTAATGGAGTCATCTTTCAACCTTAGATTATGAAATACTGGCACTAAAAGGCTTAAAATTCTACAGGCCAACAGTTCCTTAGTGACATTACTTTTTAAGTGATTTATTGATTTAAATGTACATTTATAAAATGATGTTATAACTTTGTCATTTTTTCATGTACTTCTCAGCATACAGAGCCAAGCTGGGAATGCTGAACACTATGTCAAAGATCAGAGGACAAGTTAAAACCACAGGCTATCCCCAGACAGAGGGCCTCCTGGGAGACTGCATGATACGGTATGGCAGAGAGCTTGGAGATGATTCTATGTTTGGTGAGTTTGTGTATCTCCTCCGTGAATATTTCAGTATAATGTTCTTTGCAGAGTAAAATTACTCAGTGATGTAATGGATGTACATAGTCATTGCAGGTAAGAGGGAAAGTTCAAGAAGAGTAATTAGGGAGTGATTCATTTAATAAACAACACACCATGTTTTACCTAAGCGTCTGCTGCAGGTGGTTGTGATAATGATATTATTAATACTGTCTGACAATTCATATTATTAAGATACTTAGTTTCTGAGTTGTCAAACCTAAATAAGTCAGGGTGATTCTTAGATTCACTGTGGTTTTTTTAGCTTTTAAAAAAATCCTGTTACTCTATATTTGAGAAGTAAATTAACGGGAAGAAATCCCATAATTTACTTCTTGTAAAAGAATATATATATTCTTTTTTTTTTTTTCCTGTGATCTGCTGCCTGTGGGTTTTGGAGCTTTTCAAATACATGTTTTGTCATTTGTATGAAAATCTACTCCAATCAGCCATGCTGCAAATCTTTGGTAAATCAAATCTTACCCATTTTCTCTCAAAATACACTGGAACTTCCCAGCCAGGATATGGAGCCAGGGCTGCCCTGTGGAGCATGCAGGGTGTGCAGGTTTACCTGCCATGAACCTGCAGCCCCACTGCAACATGACTCAGTGGGTGCTTTTTGATATGGGACGACAAGAGAACTAGGGAGAGGAAACATGAGAAATGGGGAGTCCCTGGCTTGGGAGAGGACGTGGACTGCTTTTTAAGACATATTTCGTGTTTTATTTTTTACATATATTGACTTACAAGTAGAGTGTTTTTTACTGCAGGCACTGCACTACTGGATGTTGGTGAAAGCATGAAACAAATGGCAGAGGTGAAAGACTCGCTTGATATTAATGTCAAACAAAATTTCATTGATCCTCTACAGTTACTGCAAGACAAAGATTTAAAAGAGATTGGGGTAAGTTTTCCAGGGTAAAGCTTTTCTTATCAAAAAATTGGTCAGGGAAGTTCTAGTTCCCAGGAACAGAAGTTTGAAAGCACAAGCCTTATTACCTCACTGTGCTTATGCTCGAGTGTCTAGCAAAACAGTGATGGATCTACTTAAAAGCAATATCTCACTAATTCTCACTGTTGCCTAATTTATTCAGTTTGCTTATATGATCATGTTCTGTACCAGAAAGGTAGGACAGAAAATGAATATTCTTATCTACCGCTATTTATTTTAACTGACATTTTATTAATTGCTGTGAACATGCGAGTGGGCTGTGACTTACAGTAACTGTTTATCATAATTTGCCATCTCTGTTTACCTAAATCTATTATAGAGACTGAATTTGACTTTTGGAAAGGTCATTCAGGGCAACCACTCAGTGATCTGAAAAGTGCCATGAGTGCAATGTACCACCCTGGGAAAAATTACAGGGTGCTGGAAAACACATTTTTAACCTTTAGAGTTAGTTTTTTTCTGTGCTTTTGTTTACAGTATGGCAATGGAAAAGAAAGCCAGGCACTGCCTCTGTCCAAGTCTAATGATTCCAATAGACTTGGGTAATAAGCAAATTAAAACCTTGATGAAATGTAGATATGGAGTTTGTTTTCTTTGCTTAAATGTAAGTGGATGTGGAAAACATAGCAAAAAAATGTTATGCTGTCTGTACCTGTCTCCTGTGATACATGATTGTTTTCAAGTGTAGTTCTTCTGAACCGATAAAAAGTAATTATTGGGTTGCGCGATTTCTGCGATTCCTTCAATCTTTGGTTTCTCTGATTCTGACTGTGTCTGCAATTGCATCCTCTATAACTGGAATCTACTTAGAAATAACAGCAGATGTGTTTGGGTCTGTCTTGGTTTGACCTCTTCCTAAGTGCTCTTTCTTATTTAGCATCATCTGAAGAAACTGGAAGGTCGTCGTTTGGATTACGATTATAAAAAGAAGCGTCTTGGGAAGATACCAGATGAAGAAGTCAAACTAGCAGTAGAAAAGTTTGAAGAGTCAAAGGAACTGGCTGAAAGAAGCATGTTCAACTTCTTAGAAAATGATGTAAGTGTGTCCTGCTGTTTTATTTCTTGCAGTACACATGACAGAGAAATGTGTGTGGTCCACACATTTGGCCCACGCTTCATGCTTGCAGGAGGCAAGGACTGCAGGGTGAGGGGTGCTTTCTTCCTGTTGTCCAGGAGGGATGTAATGTGTGGCACTTCATGGGAGGGCTTGGGAATTCAGCAAGGTCTTATGGAGGTCTCACGGGCTTGGACAAAATGGTCACGGAGGTCTCATGTGGCTTTGTCATCCATGAACAACGAACCACCTGAGAACAGAGTACAGGGAAGTCTGTGGGAAGGAGAAGGTCAGACCTGGCACAGAGTCACTGCTTGAACCATGAGCTTTTGCCTCTAGGCGTCTAAGCTTATAGGCAGGATTTTGTGGCTGGTCTAGGAGTGGGGCATTTTGGATCTAACAATGACTGCATGGAGTTTGCATGGGTTGTGCTGAGGTACCTGTTCTTTGGCTCAGATTTCAAGTTCGTCATGAAACATGACTAAATGGTCAGCAGATGTGGTCATTTGGGCTAATTCTCCTTCTGTGCACACACAGAGGAATTGTAGGGACGTGGTTTCTCCACGTAGTCGAGAGAGCGTATAGGAAAAGAGATCTGGAAGGAGGTTTTCTCAGTCATCTAGGCCAATTTCCTGCCTGAAAGCAGGACATGTGGCCTTCCTGACTGGTGTGTGCAAAGGCATGTTTATCTGGAAGACGAAGGGCAAAAGAAAATCAGGGTTTGCAGAGATGCTAACTGCAGTGTCCTGCTGTCCTCCTCAGCACCCTGGCTTTCTTCCTTCCTCAGTATTTTTGCCCTACAGTCCCTGCTTGCAGGGCCCTGGCTCCCTGCCACCCTTGCCAGGTGTCTCATCCAGACTCAGTCCCGATCCACATCTTTCTCAGGCTTTTTGCACAGCAATTTCCAAACCTCCCACGCAGACACTTATACATGCACTCGTTATCATACCCATCTTCCTGCCTTTCCCACTCAGCCAGTCCCAGGCTCTTCTTGCTAAGTGGCTTTTAGTCACTCTTGTTTGTCTGGCTCCCTCCCAGTCTCCTCGTCTCTTCTCCAAATTCCCACTTCCCTATCCCTCCTGGCTTAGTTGTCTTGTCTGGACAGTCCTTGTCTGTCCATCTTCTCTGACCACCCCGTCCAAAATCCAGGCGTTTTGTGTATTATCCTCAGCTGGTTTCCATTACTCTCTTTTGACTTTGATGGAGTCGTATCAGCTGTTGATTTGGGTCTGTGTTTCATTTATGTACACTGTGTGACAGGGTTTGGCTCTCCTGGACTCCCAGCAGAATTTCTAATAGTCTTTCCAAGTGAGTAAAAGCAGACCAAGTATAGCACACAATAGCCTCGGGTCCATAAAACATTTGCAGAAAATATCTTCAGATACCTTCTTGTAGTCCAGTGTCCGAGGATGCAGTGCTGGAATGGGAACATGCCAGACTGCTTGGGGTCTGTCCTCCTGAAGTCATCTGAAAGGAAGAGGGCAAATCTGTTACTGTTCTAGCTGTATTACAGCTTCAGCTTTTCGCATTGCATTAGGGGTGGGGTTGTTATTTGGTCTATAAAAATATTTTTCTTTTTCATTCACCTTTTCTCCAGCATTCATATTCTTGAACGATTGGCTATTACTTTATAAATCCAAGCAGATAAATCATGTTTCATTTTTCAGTTTATAAATGCTGCCATCTAGTGAGGTAAGCGTGAACCAGTTCAGAATTGCAATTTGTAAACATCACTAGTAAACACGAATGGATTTCAGTTACAAGACCTGTCAGAGCTTCGTTTCCCCCGCCTTGCTGCTCAGAAAAGCCCTCTTCTGTCTGCTAAGGAGTTGTGTCCTCTGACTGTTTCAGGCTTGACAGGCTGCTGGCTTGGAAGTTGAAAGTAAGAGGGATTTGCACAGTGTGAAAGGAAGTGACTCCAGGACCCAGCCCCGAGTTAGCGGACTAGAAATTACACCTTAGTTTTTCTCAGGTTTCATCTGGCAGTTTCTCTGGTAGAATCACATAGGTTCATTTTCAATAGCTCCTACAAGGCATCAGGATCTTTGAGATAGCAGATCTGTTGTGAATGATCTTTTTGTTTATCGTTCAGCAAAATACTGAAAACTATTTTCCTCTCTCGATTTCAGGTAGAGCAAGTTAGCCAGTTGGCTGTGTTTGTAGAAGCAGCGCTAGA
Organism: Tinamus guttatus; assembly: GCF_059628265.1. Classification (NCBI taxonomy): domain Eukaryota; kingdom Metazoa; phylum Chordata; class Aves; order Tinamiformes; family Tinamidae; genus Tinamus; species Tinamus guttatus. Next base: position 9,211,364 of record NW_028288538.1, on the reverse strand, counting down.
TTACCATAAACAATCCACAGAAATATTGGAGGATCTGCAGAGCAAGCTGCAAAACCGGTAAGATTGCACCCATCAGAACACTTTGAACCTCTTTTGCAGCAGGGGTTTATAGATGAGAAAAGATATTAAAGCAGCAGGTTTTGTAGTACCATCTCATAAATACATATTTGCTGCACTCTGCACCTTACTTACTGGATTTTACTGCTTTAAACTGTTGCCTCCTGGCAATGTTGATGCACCGTGAGCCTGAAGTGCACAGCAGTTACCTGCCCAGAAAGCTCTGAGCAAGTGCAGATCCCTTGCTCCCTTTTGCAGGGTTAATCAGGACAGCCTCCATTTGTTTGTAGGTTTAAATGTATTTGCACTTTCTGAGCTGTATTTTGGAAGCTTTGCTGAGAGATTGGCCTGTTTTCGTGCGATTAGGGGGTATTCTGCAGCAGTGTAAGGAAATTGCCAGCTGGCTAGGAGCACAATCGTGGCGTAATGCACTGGTGAAAGGCCCAGACACTTTGTATCGTGCTATCAGGAGGAAAAAAAAAACATGCTTATATCGTTAATTTATTATACGTTGTTCATCACAACCAACAGAAGATGGGAGGCGTCGATGGCCCGAATGTCACCACAGCGTAGTCCTCATACCCGTGGTGTTGAGGACGGGGCGGCCGGGAGCGCCGCGCAGGAGCCGTCGTGCCCGTCAGCGCCGCCCCGGGCAGCGGTGCCGGCCGGGCCCCGCGCAGGCGCAGGGAGAGCCCCGAGCCCTCGCGGCGCTTGTGCTGACACCGGTTCCCATTTTCTTTAACAAAAAAGCAGCGTGTGAGACGCAGTCCCCGGGCCTCTGTCCTGGCTGCGTTTCTGCGTGTCTTTTGCAGCTGAGCTTTCCAGGCAGCTCATTCCTGGGACTCCTGCGGAACCTCAGTGGCAGCTGCGGATGTTCAGCACTTCTTAAAGTCAGGCTGTTAAGCTTTATCCCTCTGTCAACAGAATCACTGCATTATGTGAGGCAGGGACTTGATGAAATTCAAATATTGCATCAGATTTGAGCAGCTTTTTGTGAATAAATTGCAAGCTCCCCAAAACAACAGAAGGCTTTTCCCCCCCTTTCAAATGCCAAAGCACTGCACCTGAGTAGAAACCCCATTTCTTCAAGTAAATCTCTTGTTATTCTTCTTTATATTGCAGAATAAATGTAGCATCTAGTCGGCCTAAACGTGAACTTAAGTCAAAGCCTGTAATAACCACAACCCTGGAAATCGGTGATAATCAGCAGCACAATGGGATTGCTTATAGTTCTTCAATAAAATCATCAGGTAAGCTTGCGGCTGCAAAATTAATGTGTTGATAGACACTTCGCTGGATTGTTGCTTGTACCCTGGGAATGATGGACCGTGAGGGATCAGTATCCAAGTATTTGGCTCCAGTTTGTTTCCTAACTTTGGAAGTGCACTCTCATTGCAGGTTACCTCTTAACTCTCTTTTGCCATCTGAAGTGTGGGTGTAGAGCTCAAGCTTGGCCTCTTAACCCCTCTGTACAGCCAGGATGGTGGAGGAGAGCAAGGGAAGGGCACTTGCAGAAAGCAGTTTCTTTCTTTCAAAGAGAGAGGCCTAAGGTGCCTGGGAGACGTCACCTTCGGCGGCTCTCCAGATGCTGATTTTGCTCTACAGTCTGAAGCTGTAAATGATTAGCTCAGCATCTTAACTTTTGGACACATAAAAATCAGAGAGGTGACTTTCACCTTTACTAGTTTTAACGGCTTTGATAAAGTATTTATAAAGAGAAATGTTGGGAACAGCGTAGGCTTTTGCTGCCCTTTAGCACACATTAGTGTCCCCTTAGCTCCCTAGAATTTGCAACAAAGTGTCTGCACTTTTGAGCTCTTGGACTGTGGTATCCACTGGCTTGGAGCAGCATCCTGCGTTAGAGATGAGCTCTGACTCCACGAAAAAATCTCCAGCTGTTAAAAACCCTTGATAGCTATGTGAATGGTAGTAATTAGTAAGATTACTGTACACCGAAATAGCTATTCCTTCTCTCACGAATAAAATAATTTTTTCCATCTCCTTCAAGTCTGCAGTGAGTGATCACAGAAGACTGATAACAAAACACAAAAGACAACACTCAGCAAAAAAAAAGAGCGTGAAAACAGACACTTTTTCATATTTGTAAGGAAAATAGAGGGAAGGCAATGAGCCAAAGGCTCCCTTGCCACTTGGCATGAGATCTAGGAGCTTCTTCTCATGCTTTTTCTTTTTTTTTGTCCTTTTTTTTCCCCTGCATTGTCTGCATTTTCCTCTTCCCTCGCTTTGTTCCTTTTTAAAGCTAGCTAGAAGAGAAATGAGAAAGCGAGTGAGCAAAGCTTGGTCTGGAGTTTGGTGCTCCGTCCAGTGTCTTTCTAAGCTGCATTCTGCTTGTAGGATGCTGATATTACACCTCTGCACTCAAGGGAGCTTGAAGCAGTTCTCGTGAACTAAAATCAAAGGACTGAACTGAAGAATAAGCAGCCACTGTTCATTAAGGTGGGAAAGGAGTGAGCCATTTCCATTTGTTGTTTCCAGTCACAGTATGTGGCATAAACTGCTTCCCTATCAGTAAATGATGGGTTTTCACTTAATGCTTATCTTAGTAAGTGTCATCAGAAGGGAGGAAAAAGCAAACCAACCATGGAAGAGATGAAGGGGAGGCTGGAAATATTTAACAGTGCTTGCTATGCTTAGAGTAGTTAATAATATCAAAAAGATCTATGTTGGACTTAGCTGTTGCATGCATGTTTTTCCCCTCAAGAAGCTAGTGCTGTGGGTGCTCTTCTTACCATTCCAGAAGGCACAACCATCCATGAAGTCCTTACTCATTTGCTTCTTTCTTTTCTTGTTCCATGCCAGAAAATTATCCATATGGATTTCTCTGGAGTTACAGTGGGGCATATATGCCCTGCTTGTAAATGGGAGGACCTTCCTCTTTTTTCTGATCCTTTTAAGCTCAGAATCATGAAGCAGAATTGATTTATGATCTGTAGTTTAGAAATACGAACCAGGTGGCTCTAAACAAAATGCTGCTAAATGTTTTAAGGTCCCCATCTGGTAGAGGTATAGTATCATGATCACCCTCTTTTTTCTTTCCATTTAGAAAAATGACCTTTTCATCCTAAATGGATAAGTACTTTGATGCTCTATTTCCCTAGCTTGCACATTGTTCCAATCAAAATTTAGGCCTTTTAATTTTCTCTGATAGTGTCACTCAAGGTAGGTCTTGAGTGCGGCTATGGAAATCCACAGGACAGGTGAGTGGGGATGCATTCAGCACAGCCACCACAGTCTGGTTCCTTGAGTGCCAAGGTGGCTTTTCCTGCATTTTGCCAAAGCTGTGTAAGCAAAATGTCATCTCCTTGCAGCAGAAATGGTATTTTGCTTTATACAGTTCCCAACACATGGGAATTATTTACTATGAATGACTTGCACATATTTACAGGGCTAGGTTCACAGAAACATAATTTTAATGGCCTGAATTATTTAGCTCCTTTGATTAAGCACAGATAACAAATCTGTGTTTTTGTTCTAATTCATTGCCAGTCTCATTATTCAGCTGAATCCAGGAGCATCATCTGGCTCATTTTAGCTGTCTTTAGAGGCTGTGTCATGTCATGCCTTTCCTGCTTTGTGTTTGTTGGGGTTTGACTAGGAAACGATAGTTGGGTCTGGTTGCCGCATGTTGGAATTTAACATAAGCATCTAAATGTTTACAGATATGAGCTGTGACAGAGGCCTGGATTCATTATGTTAGGAAGCCTCTGGTTTGTGATTATGAAACTATAATTTTGCTACTGCCTGTGCACATCATGGTGCAGAGGACGGAGGAGATGCAGGTGCAGACGGTTCCTTTTGACAAAGCTCACACTGAATTGTCCTCGGCTTTCAGTCCTGTTATGCTCCAGAAATCACAGCCAGTCTCTTGCTTAACGTGCTCTGGGTTTTTTTCAGTTTGTGCTGTCTAACTGTCACCGATCTAGAGATGAGTCCACACTGATGTGTCAGTGAAGGGTGACACTTCAGCTCCCTAATTGCTGCAGTTAGGGAGGTCGGCACCACGTTGTAGCTTAACTTAACATTTCTTTAGCCACTTGACTCTCTGCAAATCTCGCTCCAGTGGAGGGTGAGCAGTTATTTAGTGGTCGGGAGGAGGCTGGAGAGCAGTGGTGGGACACAAGCAGCGTGTGCTGCAGCCCGAGCGGTGCTGCTGCGCCGCGACCTGCACGCTTTGATCGTGCAGCCTGCGGTGAAGCTGCTTGTGCTGCCCGTGACCGTCATGTTAACATCTATCCAGGCTGCCAGACATTTCAGTTGTTTGAGCTTAAAATGAGCCAAATGTGATCGACCTCTTGTCAGGTACGTTGCTGTCAGAAATTCTTTGCTTCGCAGCAATAACTTAGTCCTACCAAGGCCAATTTATTCGGAGCTCTGCCTTCTGCTACTGACTCTTCCAGGGTCACCACCCTGGCAAAATAAAAAATACTGCAGGTATTTCTGCAGACAGGCCGTTGATTTTGTGTCAGAAGGCTCTGGCTCGGCTGCTTTTCTCTGCTTGGACTGTTTCAGCAAGAGCTTGTCCGGAGCCCAGCTCCCCCCAGCGCCGCCGTTCAGCGTGTTCTTGTGGGGCTCTCTCCTTCCCTCCTGCCAGCCCCAGGCAGGGGGCTTTTTAATAGGTTACTTTCTTACACGTTACCATGATTAGCAAATTAAAAACAGTGTGATAGGCATTTTTTTCAGAGCTTAGCCATTATTCCTGTATTGCATTAGCAACGGTGTGCACATTTTCTCAGAAATAAATTAGCTGACTTAAGCTGACTGCATGACTAGCATGTGTGATAGCTTGGGGAGGCAAGATGAGAATGTTTGGGAATTGTTGCAATGTTGCAAATAAGGCAACCGGAATAATTTAGTATTAAAGAGGTTTATTAACTGCTTTAATGTTAAGTACTACATTGTCCAAGAGTTCTTGGTCTTGCTGTATGCATTTTACTACTGTTTACGTGGGAGCAGCATGAAATCTTTTCTCCTCTACTTCCTTTATGAATACATTCAAGTGACTTGACTTTTACTTGGATATGCACAGATATATTTTTAAAAACATGTCATGGCTGAACTTCAGTTGAACTTCTGGCAAGGCCTTTCCCACCGAGCTGAGCTTTACCGTTTGAACATTAGCTTACTTGTTTATTTTATTTTTCTAAGAATAATTTACTATTCATAAATATGAATGAATGAGTGTAACAGTGTGTGGGTGGCTGTCCTGCCGCCCGGCAGCTCGGGCTGGCAGGGCTGAGCGGAGGCCCTGCTCCCTGCCTGGTGTGCGCAGGGCACTTGCTGCAGTAAGTAAGTGCCCATCATCCTGGTGCTCCAAGCTGCAGTTCTGTCACCTCCTCCCCCTCAGCAGCGATTGCTCCGACTGTGCTTCGTCTATTCTGTTCAAAGGGAATGCAGCTAGCATTCAAAATCTGGTGACATCTGCATTTCAGGGAAAAACCGAGTAACGCTTTTAATTAATTACTCCAAATGTTATACGTAGAAGAACTGGCTGTTAATGAGTGAAAGCAATGCAGAAATTGTCAGGAAAAAGGATGAAGGTACATCTGTGACAGAGAGCTACAGTTTTGTCCCATCGTTCTGGTGCTTTCTGGCTGCTTGTGGTGCTTTGAAGCTCTTTTAATATTTTCTTTTCTGTCACTGGGGCAGGTTCTTCAATGCACATGGACCAGCCTTGCTGCCAAGCTCTGTATGACTTTGAGCCGGAAAACGAAGGCGAGCTTGGCTTTAAGGAGGGGGACATCATCACTTTGACCAATCAGATTGATGAGAATTGGTATGAAGGGATGTTACACGGAGAGTCCGGCTTCTTCCCCATTAATTATGTTGAAGTGATGGTACCCTTGCCTCAGTGATTGTGTCATTAAAGCTGTGAACATGATTTCTCGACTGAAATGGATTCACAAATGTTCTATCAGTGTGGCATTCTGTGAAAGCCTTGCTATTTGACTGACTTACTGACTTTTGTATGCGTCTTTTTAAAATGTATTTATTTTATATTCAAAAAAATTTTACCCTCTCTGTCTTCATCAACCTGCAAAAAGACCCATGCCCAGTTTTTTTGCTTTGTGCCTTGAAGATCACTGTATGAAGTGTTTACTGGTAGCTCACTGTTGCTCCAAAAATGCATTTCTTTGCTATTATTGTATGTGGATTTTTTTTAATCTTTGGCTGCAATGATTTTACTCTTGAAAAGCATTTAAAAAAAATACTGTAAGTGAAGCTAACTGTAACCAGTTCCTAAGTTACTGATGTCCTTGAGCTTTTCTCACTTATCACTCTGTAATTTATTGTGAACAAGTTAATCCATGTCTCAAATTGTATGTTGACAAAAGGCAAAGTGGTTGTTGTCAATATTATGACGTTGTTGTACTAAGTACAAGCTCTCAGAATTGAAAATTCCTATAGTTTACTGACCAAACTTAATAAATATTTCTGTGGGAAAAGAACAGTGGTTGCTGCTTCTATTCCTATAGTTCTGGCAGTAGTTTCTGAGCTGAAGGTCACTTTTCCTGTGGAATAGATCAACTTCCAGTGAAGAAAACAATGTTACATTAAAAAGAGGAATACAGCCAAACTCTTAGTTTTATGACCCCTCAGGCCAGTGGAATTTTAACAGTCTTGCTTTCTCCCCACAGATTGCATAGCGTTCGCAATCTCTGCTAACATTTTGTTACAGCAGAAGGATAAAAGGAGAAAAAAAAGATCTGACCTGAGTGCAAACTGGGAAGAAAAAAAACAAAGATCTGAACTAGTGCAAACTGGTCCTAGCTCTGTGGTTCTGCAGTCACTCTTCACTCTTAGTTAAAGGGGTGAGTAACATCAGTGATGATGGCACATAAATGAGAAGTGTTTTTTTTTTTTTTTTAAAGAGATGGAGAAGAAGAAAGAAGAGAATAGGTGGAAAGATGGAAATACCATAGCTAAAAACATACAAAGAAAATGCCTTAATGGCAGACAGAGACTTGGCTTAAGTACCATTAAAATGAAGATAAAAGGAATTTGGTTTTCTGGTAGCTTTCTCATGTTTTACACAGTAGAAATGGACATAGTAATAACTAAAACAGTCAGCAGCCATGCAGAAGCATGTTCCCTTGAGCCTGTTATTTTCTGGATAAGATAGAGAGCAACAAGGAAAGAACTGAACAAGTCATGGACAAGGCAGCTTGAATCAACTCTCAAGGGGTGAAGCTTTCCTGGGTTCTGTAGCCCAATAGAAGCAGCATTCCCTAGGGAAGGTGCACATACTCTTGCATGGAAGAAGCATAAAACAGCTATCTAACTGACAGACAAACTCAGGTTTCACAGGTTCTTTCATCTTGGGGCTAGTGCATGAAGCTGCCTCCTGCTTGCACCGTGGCCACAGAGAAGCAGAGGCTCAGTCTGTGCAGCTTTGCCTACAGGACAAGAGCAGCTCCGAATTTGCACCTGCTGAGGCAAAGAAAGGAATTTTTAAGAGCTTCTCCCGCTTTATAGTTGAGTACTTTGTAAATACTCGAGGA